>NC_090245.1:83509750-83539750 GCF_037325665.1 Littorina saxatilis
TCGTATTCGTAATGCATACACATTTTTTTCTCGCAACGTTTGCCGACAGCGAATACAAAGTTCCCCAAAAGAAATTGAACAAATGTTATTTCTAATATTATGGGAAGGGCCCCTTAATATGGATCACGTTTTGTTTCTTTGCTGATAATTGGCTTGTTTTTTTGCGAAGAAGTTTTATTCTGTGCTAAGTAGTTGTTCTCTCTTTGGTTAACCGTTAGGCCTAGCCAGAGCAACTTTGATAGACATTCATCAGAAATTAAATACAAAATAAATCACAACTGGACCATATTCGGAGCCTGCGCGCCTAATATGGACCAGTAAAGAGGTCATCACAAATCATCGTAAAATTACCATTATTCTTCAAAATAGCAAATGATATAATTCAGTGTGCGATTCAGACTAATTCAAATATGCATCATATTTATTTGTTTTGGTTTGATAAGATCCTTATTTGAAGCATTACAAGAAATTAAAGAAACTCATCAAATCAGAGAGAAAATAAATGAACAGATCAACTTTCACGTAAACAAGAATGTTTGACATATATTTTTTGAAAGCTTGATGGCTATAGTTATAGGTTATTTTCAGCAAGCTTCCTAATGCATGACTGAAACCAGGCTTTATCTTTCCTTTTTTTATTTGTTGAATTTTGTCAATATCAGGAACACACAAATAGATGTCATTATTACATTTAGTCAAGTTTTGACTAAATGTTTTAACGTAGAGGGGGGAATCGAGACGAGGGTGTGGTGTATGTGTGTGTGTGAGTGTGTGTGTCTGTCTGTCTGTCTGTGCGTGTGTGTGTGTAGAGCGATTCAGACTAAACTACTACACCAATCTTTATGAAATCTTACATGAGAGTTCCTGGGAATGATATCCCCGGACGTTTTTTTCATTTTTTCGATAAATGTCTTTGATGACGTCATATCCGGCTTTTTGTAAAAGTTGAGGCGGCACTGTCACACCCTCATTTTTCAATCAAATTGATTGAAATTTTGGCCAAGCAATCTTCGACGAAGGCCGGACTTCGGTATTGCATTTCAGCTTGGTGGCTTAAAAATTAGTTAATGACTTTGGTCATTAAAAATCTGAAAATTGTAAAAAAAAAAAAATCTTTTTATAAAACGATCCAAATTTACGTTCATCTTATTTTTTATCATGTTTTGATTCCAAAGACATATAAATATGTTATATTTGGATTAAAAACAAGCTCTGAAAATTAAAAATATAAAAATTATGATCAAAATTAAATTTCCGAAATCGATTTAAAAACAATTTCATCTTATTCCTTGTCGGTTCCTGATTCCAAAAACATATAGATATGATATGTTTGGATTACAAACACGCTCAGAAACTTAAAACGAAGAGAGGTACAGTAAAGCGTGCTATGAAGCACAGCGCAACCGCTACCGCGCCAAACAAGCTCGTCACTTTCACTGCCTTTTGCACTAGCGGCGGACTACGTTCAGTTTCATTCTGTGAGTTCCACAGCTTAACTAAATGTAGTAATTTCGCCTTACGCGACTTGTTTCTTTTGCGCTAGAAAGACGGGACCAAGACTGCTAAAATATTACAATGACAGTCGTGGCTGTCATGAAAAGCAAATTGTGTGTGTTAACGACTGTGCTTGAGGACAGAATCTATTTCGTTTTTATGATAACATTGAGAGTGAATGCTGCCAAAAGTGTCCAAAAAAAGTTTAAAAGCCTAACGGATTTGTGCGTCCAAAATGGTTTTGACATGTTCAAGTTACACAGAAAGAGCGCTTTACGACCGTTAGTTATCTGAATAAAATCTCGTTTAAACCAAAATTGGAGGTGATCCGTATTAGGAGCCGGTCCATATTTGGGACCCTTCTCCTATTTGTAATTTTTCAAACTAATGTTTGTTGATTTTGATGGCATTAGTCATAATTTATAAAGCCGTTGGTTGTTTTTTTGCAACTCTGACGTTTAATCTGACGTCAGTTCAAAACAGGGACGGACTATTTTCGAGAACGATTGACCCCAAACACAAGCCGTCTAAAATTGCACCATGACCTCAGGAAGCAAAGCTAACCTTGCCAGAGCAGAATCTGGATATTAGCAGCAGTATGAGGGAGAAGCTTGCAATTAGCAGGTTTAGCCAGTGTTGGTAGAATGAAATGGACGCTCTTGTCAGCTTTCCCTGACCAGAGATGTGTATGAACACACATGACTGCTCTGACTGATTTTTTTTTCATTGATTTTTTTTATTAATCATTTAACCCCATTCCTGTACTTAAGAGGCCAACAGAATGAATACCTGTAGGACATTTAATATATCCTGACGACGGGTCCTGACTGAGTCTTCTAAAATCGGAGCTTTGTCAGTATCAGTCACCACAGTGCCCTGCTTTTGTTTGTTTGTTTGTTTGCTTAACGCCCAGCCGACCACGAAGGGCCATATCAGGGCGGTGCTGCTTTGACATATAACGTGCGCCACACACAAGACAGAAGTCGCAGCACAGGCTTCATGTCTCACCCAGTCACATTATTCTGACACCGGACCAACCAGTCCTAGCACTCACCCCATAATGCCAGACGCCAGGCGGAGCAGCCACTAGATTGCCAATTTTAAAGTCTTAGGTATGACCCGGCCGGGGTTCGAACCCACGACCTCCCGATCACGGGGCGGACGCCTTACCACTAGGCCAACCGTGCCGGTACCACAGTGCCCTGCGGATGACACTAACGGTCAAGACACATTGTTTGTTAAGGCGACGAAGGTCACGCAAGGGAAATAGTACTTTGGGATGATTATGTGTGTGTGGATGCGGGAGAACGGAGAGAGAGAGAGAGAGAGAGAGAGAGAGAGAGAGAGAGAGAGAGAGAGCTTTATGCGCGTTATGCTTGAGTACGGATCCTAAATGTTATATAATATATGTCACGATGCTCAAACTGAATAAAGTTTTGTTTAAACCAAAGGATAGAGACAGAGCGAGGCAGAGAGCGAGAGAGAGTGAGAGAGAAAGAGAGAGAGAGAGAGAGAGAGAGAGTGTGTGTGTGTGTGTGTGTGTGTGTGTGTGTCATAGACCAAATATCCTGGACCGTCAACTAGCTCTCTCTCCGCTCTTTCTCTCTATTACGAGGTAGCGGCCTCTCGCATTTAGGAACCTACGCTTACATTGCCTTTCAGAAATCAGGGGGATGTCATATCCGGTATCGATTGTAAACATGGACGAAGTTGCCGAGGTAAGTTCTGAAAATGCTAAAATAAACTCAGCTAAAGTGCATATGGAACATGTTTTTCGATGAGTTTTGTTAAGTTTAGTTTGGAGTTTTGGAAAATCCAGTTCATTGTCACCTCCCATTGTCACAAATAACTGGAGCGTGCTTTCTTTTCACTGTCTTCGAATAGCTTGCCTTTCAAACCGGACGCTAAGCGCCCCTGAAAGTCGAGCGTCGTAACCTCGAAGGGTCACGTGACGAGTTGGCGGTCCAGGCTATTTGGTCTATGGTGTGTGTGTGAGAGAGAGAGAGGAGGGGGGGGGAGACAGACAGACACAGACACACACACAGACAGACAGAGAGTCGTGGGAACCATGGCATGAAAGACGAAGAGGAAGAAAATGAAAATCGGACAAATCTGAAACTGTGACACCGAAACAGACGCAGCCAGTCCCCCAACGCACTCGTCGGTCGTAGCAAACAGACACAGACAGACCAGGGGCTATATATATACGTACCTAGCGAGACATCGGCACTTTTAATCAAATCTAGTTGTAGCCTGGTTCCCTCCAAACATAGATCTGGGTGGACTAAACCCAGAGTCAGACTAGATCTCCAGCTGCAAGAGGAGCTTTAATTAATCCGGACGTCCCTCCCAGGCGCAGACGGCAGAATGGACAATCATGGACCCTCTGGCCTTCCATCCCTGGGGCCTCTGCCTCTGCCTGTATCTTCATCTACTGCTTGCCTCAAGATCAATTTTGTGTCCCACGGACATAGACAGCGAGTAAGGGAAATTGTTTTGTATGGATGTCAAGTTGTGACAAAAACAACAGTTTAACCTACGAAAATATTGTAATAGAACAAGCAAAAATAAAGAAATGCCAACAGACTGCCGTGAAGAATCAAGGACCCTTATTTTATATACATTTTCCAATTATATATTCAGCTTATTTGCCACTGGATTACAGTTTACAATATACTATGTATATTCTTTTTGTATGCGCTAACCACCTTCATCTTTCATATGTACCTACCATTCTTTCGTCCCACCTCCACCCTCCCCCTCTTCCTCCTGCTAGCTTTTTCCTGGTCTTTTTGGTTTGCTTCAACTATGCTGTTGACCTAGATAGTTCCATAGTTTATAAGTAATGTTTGTCCGACATCATATTTTTGTTAATTTGTAACTACGTAGGGTGCGTAACATAAGCGTTCGCTTGAGTTCGTGTCCCTATTGTTTATCGTTGTATTGTTGTACCATGTTTGATTTAATAAAACATTGTTTAAACCAAGAATCAAGGATACACCCAGGGAAAATGGTATAGATGTTAGTTTGATTTTTACAGTACGGCGTTAGTAAATTTTAAGCAGGCAACTTAAAGAAAAACGCAACGCAAAACAAAACAAGCAAGATATGAAACGACAGAACAGTAAATAAACACCCAACTCAGTCTCGTTTACTGTCCTCAACAGTGACTGTGAAAATGTTCAAAAGCTGAAGACAACAGTTTCGTCCAAAACACACACACACACACATTATACACATACACGCTGACACACACACACACACACATACACACACTAAATTGTACATGCGTACCTTTCAAAGAGATGAAGATGAAACATCCATACTGACACCTGTCTTCATTACAAACAAACACAGATGATCGAAACAACACATCACAGACGAAATCGTTTCTTTCAGAAAAGAACTGTCAGTACAAAACTCAAAATCCTGAGCCTTGCCAAGCTCTATTTCTGGCCGCTGCTGCAGGTCTCGCTTGCCCGAACCGTAAGTCTTGGTTACACTAATTCACTTAGCGTCCGACATCTCACATAAGACGTGACTAGCATTACAAAAGCGGGATAAGAATAGAGTCTGCGGTGCTAGAAGTACTGGTCAGTCTGCTGGTCAGTTGTGGTGGTCAAAAGAAAGTGTTGAATTCAGTGGGTTTGCTGTCTGGATTTCTGTTCTGGTCGTGGAATTTTGTTGGTTTTTATATTTAGTCAAGTTTTGACTAAATATTTTAACATCGAGGGGGAATCGAAACGAGGGTCGTGGTGTATGTGCGTGTGTCTGTGTGTCTGTGTGTCTGTGTGTCTGTGTGTGTGTGTGTGTGTGTGTGTGTGTAGAGCGATTCAGACTAAACTACTGGACCGATCTTTATGAAATTTGACATGAGAGTTCCTGGGTATGAAATCCCCGAACGTTTTTTTCATTTTTTTGATAAATGTCTTTGATGACGTCATATCCGGCTTTTCGTGAAAGTTGAGGCGGCACTGTCACGCCCTCATTTTTCAACCAAATTGGTTGAAATTTTGGTCAAGTAATCTTCGACGAAGCCCGGGGTTCGGTATTGCATTTCAGCTTGGTGGCTTAAAAATTAATTAATGACTTTGGTCATTAAAAATCTGAAAATTGTAAAAAAAAATAAAAATTTATAAAACGATCCAAATTTACGTTTATCTTATTCTCCATCATTTGCTGATTCCAAAAACATATAAATATGTTATATTCGGATTAAAAACAAGCTCTGAAAATTAAATATATAAAAATTATTATCAAAATTAAATTGTCCAAATCAATTTAAAAACACTTTCATCTTATTCCTTGTCGGTTCCTGATTCCAAAAACATATAGATATGATATGTTTGGATTAAAAACACGCTCAGAAAGTTAAAACAAAGAGAGGTACAGAAAAGCGTGCTATCCTTCTTAGCGCAACTACTACCCCGCTCTTCTTGTCAATTTCACTGCCTTTGCCATGAGCGGTGGACTGACGATGCTACGAGTATACGGTCTTGCTGAAAAATGGCAGCTACTTGACTAAATATTGTATTTTCGCCTTACGCGACTTGTTAGGTGTGCGGGGATGTGTGTAGAGTGTGAATGTTTGTGTTGTGGTAAGGTTCGGGTAAGGGTGTGTGTGTGTGTGTGTGCGTGTGTGTGTGTGTGTGTGTGTGTTTGTATGTGTGTGTGTGTGTATGTGTGTGTGTGTGTGTGTGTGTGTGTGTGTGAGTGTGTGTAGGCTATGTATGTGCGTACAAACCAACAAACAAAGTAACAAAAAAACAAAAAAACAAATAGGCAGACAGATAATTACCCTCCCATAGAATACCTGTTGTTTTGATCCGTATACATTAAAGTAGGAACAAAACAAGAAACAACACACTTTCAAATTATTGTTGTTGTATTATGTTCTTGTAGCATTGTTCAAATGCACACAGCTATTGCACTAGCACTAAGTGGACTGTCTTTGTCGGGTTAGTCGAGTTAAATCCCTATGTGGGCTATAATGCTACGGTTTATCGAGTGCCATTTACTTATTGTGAGGAAGTGCACCCACATAAAATGCTATGTTAATACAGCTGGCGCATAATTTGTGCTTGACCTGATGAAAGAACCACTACACAATGGACTGAATATTACTGATGTTCGAGGGTATGTTAGATGGGAAATGGCGTTATTAACGAACAGAATATGTGAAGATAGTTCTGTAGGCACTATGTAAATAGACGCATGCTTTTTATTTGCGGTTAATTTTGGGTATGTTATTTTGTCTTGCTGAGTGTTATATTAGTACGACGATAATTCTTTATGCTGTTTTGTACTTCTGTGGATTTTGCTATCAAACTAGTGATATAGGAATTGAAAACCAGAACAGAGAGAGATAGTAGGTGACAGAGAGAGAAAGTGGTGGAAGAGAGAGAGAGAGAGAGAGAGAGAGAGAGAGAGAGAGAGAGAGAGAGAGAGAGAGGGGGAGAGAGAGAGAGAGATAGAGAGAGAGAGGGGGGAGAGAGAGAGAGAGAGGGAGAGAGAGAGAGAGAGGGAGAGAGAGAGAGAGAAAGGGGGGGGGGAAGGGAGGGAGAAGAGCACTGACAGGCGCACACAGCAACGGGCGTGCGATTATTCTTTATTTATGCGGGTATTGTAAATGATGTGAAAGCAGAGAAGAGCGTGTTAGAGAACGAAAAGCAATACAGAAAGAAACAGAGAACAAAAATGGACCTACCTGTTGCAGTTGTTATACAAAATACATTGCATAACCATCATTTCATCCAAAGTGCACAGTTCGTGTCAGTCACCTACATTAACAATTCAGTATCGATGATAAGGCCACACAAAAAAATAGTCTGTTTACGGTATCCCGACCGACCCTATTTTTTCGCGCGACCCTAGACTTTTTTTTGGCATTTGGGGAAAAAAAAGAAGAAAAAAAGTCTTTGTTTTTTGGCAAAATAACTTAAAAATATGGGTTTTTTTGAAAAAATCAATAAAAAAATCCCGACCTACCGACCCTATTTTTTTTTGCCTATATGTAAACAGACTAATTTTGGGGAGGGCCTAAATCAAACTCCATTGAATTCATCGCACTCATTGGCAGAGGCACATCACTCTCCACATACAAGCGAAGCTCATGAAAAGCCTGATTTACGATTCACTCCCTTTGCAGTAATGGCGTCGGTGATTATGACGGGTCAGACAGATACTCACTGCACACAAAACGGAAAAGGAACCAGTGCCTTGGCAAGTTCGAACGCTAACGCTCGGCCTATACGTAACTTGGCACAAAACGCTACCTCATTAATAACTTGAAGCGGCAGTGCGCTTCCAAACAGGGAGGAATCGTTGCCAAAATGTTGGGCAGCTAGCAGTCGCAGAGTGTGTGTGTGATGTAACTCTCCAAGCGTTGGTGCTAATTAGAGGGCCACGAGTGGTCTGGAAGTAGGCTACCCACTCGTGCAGACTTAAAAAGTGAGAAGTCAGTTACTGTTTAAAGGCACTAAGTCTACACTCTAGAGCACTGTGGTACTCTAACGATTTGGAATGAGTAAATAACAGTTAAAAGGTGTGACTGATCTTTTGAATCCGTAGCAATGAGGCAATGGACTTTTTGCTTAAGTTTAAAATACAATAAGTAAAGGTCAGTTTCTTTCCATGAATGGGCTCTACTTTGAAATAGTTTAACAGGTTCAGATTGAATACAATACCAGGGAAAGTTGTCTGCAGGTTATTTACGTTCGGAATGTTGTACTTTTCTTTCTGGTACTCGCACAGTATCCGTTACTCTCTTTATGCTGTATCATCCAGTTGTAACCAGCTATAGTTTAAGTAACGCGTGTAATACTCATGATACAACGCTAATTGTTAAACACACACACACACACACACACACACACACACACACACACACACACACACACACACACACACTGTGACACACACACACACACACATACACACCAAAGAATAGTGCTAGAACATTTCCTCTGTTTGGTTAGAACAATATTGTATTTAGCTGAATTATGATACAGTAATAAAAGGAACAGAGTACGGGCACAAACTTTAGCAAGGTAAGGCAAGGCAAGGCAGGGCAACATTTATTTTTAAAATCCCCTATGGTTACATGAGTACGGGCACGTACTCAAGTACACGCTTATTACTCCCTTCTTTTCCTTTGAGGCCTACTCCACCTCCCGTAGACCATCCGTTTCTAATCACAGACACCGCCAGGCTTTTACATACAGTACAAACACCCTTTAGTTTGAACTTTTACCGGCAGGGAACATCCTAGGTGCTCTCCATAGAGAGCGAGCATTTTTTCAAAGAACTTGTTTTGCGTTGACGTTTAGGTATCAATCGGAAGATTCGTTATGGCGCTAGACCTATCAGTCATTTGTTGTACTGTAAATTCAGAGGTATACAATAACATGCTATTGCAGATTTAGAGTCGCTTTGGAACCTAAAGCTACCCAATAGGTCATATACAGAAGTCCATCATACTAATATTTCATCCACTTGTGGTTATGTATGCATACAGTGGGTCACACGGGGCCCCGATGCCTTGGCGGTTGAATAAACGACGACAACTGGTATATTGTTTGCGCCATTTATGTGATTTGTAAGCGTCATTTGATGTTGTTGAATGCTATTGTGAGTGTGTTCCATGAGGTAAGTATTGCTGTTGTTTGGGAAAATATGTCATCGTTCTGTGAACTTCCTGTGATCCGGAGTGAGCCTTTAATATGTGCGCGATATAAATTGCATAAAATAAAAAAATGAAAAAAAATAAATAAATAAATCCCTGCGCTTAGAACTGTACCCACGGAATACGCGCGATATAAGCCTCATATTGATTGATTGATTAAATGAATTACCACATGTTGCAGCCACTTTAAACCTTCGGACATAGAGTACGCCTGTAATCAGCGAGGCGTAATTACTTCTTCGGCTGTTTATCGCCAAAGCTCAGAACACTTCTGCAAATGCCCTCATGCCCTTCCCACAACAGTTGAAGTGTGTGAGTTGTGTACGATGCAATCAGCTAAGAAAACCTACAACACCTATGAACCCAACACCTTTACAACCGTACCCTGCTAAGTAAGGAAAGGTCGTTATCGTTGACTCGGATCAACAAGTGTTGACCATGAACGATCGGGCTCAAAGAATTGGATTATTGCCGACAATACCTAATGTAGTTCCCACTTCGCTTGTTGTGCTCCTCGGGCGGACTAAATTAATAGGCTTGTATGAATATGAATAATTCTCGTCATTATTTGGCAGCTTGTACATTTAGAAGAAGCGGGAGTTGATCCCTTTCCTGTACATGTGTAACATTATTTCGCCTTTATTTGCTGCTTACTCAAGGTTTCCAGGAGATTGTACAACAGAACCTCTGGTTATGAGTATCGCTAAAAGAAAAAACACGTCATTTTTTGTTAAAATATGTATAACATTGTCACGTGCAGGCCTAAAAACGAGAGTGCAAGTGAGAGAGAGAAAGAGAAAGAAAGACAGACAGACAGACAGAGACAGAGAGATGTGATTGTGAAATAACGTAGAAAAACACATTTTATTTTTTTATTTGTGTGTTTGTTTGCGAAACCCGTACGTCTTTGTTTAAGGGCCATGACCGGTCAAAAATAAAAATTGGTCCTTGCGTTGATCTGTGTACGTAAGTGTTGGAGGACCTTAGAGAGTGAGGAACATTATGAGTGGATGAAAATCATCCTTTAGTGAAGATGAAATTCGATTTTTTATGTTAAAGGCCTTCCGAAATTGACTTCACTTCGGGAAGTCTTTTCTTTACCAAAACTTCAGTACCAAAGCTTCGTGCAGCGAGTTTTGTGAAGTAGACTTCGCGCATTCGGCTTCGTCCAATTAATATCAAGCGTAATGCTTGTTACTCTCGCAGGTACCAAGATATTGCTTCCACATATTTATCAACTACTCTTGTTGCATTCATGTTGTATATATTTTTGGCGCTCACGTTCCTATTGTTTTGTAGACAGCACGTATAGCAGAGCGTCTAGGGGGAAACACGACTTTAACCTAACGATTTAAATTGACAGGTTGACTATATACACAAACTGTAAGGTATTCTGGTATATTCTTCTATTCCATTCTTTCTGGCTCTCCCAACTACATCATCGAAAAGCTTCAGCGTGTTCAGAATCATGCCGCCCGCCTCATCTTTCGCTCTCCCAAGCACGACCACATCACCCCTCTTCTTCAAACCCTACACTAGCTGCCTGTTCAACAGAGGATTCAGTTCAAGATCTCCACACTCTGCCTTAGAAACTTTGAACTATCGTCCCCTAGCTATCTTTCTGACCTTCTTGATGTCTACTACCCCTCTCGCTCCCTAAGATCCTCCGCAGACACCCGCCTTTTTAGGATACCATCAGCACGCACCAAAACATATGGCCAGCGCACCTTCTCATACCAGGCCCCATCCATCTGGAACCAACTCCCGCACTCACTCAGGCACTCCACATCTATGCAATCATTCAAAACCTCACTCAAAACACACCTCTTCCCTCACTAGTCTGTTAATGACCACCCATCCCCCTCTCCTGCTGGTCCTTAATCTGTCTCTTCTCTCTCCTTCTTCTTCCCTTTCCAGCTCTATTCTTCTTCTCTCAACTAACTTTATGTATCCAATAATTTATTTATTTATTTATGACTGTTTTTCCGTCTTCAGAATGCATGTGCCTGTAGTTGGTATGAGTGAGTGCGTCGCGTTCTCGCTGTGCGTCTGTCTGCGAGTGTATGAGTCCGAGTGTCTTGGTCCTTGTCGATTTGTGTTTCGTATAATGTTCACTATGTATTGTATATTTTGTAAGCGCCTAGGGCTATATTTAGATTAGGCGCACAAATGTTCATAATAATAATAATAATAATAATCTTTGGCAATTAATTAACTTCTTTTGCATGTTCACAATTCCATTTTGGTATTACTTATTATTCATAATAATTATGTCTTTTCGGCCTACTTCAAATAGAAGAGTTATGCAGATCCGATGGTGCAAATAGTGTCATTTGTTACATCATACAACATCAAATGAATTAACATTTGCTTTTGGATCAACACAAGAAAGGGCGGGGATGTAGCTCAGTCGGTAACGCGCTGGATTTGTATCCAGTTGGCCGCTGTCAGCGTGAGTTCGTCCCCACGTTCGGCGAGAGATTTTTTTCTCAGAGTCAACTTTGTGTGCAGACTCTCCTCGGTGTCTGAACACCCCCGTGTGTACACGCAAGCACAAGACCAAGTGCGCACGAAAAAGATCCTGTAATCCATGTCAGAGTTCGGTGGGTTATAGAAACACGAAAATACCCAGCATACTCCGAAAACG
Organism: Littorina saxatilis; assembly: GCF_037325665.1. Classification (NCBI taxonomy): domain Eukaryota; kingdom Metazoa; phylum Mollusca; class Gastropoda; order Littorinimorpha; family Littorinidae; genus Littorina; species Littorina saxatilis. The sequence continues at coordinate 83,521,576 of NC_090245.1, forward strand.
GCGTATGGCTGCCTAAATGGCGGGGTAAAAAACGGTCATACACGTAAAATTCCACTCGTGCAAAAAACACGAGTGTACGTGGGAGTTTCAGCCCACGAACGCAGAAGAAGAAGAAGAAGAAGAAGCAGCAACACCTTTACTATACAAACGCTACTTTAAAAAACCCAATATACACTTAGCAGACTAACTGGTCATTACATCGCTCTCTATTTTCCTAACAGATCGGTAAAATTCTAGTTAAAACATCATTGCTTCATTCGCTTGTGTCTTCACTGCAAGCCGCTGAACATTTTTTCAAGATAAGTGTTGTGTAATTAGTGTTTATCTGTGCACTTAAAAGACCGCTGGGTCGATGTGTTTGTGAACGCAACGTTTTGTTTTGTCAATAATTAAACGTGTCAATCACTGACCTTTCTTGTGTTTTTAATTCTGTAGTTTAACAACCCGACATTTTTTTAACGCTAGCGTGCTCTGTTTCATTACACCCCCGGTATAGGGGTGTGTATAGGATTCGGTCGATGTGTTTGTTTGTTTGTTTGTTTGTTTGTGTGTTTGTGTTCGCATATAGATCTCAAGAATGAACGGACCGATCGTCACCAAACTTGGTGAACAGGTTCTATACATTCCTGAGACGGTCCTTACAAAAATTGGGACCAGTCAAACACACGGTTAGGGAGTTATTGGTGGATTAAGATTCTACAAGGACTTATAGAGGGACATATTAATGGTCAAAGGGAAATAACCTTCTCAGTTGGTGGCAGTGAGAATGGTAAGGACGGGGGTGTTTTTCCTACCTCGGAGGAATTTCTTGTTTACTTTTTCTTCTGCTTTCATTGTGCTCCTTCTCTCTCTCTCTCTCTCTCTCTCTCTCTCTCTCTGTCTCTCTCTCTCTCTCTCTCTGTCTCTCTCTCTGTCTCTCTCTCTGTCCCTCTCTCCCTCTCTCTCTCTCTCTCTCTCTCTCTCTCTCTCTCTCTCTCTCGTTAGTGCAAATGTTAACTTTTATTGACAAAGCCCATTTACCTCAACTTTTCCAAGACGCTGACATGAAGACTTGACCTTTTGCAAGTGAACAAAACAGCATCGATCCAGTTGTAACGGTTGCAGAAAAAAGGAAAGTATGAAACGAATGAAACGGAAACTGACATTTTCAAAGCTATTTTCGTGCCAATGTGTATCTATCAGCTTGGAAAATATATTGTGTTAATAAGCAGACAATGGTTTTTGTCGTGTTCCCTATGGCCTGTGTTTAAAAAGAAACTGCAGCTGCGGATCGATTGATTGTGTGTGTGTGTGTGTGTGTGTGTGTGTGTGTGTGTGTGTGTGTGTGTGCGTGCGTGCGTGCGTGTGTGTGTGTGTGTGTGTGTGTGTGTGTGTGTGTGTGTGTTCATTGTAAACAACCAAATAAGGACAAGATAACCAAACAACCCTTCTCGTTGCACCAGTAGTTCGGTCTCGTGGCCTTTCGTCGAGGTGTTCATTTATTAGCTCGCACGATGCTTACACATATTCTTTGAAGCACAGTATGTCTTTGACGTAATAACACATGACGAAATAAATTTGCTAGCCGTAATTCCAAAAAGTATCAGATATCAGTGAAAACAAATGGCTGGATAAAGATGCAGTGTTTAAATCATAAGGACTTCAAACCCATTAAGTAATGCTTAAACATAGCTTGCACATGCACATATATTGTGTTACTCTCTCAGTCGTGCCTATTTTCAATCATAAACAAGAAAAATGTTCATTCAAAATGAACAGCGTCGATGCAATGTCCACCAAAGATTTATTTTGGGAAGTGTTAAAGGTTAGGGTCAAAAGTTAATGAATTGCATGTTGTGCTGGATATATAAATTGTTTATTTCAGTCAATGCTTGATTCATAAGTACATTTTTCAGCATGGTGCATCTACAGGAGGGTGCTCCAACAATGATGCATAGTGCCAACATTTAGCGCAAACTTTTCACAACAGTGCATTATTACCACAAAGCGCATACAGCGATTATATAGTAGCAAGTTGCACTAAACATTTGAACAAAATGCATTTTGTTCAAATGTTAACAGCACAGCACCAAGTTTTGCATAAGTGCACAACAGCACTGACCATTTCACAAAAGTGCATTACAGCTGTGACAATTTTACAAAAGTGCATTGACCATTTCAGGCAGATGGCTAACATGCAGATTTCGCTTTTGTCTGTCTTTCTTTGAAAAGTAGGCATGTTCAAGATCGATGAAGTCATGAGCAATTGGGTTAGATGACAGAAAAGATTCAAAAACGTCAGATTCAGTTAGATGACAGAAAAGATTCAAAAACGTCAGATTCAGTGTTTTGGGCACTGTTGAACAGGAACATTCTCTCCTGTTCAACAAATGTGGGTTCAATTCAAAAGCAACATTGTCACAGATAGGCTAGTGTTACATTTCTGTAAAGTTTCAAAAACATCTTCCATGTTTTGGTTACTGTTGAACAGAGGCATATTTTCCTGTTCAAAAAAGTCTGACACAAATTGTCGTAGTTGTGGGTTAAGGTTCGATCTATACTGTCCTTCAAACGAGTCGTAGAACCGTCATTGTCACAGATAGTGTTACATTTCTGTTTTACATTCAAACGAGTCGTAGAAGTAGTAGTACATTTGCGTTTGGTTGTTTTTTCTTTTAGATTCCTGTCACTCATACTAGCAGTATTGATTGAGGTACATAAATATGTTGATGTACAGGGACGACTTGTTTGTAATGAATCCTTGTTTCCTCCACATTGAGTTTGCATTGCAGTTGGACAGAAATGAACAGGTGTTAATTGATAAACACATTGATAATGGCTTTTGAGAAAATCAATCAATTCTGCAAAGGAATTAACTTGATGACATCAAAACTGCAGCGCCATTTGAAGAATGGTTACCATTTCTGTTTCTTTGATGGGAATCAAACAAATAAAAACATTGACTATCCAAGTTACCATGAATGGCAATAGTTGACTCCTGAAAAGTAGCAAGGATATAATTTGAGACGATAAACGCCTGATGCAATCCCTCCTCAAGGTCAGTCAACTCAAAACCTTCATCATTCGCAACATCAGTAGGCAACACAGCGGGATTCGTATGTCCAGAAATCATGTCGAAAAAATATTACATTTCAAAAGCATGTCCAACCACAGTTGTTGGCAAGTGTTCGTGTCCGAAGTAGCCTTCAGTGTGTGTATATGTATTCATGTGACAGAGAACGTGACCTCATTGTTCAATCCTCTCTCTCTCTTCTTTCTCATTCGAACGCACACACGCAAGAACGTAGCCTACGCACGCATGCACGCGCACGCACACACACACACGCACATCCGCACACGCACACACACCCCGCTGACGCACACGGCAAACCACGCACACACACACTGACTGTCGGCAAGCATCTCTTTTTGTTTTCTTTACCTTTGTTTATTGTGTTTTCGATATTTGTGTTTATTTTTTGCTTGACTTATCTGTTTTATTTTAATGTTTGCTATCCACATCGTGTGATAAATGTTTCTTCTCAGTCTCCGAGTCAGTTTAGTTTCTGCACGCCGCTTTGGTACTCCTTGTTTTTCTTTCTGGTGTTTTGTGCGCGACTGATTTGCGGATTTATTTTTATTCCTTTCATATGCAGTTGAAGTGTTGTGGGTGTTATTGTCTGTATATGCTATGTTGCGTCTGTGTATGCCTACAAGAATTTTGGGTGTAATGTGCCTGTGGTCTGCTCGCAGTCGAGCACAGAAAACATGGCGGCGCCCTGCAGGCAAATTCGTGGAAAGTCTTCCCGACCGCAGATACCAGCGTCGTCCGCGACGCTGGAATAAGTGTCTGCTCACACCCCCCCCCCCCCCCCACACACACACACACACACACACGCACGCACCTCTCTATGTACGAACACATGCACGCATGTACACACGCACTTCTGTAAGTTAGTTTCATTTCTCAGTTAATATGGTTGTCTCCATGTTTGAAACTATTTATATTACGGTATACTATTGTAAAAAGAATGTTCATGAAAAGTACATGATTGTCTTTTCTGACTTGCTACTTCAAATATTGTTAAAATGATGTGTTTATGGAAATAAACTGCATAACGATCACAACATTTTTGTTTAAATTTCTTTTCAAAAATTAAACTTCTTGTCCGGGGGGACGTCCCGGATGTGCTTGCAGAAATGTCACAACTGAAAAAGGTGTTCTAGCGCCAGACATCTACATTTCATTTAGTGAAAGTGTTCAGTCTACAAGGATAGACTGTTTGTAGTTTTTGGAATGAAAGTTGTTCCCTGGCGTGCCCGTGTGCACGTAAGATCGCGCGCACACACGCGCGCGCACACACGCACGCACACACACACACACACACACACACACACACACACACACACACACACACTCACACATATACGACTACCCCTAACCACACGCATAGTCAACAGCGTTCCTTGTCGACAGGAAGTCTTCCACAATACAAGTTTCCCTTTTCAGAAAAGTACCGCCTAAATCCCGCTCTACATATTATACTTTACCAATTAATTAGGATTTGGCCATCGTCCATTTGAACAAATACAGCAATTAGGCACGGGCGGGCAGAATGTAAAGCCTGTATGCAGTAGCTAATTAGCTACGCTATTGGCCTGTCCATAACGGTCAAATAACAAGTGCACAGCCTCATCAACAAATTAATCCAGTGATTAGGCCAATCGAGACTAATTGCTAGCCTACAGGTAGGTCAGTGATTGGAAAAAAGACAGGAATGGTTTATTCATAGAATCTGGGAAGAATCAGTCACAATGAAATTCGAACATAAGAAAAAGAATAGACCAGGAAAGGATAAGATAACAATTAGGAACCAAAGAAGAAGACAGGCAATCAGTATCTAGAACAAAATAAACAAGTTGCATAAAGCGAAATCAATACATTTGGTCGATCTGTCGGCGTTACGGAATGAAACGTAACGCTCTGCATTTTCTAACCGAAACAAGTAATTAAAGTGATGTGATGGCCGAAACCCTGCGGCCGAGACAGCACTGACACTTTGTCTTGGTAACACAAACCGAATAAACCTAGCTAATTTTCATAAAGCGGAATTTCTATATTTTTGTGCAAGTTTTTAATCCAAACGCAAAGTATGTTGATACTTTTGAATGCAGGAAATAACAAAGAATACAATGCAAATCATTTTTAATCTGTAATTATAATTTCAATTTCAAGCCTCATTTCGGTTGACTGATTACGTCATTAAATTTTAAACTTCCGAGCTGAAATGCAATCCCATATTCCGGATCGAGTCAAACATTGATTTACAACTTTTTGTTTGTTTGTTCAAGGGCTGAAACTCCCACGGCTTTTACGTGTATGACCGTTTTTACCCCGCCATTTAGGCAGCCATACGCCGCTTTCGGAGGAAGCATGCTGTGTATTTTCGTGTTTCTATAACCCACCGAACTCTGACATGGATTACAGGATCTTTTTCGTGCGCTCTTGGTCTTGTGCTTGCGTGTACACACGGGGATGTTCGGACACCGAGGAGAGAGTGCACACAAAGTTGACTCTGAGAAATAAATCTCTCGCCGAACGTGGGGACGAACTCACGCTGACAGCGGCCAACTGGATACAAATCCAGCGCGCTACCGACTGAGCTACATCCCCGCCCTGATTTACAACTAAATTCAATCAATTTTATTGAAAAAATGAGGTCGCCACAGTGGGGCCTTTACTTTTACTATAGCCGGATATGACTTCATCAAAGACAAAACAAATTATCACATAATTATTAATATCCTGAAGAAATTCACATGTAAAATAAAACAAGTCGCGTAAGGCGAAAATACAACATTTAGTCAAGCTCAGTCGAACTCACAGAATGAAACTGAACGCATTGTATTTTTTCCGCAAGACCGTACACTCGTAGCATCGTCTGTCCCCCGCTCGTGGCAAAGGCAGTGAAATTAACAATCCAGAAAAGCGCGGTAGCGGTTGCGCTGAGGAGGATAGCACGCTTTTCTATATCTCTATTCTTTTTAACTCTCTGAACGTGTTTTTAATCCAAACATATCATATCTATATGTTTTTGGAATCAGGAACCGACAAGGAATAAGATGAAATTGTTTTTAAATCGATTTCGGAAATTTAATTTTAATCATAGTTTTTATATTATTTTTTAATTTTCAGAGGTTGTTTTTTTAATCCAAATATAACATATTTATATATTTTTGGAATCAGAAAATAATAAAAAAATACGATAAACGTAATTTTGGATCGTTTTATAAAAATATAATTTTAATTACAATTTTCTGATTTTAATGACCAAAGTCATTAATTAATTTTTAAGCCTCCAAGCTGAAATACAATACCAAAGTCCGGCCTTTGTCGAAGATTGCTTGGCCAAAATTTCAATCAATTTTATTGATAAATGAGAGTGTGACAGTGCCGCCTCAACTTTTACAAAATGCCGGATATGACGTCATCAAAGACATTTATCGAAAAAATGAAAAAAATTGTCTGGGGATTTCATACCCAGGAACTCTCATGAAAAATTTCATAAAGATCGGTCCAGTAGTTTACTCTGAATCGCGCTACACATACACACACACACAGACACACAGACACACAGACACATACACCACGACCCTCGTCTCGATTCCCCCCTCTATGTTAAAACATATTAGTCAAAACTTGACTAAATGTAAAGAGAGAGATAGTGAAATAAACAAAAAGACAGCCAGACATATCGAGGTGTATGAGTCTGTGTGTGTATGACAATCATTATGTGTGTGAATGTGTGGGGGGAAGTGGGTCTTCAAAAACAGGAACCCATAACGACATGGACATCACGAAGGGGCATAAAGTAGCAGTCACCTGTGCTTACTACTATATTGCGGCACAGAAATCCCAGTCAAGTATTTACCTAGTCATCGTATTACACACAAAACATGGACAAAACAATAGCAGTCCCCAAATACCTTTACTGCCAAGGACAGGCGATCCCAACCTGCTCTCATTCCTGTCAGCATCGTCAACGCTGTGCTTACTTCCCTTGTGGTCAAAGACAACCACTGCGCGCTCAGTTTGCTTAACTTTCTTGTAGTCCCAGCGACACATAACTTCAATGGCGGCCATCAGGGGAGGTAAGAGATAGGAGAGACACGAGGCAGGAGAGGAGATGAAGAAGACTGAATGTGAAGGAATGAGTGGTATGAATGAGAACGCCGGGACCTCCTCATCACCCGACAAATCGAATCAGGTCGTCAAAACGGCAGGTGGGGCTTCTGTTACGAGGCTGAATGCAGTTAGACCCCACTTGATGCAAAAGACCTAGGGGATTATGTTGTGGGTTGTGTTCTGCAAACTTCACAGAGACTAGGTGTGCTGTGTATAGTGAACGTTGCCCATCAGGTACTGCTTCTAGATTACATAAATTAGGTAAATGCGAGGGATAACTTTTGCTGTGAAGCTGTCTTCTGTTAAACATAGAGCCTACTGGGTGTGAAAGACTCTATGGGTTATTTCGGGCTGTACTCTGCCAACTTTACAAAGATAAGGACGTGGGTGCGCTTCGTGTAATGAACGTTGCCGATCACGTATTGCTTTCCACGAGTGCAAGTACTCAATCCGATTTAAAAGGGGAATCCACTTTGATAATTGCAGCCTTAATAAGGACAGAACTGTTTTCTGACTCAAAGCAAAACCATGTTTACTTGTTCGAAAGTTCAGTTCAACTGACACCTTTAATCCATGAATTTAAAACGGAAAGACAAAAAAAATGTATCACAAGTTAACGCGATGAGTCTTAAAAAAGATTAGCGTGAAACAATCAAATTCAGGGAGAAATAAAATAGATTGCCCGGGAACATTCCAGCCCACAGCCAGACTATTTACCACTCAAGGCATTTTGTGCAACGTCTAACTAGGCGTCAAAAGACCGTATTTCCCTCCATGAGCAGGTTTTGCTAGGATTCTAGTGACTCGTCTCGTGAAAACGTCAGCATTGATGCTTCTTCAATCATTAAGAAAAGAAAAACTACCACAACATACGAATGGCCTAATTCATTCCTGGCCATATCGGTGCCCAAAAATGGTGCATGGTGCCAGTTTCCGCTGCCGCTAACTCCTCCTTCCTGGCATTATTTCCCAAACTGGCCGGCCAAAAGAAAGCTCAGGCAACAAGTTTGCAGTTAACTTTCAAGCCCTCAACGTCAAAAAAGAAGTGGGAAGCTGTTTGTAAGAGACTGAAACCTTAGAAATGACAAAGTCCTTACAGGCCGGAAAGCTTTCTCAAACCAGCCGTGCTCGTGTTTGCCTTCCATCTGTGTAAGTCACAATCTGGACAGAGGCCAAACTTTCCCTTGATCCCACACAAAAGGATAGAAATGGACCCCCAGCTCGGTGCACAGGCAAGATCCAGCTTGAATGGCACATTGTTCCAGTGAAAAGAAGTCCTCGGTATAGTCCCCCCCCCCCCCCCCCCCCCCCCACTCCCCCAGCCTTCGTGGTCGTGTGAGTTTGTTCTCCCGATTGCAAGGGCAAAGTCATTCTCGCGTCCGCAGCGCGCGCGTCTTCCTCGTCTTCCCAGCGTAGTAGCCTCTGGCTGGGATCGCCCGTGAACGAAGATGAGGGGAAGTTGCAATCACTCCAATTGAATCACGAGTTTCCTGGCTTTCCCTCCCACCTTACTGGTCGCCTTTCTGGAGGTCCCGTCCCTGTGGTTGCCTCATTGTCCTGTAATTAAGTTAACACAGCGAGTGGGGCGATTGTTAACTTGCGGTATTTTGGTTTTCACGAATTGATATCGATCGAAGGAAGAGGTGGACTAGGAGGAGGAGGAGGATATTGAGAAGGAGGGGCGGGTCTTTTACGTGCCACGTTGGTGACACGTGGATGGAACATGGATACCGTCTCTGAGTCTGCACATAAAGTTGACCCGTGTCCATCCCTGCCGGGATTCGAACCTGTAACCTTAGGATCACGTGTTGTCTTTGATGTGATCCCAGAATATCATCCTGGCGTAATCCCATAAGAATCTTGACCAAATTGCTTTCGATGGAATGTTTGATTCAGCGTCAACATAGTTGGATCTGATCAATACTTTGTCCCAACATTTTGCATTTAAAAAAAAACTGTCTGTCTTTACATTATGTCGATATCTGTTAAAGGGACGTTAAAAACAATAACCAACCAAACTCATCATGTCCAAAAACACGTAACGATAACTTCTTTTAACAGGATTGAAGTTCTTCCTCTGCCCCCTCCCCTGCGTCCAACATGACGCCATTTGCGAAACTTCCCAACTCGTTCAACATTTCAGACCGTTTTCATTGTCTGAAGACGAAGGGATTTCGAGCTGGCGAAAAATACTTCCCACAGACAGGCCATAGAAACGTCTACTTCAAATGCAGTTTTTCATCTCGATGAGTTATTCCTCGTCACATTCGATCCCTAAAGCCATGTAAGTAATCATCCCTGAGGCGAGCAGGCTATGAGAGTCACAGCGAAAAAGGCGAGAATAACTCCTGTCTGACTCTGTTTGTCTGTCTTTCTTTTTCCCCCGCCCCCTCCCCCCCCCCCCCCATCTCTCTATCTCTATCTCTGACAGTGTATCTCTGTGGCTCTGTCTGTCTGTCTGCCTGTCTGTCTCTTCCTCTCCCCTCTCTCTCTCTTCCTCTCCCCTCTATCTCTAACAGTGTCTCTCTGTGACTCTAACTGTCTGTCTTTCTGTCTGTCTGCCTGTCTGTCTGTCTGACTCTCTCTGTCTCTGTCTGTCTGTGTCTCTCTCTTTCTCTCTCTCTCTGATGATGCGTCCTTCTTGAGAATACTTGTTATCTCCGGATGTTTTTAGATACTCTCTCTGTCAATGTCTCCCCTCTCTCCATTCTGTATGTCTGTCTGTCTGATCACCTTTGCTATACCGGCACTGTTGGCCTAGTGGTAAGGCGTCCGCCCCGTCATCGGAAGGTCGTGGGTTCGAACCCCGGCCGGGTCATACCTAAGACTTTAAAATTGGCAATCTAGTGGCTGCTCCGCCTGGCGTCTGGCATTATGGGGTTAGTGCTAGGACTGGTTGGTCCGGTGTCAGAATAATGTGACTGGGTGAGACATGAAGCCTGTGCTGCGACTTCTGTCTTGTGTGTGGCGCACGTTATTATGTCAAAGCAGCACCGCCCTGATATGGCCCTTCGTGGTTAAGCAAACAAACAAACAAAACCTTTGCTATGCTAGTTAGTCGTCTAGCTGTTCATGGTAGGATTTTTGTCTAGCTGTTCCCTCTGTCTCTGTCTCCCTTCATCTCTCTCTCCCAGTCGTCTCTGTCTCTGTTTTGTTTTTTGTCTCCGTCTTTGTTTGTTAATGTGCCTCTCTATCTGTCTTTCCGTAAGTCTGTCTGCCTGTCTTGTTCTGTCTGGCTCTCTCTGTCTCTGTCTCTATTCCTTCCTCTATCCTCTACGTCTGTCTGTCTGCGCCCTCCCCCCTCTTCTCCCTCTCTCTCTCTCCCCATCCTCCATCACAGACACGAACATCTCCACAATGTTCTACTGACCTGGAAGCCTCCAAGACGTGTTTGCTTCTCCACTGGAAAGTCTTAAGGGGAAGAGAAGTGGGGCCTGAGAGAAGTGATGTTTTCCTTGGCCTTTCTGCGCAGACGCTGTCATCGACTTCCGCTTCTTGTGGCTACTCACGCCCAAACGGTGTTTAGAAGCTGGGACAGTGACCGTGCTCAAGTTTGTGTACTCTCACTGTCAACATGATCGCAATGTCGCAATTGTGTGTGTGTGTGTTTGCGTGTGTGCGTGTGTGTGAGTGTGTGTGTGTGTGTGTGCGCGTGCGCGCGTGTGATTTCTCCTGTGAATCTATTTACAGGTACTTGAATGTACTTGAATGTTAGTTTCTCGCCCTGAAAATGTCTTTCTCAGCAATCACACCCACATAACAAAATAAAGTCATCGGTGAGTGAATGGCCGCATTGTTTCCTTGCCACAACAACAACAACAACAACAACAACACCACCAAAAACAACAACAACAACAACACACCAGCATAGTTTTCAGGACGTAACAACCTCCAATCCCCATCCCGATCCCTACGTCAAACCTCCCAACCGTGACGTCAATGGTTTCCCCTAATTGACCATGACCAGACGAAGTGGAAATTAGCAGACCTGTCCAATACACTATAAGCTGCCCCGATTTGCCAACGGCTAGTGGTTTTGACTGGCGACTTGCTTGATTAAGGGACTTGTGAGAGGTGTGGGTTGGTAATGGTGGGGAGGGGTGTGGAGGGGGAGAGGGAGAAAGAGGGACGGAGAGAGAGTCTGCGGGTGTGTGTGTAGCCCAGGTTTGTCTCCTGGCAAGTGAGTGATTGTGTGTGTGAGTGTGTGGGGGTGGGGGGATATGTGTGAGTGTGTGTGTGTGTGTGAGTGTGTGTGTGTGTGTGTGTGTGTGTGAGTGTGTGTGTGTGTATGTGTGTGTGTGTGTCTGTGTGTGTGTGTGTGTGTCTGTGTGTGTGTGTGTGTGAAGACATATGTGTTAGTGAGTGTGAGTGAGTGAGTGAGTGTACGTGCGTGCGTGCGTGCGTGCATGTGTGCATGTCAACAATGTTCTGAAGAACTTTCAGTGAATAAATCTCCTTAGTTTCAAAGTGAAGGCAGTCAACAAACATTGCTGTCTGTATCTTGTTAACTCAAAGTCCGAATCTGCACGGACCAAAAAGACGCAAATCAATACATACAACATCGAATCAGAAAAGAGAAACGTGCTTTTTACTACAAAGGAGCAAATCAATTAAAAGCTGACAAATGCAGTTAATTACAAAGCGGTAAATCGAACGGGAAAATCCTGAATGGACAAAATGATACCGGATTGCACCAACAGTGTCGCAGTATCTGTTCTCGACATCTCCTCAAACTTATTCGGGGCGGTGACGGAGGAAGAGGAAATAATAGAGAGAGAGATAGAGAGAGAGAGAGAGAGAGAGAGAGAGAGAGAGAGAGAGAGAGAGAGAGAGAGAATTGAATTGAATTGAATTGAACTTTATTTAACAAGGATTAAGATTTAAGGCTACGCCTTTTCTTACAATCTGTCCTTGGGACGCATAGACACACAATTATATAATTAAAAAATTAAAAAGGTAAAAGTTAAAAAGTTAACCAACAAAAGGAGGTCGGAAAACTTCAGCACGTGATAATACAGATGACGATGATGATGATGGTGATGATGATGATGATGATGATGATGATGATGATGATGATGATGATGATGATGATGATGATGATGATGAAGATGAGGCATGAAGAGCATACATATGTGGTTATTCATAAAATCAAATGCATACTATACAGGTAATTATAAATACAAGCTGGTAGCAATCGAACATGTAGCAATTGTACAGCAAAAAATATGTTCAGAATATACAATGCACAGCATATCTTTGACGTAATACTAAGTGTGGTAAATCAAAAGGCGTTAAACTACTCAGACATTAAGTGGTTTTTAACACATTTTGTAAAACTTTTTAATGACTTTAAGTGCTTAAAGGATGATGGAAGTGAATTCCAAACTGATGTACCCGAAAAAGCAAGACTGGTCTTACAAAGGTCAATTCGTGGAATCGGTGGGATCAAGTTGATCGACCCATATCTGTGGGTAGCTTTATTAAATAATGATGTAATGTAAATCGGCACTTTACCGTAATACAATTTATGCATGAAAATAGCTTTGTTTAACTTGAGATGCTTTTCCAGTGGAAGAAAGTTAAGCATTTTTAATTTCATATCTGTTGAGGCATTGTCCTTTACGATGAGTTTGGCAGAGCGACGATAGAGAGAGTCTAACTTTTTCAAGTGGACATCACTGCTGCCATCCCAGAGCGTCGAAACATAATTAATGTGAGGCATTACATGAGCATGGTGGAACATTTCCAGAGTCCTTCTGTCCGTAAATTGCTTTAACTTGGATAGGAGGAAAACGTTCTTGGCTACTTTCTTGCAAATATGCTGTAATTGTGCCTGCCACTTGAATTCACAATCAATAATTACCCCTAAAACGCGATGCTGTTGAACTTGTTCAATTGATTGCGTACCAATAGTAAGATTTAGTTTGAGTAGAGAAATCTGGTGTTTTTGTCTGGTTGCAATTACCATACTTTTAGTTTTTATTGGATGGACAAGCATAGCATTTGCACTACAACATTATTTACATCGTTTAAAGCTGTTTGAAGGGAGGACTCTATTACTGGAACAGACTTTCCACTTGAATGAAGAGAAGAATCGTCAGCAAAAAAATCACTTCTTACATTACTATCAGAAATGTGCAAGGGCAGATCATTGATATACAGACAGAACAAGATCGGCCCAAGCACTGAACCTTGAGGGAGAGAGAGAGAGAGAGAGAGAGAGAGAGAGAGAGAGAGAGAGAGAGAGAGAGAGAGAGAGAGAGAGAGAGAGAGAGAGAGAGAGAGAGAGAGAGAGAGAGAGAGAGAGAGAGAGAGAGAGAGAGAGAGAGCGAGAGCGAGGCAGACATATTGCACACAGACTCAGACAGACAGACACGACAGAGATATAGTGAGCGAGAAAAAGAGAGGGAGACAGAGACAGAGAGAAAAAGTAAAAGAGGACCAAACAAAAAAATCAAATCACCGAGAGAGCAGAGAGAGAGAGAGAGAGAGAGAGAGAGAGAGAGAGAGAGAGAGAGAGAGAGAGAGAGAGAGAGAGAGAGAGAGAGACAGAGAGGGAGAGAGAGGGAGAGAGAGAAAGAGACAGAGAGAGAGAGTGGGAGAGAGAGTGGGAGAGAGAGCGAGGGAGAGAGATAGAGATTGAGAGAGAGAGAGACAGACAACATGGCAGCCAGACATAGTCTCTTTTAGGAAACGCTTGGGGATAAGATATAATGGGCAGCAAATCTATGTTCCGCGAGTATCAAGTACCTCTGAATGGTCGGCTAGTTTGGTGCTGTTTGCCGATAGACATTTCCGAACGCCCGCTAATGACTCCAACTTGTGTGGAGTAATGTTTCTCTCCTTTCTTTTATCTTCCTCTTTCCTCCTTTCTTTCTTTTATTGCTCCTTTTCTGTTCTTTGCTTTCCCTCAGGGTGCGTAATTATAATTTCTTTTTCGTTGTCTGCGTTTGGACATGAGGGTCTTCTCTGGGGCATACGAGTAAATTTTGACATGCAACGTTGCATGCTGATGAGTGCGGGTTTGCTTCCCTTCAGGCAAATGCGTCCTGCAGTGGACATCCATCATTAACTTGTGTGTGCAGATGATGCTTTTTTTCTGAGAACTTTTTTTGGATTTAAAAATATACACAATGCAATCGTCACTACAATAACACGTACAACGAAACAACATAGCAAGTGGGTGCCGCCTTGTTTTATCAGAACTTCAATACCACTGAAATAACAGCAAACAAAATGCTTTATGCTAAATGAATGTACGAAAAACAAAACTACATTACCTCGCGGACCAAAGTACCGCCAAAACAGATCTTCACTCAACAACTTTCATGCGACCGTAGTTGTTTTTCCATGTGCTCACGGTAGAAAACACTCAAACTGTCCAAAGAATAATTATGCAAATGGATAAATACAAAGACACACAAACATACATACACACCGACAGACAGACACATCGACAAACAGACAGACAGACAGACAAACAGACAGATAGATGGAAAACAGTCGACTAGAACAGACGAAAGTAACTCCCATGAAGTTCTCCAGTAAAAAGAGTCGATGCATGAAGTTTTTTAATTACTTGTACCTACAAAAGAAAACATACAAAGAGAATACAACGTAGAGATATGGACATACGGATAGACAGACAGACAGGCAGGCAGGCAGGCAGGCTGCCACCGGAAAACAGACAGATTTAGACGAGGAAAAACCAACAAAACTGGCCAATATACGGACTGAAAGCTGGTCAAACAGACAGCGGACGCAAACATAATTATGTGACCCTCCACCACGGAATGAGTCGCATGTCACCTTTGCATGATTTTCATATTTGTACATTTTCCTAAAGAGTTTTTTATGCTCTATGCAGTGGTGAAACCCGTTTTAGTTATAAGCCTGTGACTAAGGTGACCCTCACACTGTTACCAGACACTCCCCGGACTTATATTAAACCTAGCGCAGAACCGCGCGAGGTGACATGCAACTCATTTCGTGGTGGAGGGTCACATATAAGGCGGCACAGAAACAGGAACACGAGCATATACAATTATATGTATATGAAATCTGTGCCCTTGTGCTTTGATATAACGTTATTGTAAACAGATGCGTTTAGTAACAGATTTTGCTTGAGAATGGTGTATTCATATCTTTCAAGCCCTCTTGCCGCCCCCCCCCCCCCCTTTTTCCCGCACACTCAAGCCCCTCACCCTTCCACTCACCAAGACACACTTCGATACTTCAAAAGAAGACTTGACCACCCGTAACACCAACCAACCATAAACCAGACATAGACAGATCGACACAAAGACACAACAAGAACCGAAACAAGGTCGTCGTGTTCTTTACATGTACCGATCACAAGGCGCGGACAACGAACTCTACCGGTCAACATCACAGCGCCTTGTAAGATCGAAACTCCACGGACAAAAAAAACCACACACACACAAGTAGTCCCCACAGGAGGAACAGAAAGGGATCTCGGATTCTGCAAATATGCGGAAAGATACCTCGCTCATTTGGGAGAGCCTGAGGGTGTTAGTTGCATTGATCACAAGAGCGATGCTGGAGCGGAGATTGATGCTAGCTAGAACAGTGTTTGTTTCATGGAGGGCGGGCAGTTTTCTTGCAATTGGCCTCATGAACTCGGCAAACATATTTATCCGATTATGTATGATATTTTCCCCTTTGGAAGAGGCCTGATACATTGTCAGGCGTTCTCTTTTTTCGCTCGCTCAGTTGGCTGAAAGGTAAATATATTATGTAAACGATGATGTCGTATAAGTGTAGTTGTCTCTCTCTCTCTTCTGGGAGGTGGGGGGGGGGGGGATTGATAACTACCATGCATGTTTGAATGACTAAAAACACGCTAACATAATAATTCGTAACGTAATGGTAGAGTGAGAAAAAAAACCCTGTATAAACACAATCGTGTTTCTCACACAAAGATACACGCACTCCATGACTTTGAAAGAAGACATAACATATCGGTAGGTTTCATTTGTTTGTGACGAATTTATTGAAGTAGTTTTGTTTTTTTGTTTACTTTTGCCAGTTTGCCAGTTGGTTTTTGGAACTTTGCAAAGCAGTGTCTTGTCGTCTGTTTAGGTCTGGGGAAAGAGCCGCAGAATACTCGAGCGTTTCTATTGGGTTTGCTTTTGATTATTCATGTAATAGGGCTACCTGCAACTATGGTAACCGGGGATTTATTCCCCGGGGAACATGAGATTTATTTCCCAGGTGCTTGTGAATGAAAACTCGTGAAAATGATGACAAATTTGGTTATTTACAGATTTTGCTTCAGAATGGTGTCCTAGCTTGTCTGTATATGACAAGACATAATGTTTTTGTCCTTCAAATTTGATCATCTAATAATACATTTGCAAGCATGTAAGCCGGAGGTTGCCATATTATTTTTAAAATATTGTGTTCCCTTTTCAAGCCCTTCCTTGCGATATTTGTTTGTTTGTTTGTTTGCTTAACGCCCAGCCGACTACTAATGGCCATATCAGGGCGGTGCTGCTTTGACATATAACGTGCGCCACACACAAGACAGAAGTCGCAGCACAGGCTTCATGTCTCACCCAGTCACATTATTCTGACACCGGACCAACCAGTCCTAGCACAAACCCCATAATGCCAGACGCCAGGCGGAGCAGCCACTAGATTGCCAATTTTGAAGTCTTAGGTATGACCCGGCCGGGGTTCGAATCCACGACCTCCCGATCACGGGGCGGACGCCTTACCACTAGGCCAACCGTGCCGGTATTTCCTTGCGATAGAAATACAAATGATTTACATACTGATCTCTTGTCCTCGGGTTTGTATTGCCTCCCAGCAGTCCTCTGAGCTCCAAGTAATGGGTTTTAGACAGCTAGGCCATCCTTATGGTTAGGTTGTAATTGGAATTAGGGATTTGTATGTTCTTGCATGAGTCTCAGTATCTTGCCAAATGACAGCCTGAACAATTCGTTACAAGCATTGTTTGTGTAACCATCATGTCTATGTTTACTCTCGGGATTCCTTCAGTGCCTGTAGCCCCTTTCCTTGCGTGCATTATGTACATCACATTTTCATTCCCCTTATTTCAAGATTTTTGTTGTTGCTTTTTGCACTCTACAGATCATCCATTTAGTGGCGGTAAAACCCACCTAATTAACGAAGTAAAATTCTGAGAGCGACTGCTGAATGTTCACACAGCCGCACCGCAATCGTAAAAAAACAAAGAAAGAGCTATAAACGCACGTCACGTGAAATTACATCATGTGACGTCATGCAACATGGCGAACCCAACGGCGGAGAAGTTGTAAAGGGAATTATTGAAATAGGTGTGGAGGACAAAGCGAAGTAGCGTGCCTCACGCGATGGTACTGACCTTAGCATTGTCTCCCTGTCTCTCTGTGGTGGTGTCTAGCTTTTTACATAATTATACAGTCATTAAGTTTGTTGCGGCTGGTCCGATTTTATCCTCTATAAGTCATTGCTATTGTCGGGGAAGTGCTCTTGATGCTTCCCCAGAAAACCGTGTGGCGTGACCTCAAATTGATTAGAAACTGCGGGTCATGACACGGTTTTAGATGATTAATGTCGGGAGTTAATTAACTGCAGCGTGAAATGAAAGAGTTTGTTTTCACACATGACGTTGTTTTGGCCATGAGGATGGAAGAAGAAGTTGAAGGAATTAATCATTAAAAATAAACATGCTGCAAAACAAATTTTAAATTGGTTGATTGGCATTATGATATTATTTCGTGACAGTTGTACATCAAAATACATATGCAAACACTTACAGACATACAGACATACAGACAGACAGACACACAGACAGACAGACACAGAGACGCTGAGAGACAGAGACAGAGACAAAGACACACACACACACACGTACACACACACACACATACACACACACTGTTACACACACACACACACTCACACACACACATACACACACACACTCACACACACTGACATACACACACATACACACACACACACATACACACACACACACAC
>NC_090245.1:83559750-83567250 GCF_037325665.1 Littorina saxatilis
TAAAGCTTGGAAGACAGAAATAAATAAATTAAAAGTGCAAAACTGGTTACAGTGTTCAGAAATAGTGTTAGATACCAAGTTGAGTTATCCCTCTTCATCACAGTTAAAAGAAACGCACCTCTTGTCGTGCAAAATCTTGAACTGTGATGCTTTTACTACCCCTACCCCCTACCCATTCTTCAGAAAAGAGTGCATATTATCTTCCAAATAGAAAGGCAAGGTAATCAGATGTTCAAAAACTTCAGAACAGAAATAGGGAAGCAAAAAAGAACACCCAACAAAGTGATTTAGCTGTTGAATTCAGAAAAAAACCCACTTGTTTACTCATTTTATAAGCTGAATTTAAAGCTTGGATGACAGAAAAAAATAAATTAAAAGTGCTAAAGTGGTTACAGTGTTCAGAAATAGTGTTAGATACCAAGTTGAGTTATCCCTCTTCATCACAGTTAAAAGAAACGCACCTCTTGTCGCGCAAAATCTTGAACTGTGATGCTTTTACTACCCCTACCCCCTACCCATTCTTCAGAAAAGAGTGCATATTATCGTCCAAATAGAAAGACAAGGTAATCAGATGATCAAAAACTTCAGAACAGAAATAGGGAAGCAAAAAAGAACACCCAACAGAGTTATTCAACTGTTGAATTCAGAAAAAACACACTTGTTTACTCATTTTGTAAGCTGAATTCAAAACTTGGATGACAGAAAAAAATAAATTAAAAGTGCTAAAGTGGTTACAGTGTTCAGAAATAGTGTTAGATACCAAGTTTAGTTATCCCTCTTCATCACAGTTAAAAGAAACACACCTCTTGTCGCGCAAAATCTTGAACTGTGATGCCTTTACTTCCCCCACCCCCTACCCATTTTTCAGAAAAGAGTGCATATTGTCTTCCAAATAGAAAAGCAAGGTAGTCAGATGATCAAAAACGTCAGAACAGAAATGGGGAAGCAAAATAGAACATCCAACATAGTAATTTAACTGTTGAATTCAGAAAAAACACACTTTTTTACTCATTTTATTAGCTGAATTTAAAGCTTGGAAGACAGAAAAAAAATTAAAAGTGCTAATGTGGTTACAGTGTTCAGAAATAGTGTTAGATACCAAGTTGAGTTATCCCTCTTCATCACAGTTAAAAGAAACACACCTCTTGTCGCGCAAAATCTTGAACTTTGATGCTTTTACTACCCCCACCCCCTACCTATTTTTCAGAAAAGAGTGCATATTATCTTACAAATAGGAAAGCAAGGTAATCAGATGATCAAAAACTTAAGATAAATAGGGAAGCAAAATAGAATATCCAACATAGTGATTTAACTGTTGAATGAAAAAAACACCTTTTTTTCTCATTTTTTGAAGCTGAATTAGAAGTTTGGAATTCCTCCGAAAGCGGCGTATGGCTGCCTAAATGGCGGGGTAAAAACGGTCATACACGTAAAAATCCACTCGTGCTAAAAACATGAGTGAACGTGGGAGTCTAAGCCCATGAACGAAGAAGAAGAGGAGGAGAAGAAGAAGTTTGGAAGACAGAAAAAATAAATTAAAAGTGCTAAAGTGGTTACAGTGGTTACAGTGTTCAGAAATAGTGTTAGATACCAAGTTGAGTTGTCGCTCTTTATCACAGTTAAAAGAAACACACCTCTTGTCGCGCACAATCTTGAACTGTGATCCTTTTACTACCCCCGCCCCCTACCCATTTGAACACAAAAGAGTGTATATTCTCTTCCAATTAGAAAAATAAGTAATTTGCAACTGGACATTTTTAAAATACATATTTTCTCTCAGTCCAAGGATTGCTTAGTCCATTAAAAACAAACAGACTAGGATTTAGCGCACCCATTTTAAAAAAAAGTTAACATGATAATTCATTAATTGATATATATCAGACTTTTTTTATGCAATTACTACTGAAGATTCCAGACCAGGTAAAACAATCATTTTATATTCTTTGTCACATTTTTTACTTTTTTTAAAATAAATTTATCTATAGCGAGTCTTGTCTCTTTGTGTCATTTAGTTATTTTGAAGAATTCTATCCTGGCAAAAAAAATTAAAAATCCCTACCTACCTACCCTATTTTGTTTACCCATGTTATTAGAAACAGACAATTTATTTTTTATTGGCCTAAAGATCTTGAAACATTTGTTTTAATAGAGAAATAAGAAGTACAGCCCTTAGCTGTGTCACTCGAATTTCTTTGTCAGGCTGAAACTTAGCTGTTGCGTTGAAGTCTGCTGTGTGTGTCTGGGTCCAAAGCAACTTTCACATTCTCATCTACACATTCTCATCTACACACTCACGTTACTCACACAATTATACAATTCTACCCACAGAGGCGTTCGGGGATGGGGGTCTCGCACTCGGGCGAATCACACCACAAAATACAAAGTATAACGTACACAGATTTTTCTATTGAACCAAAAGGCAAATTAAATCATGAATAAATCAATCAAGCAAAACTTCCACACAATGACACATTCACTCTCGGTTCACACTGCGCTCTGGGCATGCACACTTGGCAGCACGTATACGTTCCGACGCCGTTTGTCTTCCTGCAAGTCCAGCACAGGCACACGATTGTCCAAGAATCACAATAATCCTCGTGAATGTCACAGCAGGCATAGTAAGGTTACGTAGAAAAGTCCAAAAGGGTGCGTTAATGGTGGTAATCCGGCACACACACACCGGGCACACACACACACACTGACACTGACACACACACACACACACACACACACACACACACACACACACTCCGGTTTGGTAAGTTACCTGATAAATAATGTAGCCTGTAGATTTAACGTGGAGACTGATCAGACAGGAAGAGTAATACTTTCACATTTCCGATGTTCAGCGATAAACTTGTTTTCTTCGAGAGTTCGATCTTCGTGCGATTCTGGCGCGTTGTCACCAAGAACGTTAAAAAAACACAGGATATCATCATGATGCCTCTCTACAAAAACCAGGTCTAGGAACTCTTCATCTAAAGTCAGTCAGTATTAACCTCCTCAACACAATCCTCATCTTGTCCCATAGTGATTTCTGCCGCCAAAGAACATGTGGTTCTCAACTCAAAAGACCGATTTGTCGTCTTCCAGCATTGCGAAATTCAGATCTACCCCAACTTCGTGCATTGATCTGAGCAATAAAATGTAGATGCGATAATCTGCAAACATCTCTTCAACACAATCTGCATCTTGTCCCATCGTGATTTCTGTCGGCAAAGAACATGTGGTTCTCAACTCACAAGACCAATTTGTCATCTTCCAGTGTGAAATTCTGATCTGCCCCAAGTAGGCTACGTGCAATAAAATGTAGGAAGCGATAATCTGAAAAAAATCAGTCTGTTCGCGTGAACGCTGCCACGTTGTCATCAGTCCAATGTCTTTTATCCAGAGCAGGGACGAACACACTTTTTCATCAGCAGTTTGTTATGTTTATCCGCAGACTGCTTTCCATTAGATCTACTTGTCTGTTTTAGATTGACTCGTATGGTTCTTCAGCCAGGCAAGAAGTGCTTGTTTACAGTGACACGTTCTCACGCACGACATGTCGTAAATGCAAGTTCTAACGATTGTTTTTTATTGCACTGATAGAGAATGTCGATAGTTGTAAACTTCTGACATTTCCTAATGTTTATTTCATTATTTTGCATACGGATATGGCTAATAAGTGGATAATCTGTTACGACACGAAACGCGTTCTAAATCCGGGAAGGGAGGCTACTCCAGCGTACTGTCAGGTGTGTTCTAATACCTTAAAAGCATTCACCCACCTTGCCCAAATGGCTATCTGAAATAAGTAGTTTTTGGCGTTCCGCATAGCACAATAGCACGCAGTTTACCCGTTAAAACTGACTCCGATGTGTATGTTATGCAGTGTCCGCTCGATATGATGCATGCCTTTTTCTTTTGAAAATCTGCACATCGAAGCCACTATTCACTGGAGATGGCCTGCAGCAATCGCTGAGAACGCGTGGTGTTTCCCAAACGCATGTAACCTCAAGCCAAACTGATGTGACATCAGGCAACAGACGTTGTCGATGATCACTCAGGCCAAGCGATCATTGGCGCAAAAAAAATCGCAAACTTCGATGTG
The DNA here is from genome assembly GCF_037325665.1 of Littorina saxatilis. Classification (NCBI taxonomy): domain Eukaryota; kingdom Metazoa; phylum Mollusca; class Gastropoda; order Littorinimorpha; family Littorinidae; genus Littorina; species Littorina saxatilis. The sequence continues at coordinate 83,563,844 of NC_090245.1, forward strand.
TATATTTGCAGGACCTGGTGGAAGCATACTAATGAATTGGTTTCTTGACGAATACCAGTGGCTTTGGTGGAAATCTTCTTCTTCTTCTTCTGCGTTCGTGGGCTGAAACTCCCACGTACACTCGTGTTTTTTTGCACGAGTGGAATTTTACGTGTATGACCGTTTTTTACCCCGCCATTTAGGCAGCCATACGCCGTTTTCGGAGGAAGCATGCTGGGTATTTTCGTGTTTCTATAACCCACCGAACTTTGACATGGATTACAGGATCTTTTTCGTGCGCACTTGGTCTTGTGCTTGCGTGTACACGCGGGGGGGGGGGGGGGGGGGGGGGGGGGGTGTTCGGACACCGAGGAGAGTCTGCACACAAAGTTGACTCTGAGAAATAAATCTCTCGCCGAACGTGGGGACGAACTCACGCTGACAGCGGCCAACTGGATACAAATCCAGCGCGCTACCTACTGAGCTACGACCCCGCCCTGGTAGAAATAAGTTCGCCAAGAAGGCCTCACTCTGCACAGGAAGCAGCAAAGATGTTGATTTTGTATACGTGTCCAAATGGAGGGATGGCTTTGTCCCATGGAAAAGCCTGGCCAGATCTGAGATGGGTGTTATTGTCCCATGGAAAAGCCTAGCCAGATCTCAGATGGGTGTTCTTGCCCCATGTAAAAGCCTGGCCAGATCTCAGATGGGTGTTCTTGCCCCATGTAAAAGCCTGGCCAGATCTCAGATGGGTGTTCTTGCCCCATGTAAAAGCCTAGCCAGATCTCAGATGGGTGTTCTTGTCCCATGGAAAAGCCTGGCCAGATCTCAGATGGGTGTTCTTGTCCCATGGAAAAGCCTAGCCAGATCTCAGATGGGTGTTCTTGTCCCATGTAAAAGCCTGGCCAGATCTCAGATGTGTGTTCTTGTCCCATGTAAAAGCCTGGCCAGATCTCAGATGAGTGTTCTTGTCCCATGTAAAAGCCTGGCCAGATCTCAGATGGGTGTTCTTGTCCCATGTAAAAGCCTAGCCAGATCTCAGATGGGTGTTCTTATCCTATGTAAAAGCCTGGCCAGATCTCAGATGGGTGTTCTTGTCCCATGTAAAAGCCTGGCCAGATCTCAGATGGGTGTTCTTGTCCCATGGAAAAGCCTGGCCAGATCTCAGATGGGTGTTCTTGTCCCATGGAAAAGCCTGGCCAGATCTCAGATGGGTGTTATTGTCCCATGGAAAAGTCTGGCCAGATCTGAGATGGGTGTTCTTGTCCCATGTAAAAGCCTGGCCAGATCTCAGATGGGTGTTCTTGTCCCATGTAAAAGCCTAGCCAGATCTCAGATGGGTGTTCTTGCCCCATGTAAAAGCCTAGCCAGATCTCAGATGGGTGTTCTTGTCCCATGGAAAAGCCTAGCCAGATCTCAGATGTGTGTTCTTGTCCCATGGAAAAGCCTAGCCAGATCTCAGATGGGTGTTCTTGTCCCATGTAAAAGCCTAGCCAGATCTCAGATGGGTGTTCTTGCCCCATGTAAAAGCCTAGCCAGATCTCAGATGGGTGTTCTTGTCCCATGTAAAAGCCTAGCCAGATCTCAGATGGGTGTTCTTGTCCCATGTAAAAGCCTAGCCAGATCTCAGATGGGTGTTCTTGTCCCATGTAAAAGCCTGGCCAGATCTCAGATGGGTGTTCTTGTCCCATGTAAAAGCCTAGCCAGATCTCAGATGGGTGTTCTTGCCCCATGTAAAAGCCTAGCCAGATCTCAGATGGGTGTTCTTGCCCCATGTAAAAGCCTGGCCAGATCTGAGATGGGTGTTCTTGTCCCATGTAAAAGCCTGGCCAGATCTCAGATGGGTGTTCTTGTCCCATGGAAAAGCCTGGCCAGATCTCAGATGGGTGTTCTTGTCCCATGTAAAAGCCTGGCCAGATCTCAGATGGGTGTTCTTGTCCCATGTAAAAGCCTGGCCAGATCTGAGATGGGTGTTCTTGCCCCATGGAAAAGCCTGGCCAGATCTCAGATCAATCAATCAATCAATCAATGACGCTTATATCGCGCATATTCCGTGGGTACAGTTCTAGGCGCTCTGCAGTGATGCCGTGTGAGATGAAATTTTATACGGCCAGTAGATTGCAGCCATTTCGGCGCATATTTACCTTTCACGGCCTATTATTCCAAGTCACACGGGTATAGGTAGACAATTATTAACTGTGCCTAAACAATTTTGCCAGGAAAGACCCTTTTGTCAATCGTGGGATCTTTAACGTGCACACCCAATGTAGTGTACACGGGGGGAGGGTTCGGACACCGAAGAGAGTCTGCACACAAAGTTGACTCTGAAATAAATTTCCGCCGAACCTGGGATCGAACTCACGCTGACAGCGGCCAACTGAATACAAATCCAGCGCGCTACCAACTGAGCTACATCCCCGCCGCAGATAGGTGTTCTTGCCCCATGGAAAAGCCTGGCCAGATTTCAGATGGGTGTTCTTGCCCCATGTAAAAGCCTGGCCAGATCTGAGATGGGTGTTCTTGTCCCATGTAAAAGCCTAGCCAGATCTCAGATGGGTGTTCTTGTCCCATGTAAAAGCCTAGCCAGATCTCAGATGGGTGTTCTTGTCCCATGTAAAAGTCTAGCCAGATCTCAGATGGGTGTTCTTGTCCCATGTAAAAGCCTAGCCAGATCTCAGATGGGTGTTCTTGTCCCAAGTAAAAGCCTGGCCAGATTTCAGATGGGTGTTCTTGCCCCATGTAAAAGCCTATAACCAGATCTCAGATGGGTGTTCTTGTCCCATGGAAAAGCCTAGCCAGATCTCAGATGGGTGTTCTTGTCCCATGGAAAAGCCTAGCCAGATCTCAGATGGGTGTTCTTGTCCCATGTAAAAGCCTAGCCAGATCTCAGATGGGTGTTCTTGTCCCATGGAAAAGCCTAGCCAGATCTCAGATGGGTGTTCTTGTCCCATGTAAAAGCCTGGCCAGATCTCAGATGGGTGTTCTTGTCCCATGGAAAAGCCTAGCCAGATCTCAGATGAGTGTTCTTGTCCCATGTAAAAGCCTAGCCAGATCTCAGATGGGTGTTCTTGCCCCATGTAAAAGCCAAGCCAGATCTCAGATGGGTGTTCTTGCCCCATGGAAAAGCCTGGCCAGATCTCAGATGGGTGTTCTTGTCCCATGGAAAAGCCTGGCCAGATCTCAGATGGGTGTTCTTGCCCCATGTAAAAGCCTGGCCAGATCTCAGATGGGTGTTCTTGTCCCATGTAAAAGCCTGGCCAGATCTCAGATGGGTGTTCTTGTCCCATGTAAAAGCCTAGCCAGATCTCAGATGGGTGTTCTTGTCCCATGTAAAAGCCTGGCCGATGTTTTCAGGTGAAGGACTGAGCGTTTGACGCGATGGGTTTCTAGACTTACCGTTTAGTATACAGAAGGAACCACTGGACGGT
>NC_090245.1:83572250-83584750 GCF_037325665.1 Littorina saxatilis
AAAATAAACAAGTCTGAGAATACGCCAATAAACGACTAAGTACACACAGATTACGAAAATAACTTAAATCGGCAAAAGCACGAAGCGAAGACAGCACTCAGATGTGCAAACGCTGCATCTTAGAGTATACGAAACTTATTTGATTGACAGGACGCGAGTTATATTAATTGAACATCCATTTTGTGTGCACTCAACCGCCAAGCAGACAAGCGCGGATTGGAAGGTTGACAAAAACAAAGATACAGATATGCCATTAACTCTGTAAAAAGAGTGTACCTGAGAAAGGCAATTTTTCAGGGCAATTAAGGTTTGCGTCAAAATAGGATCTTGACGACGATGAGAAAAAAACCATGGTTCCCTTAGAGCTTTAACTAGACACAAAATGATGCTTGAAAAATCGCAGTAAAAAAAAAAACAATACAAAAGAAACAACAAGAAGCATGAAAATATGCAAAACAATGTCAAGACAGCAAATCACAAAAGCAATCCAAACTGGTCAATTACCGGTGTCACGAACTGAAAACTCTGCTGATTGAACAATCCCTCTCAAAGCTGTCAAAGCGCATGCGCCAATCTTGGACTTAACAAATGCGACCCTTTGACCGAACCATGGGTAAGCTTATGGGTTAGGGTTAGGGTTAAGCTTAGGTTGTTCACGACCTAATTAATCTCCCATGCATGTTAGCGCATGCGCATTGAGAGGGATTGTTCAGGCAGAGTTTTCAATTCGTGACACCGGCAACATCCATAGACCCGGGAATCCATAATTATTCTCATCCCCTTAGTGTGTGAACTGTACGTATGTTGGTGAATCCAGGGGCGGACAACTCTGCAAAAGCAACGCGCTTGCACTGACCAGCACAACATAAATGCTGTTTCTTAGCAAAGTGAAAACTGTTTTCTGAATTAATGCCGCCAATTGCCCAAGATATCCGTTTAAAATTAATTCTGCAAAACAGTCTCACCCAGCGCAGAAAACATTCAAGCCGAATTTTTGCTGAAAGTGTCCAAAATGAAAGGATGCATGTTTGTTTTTTCCCCCACGTAATACAAAGACTGAACATATCTATATGGAGGCGATTTACCAAAAGGTTTATACGGGGAGTAATATTGTAAGGTATCTTTGCTACTGAACAATAAAAATCCTGTAAGTACATGAGTCATTCCCGCGTGTCTTGCGTTTCTTGCGTGTCTCGAGTTTCGTTATGAACTTAGCAACTCAGTCAGTAAACGATCATCCGAGCCACTCCGGAGGAGGAGCAAGGGGGTGGGGGGGGGGGGGGGGGGGGGGGAATTTCTTTTCTTGGCGAATTAATTCCGCAAATTGACATATATATATTATGCAGAATTATGTATCCGTTTCAAATAGAATCCTGCAGAACATGTTCGATCACTCTGCGCATTAAACCAGATTTTCGTTTTGGGTAGAAAGGCTGCATGTTTTTTTCTCATTTAAAAAAGACCATGGACAAACATTAAATTTAAGAACGGTTTTCACGGAGAGGAAGGTAAGGAATGTTTGACACTGAACAATAGAAACGCTGGGAACATACGTGTTATCTCCGCAGGTTCTGCGTTTCGTGATGCACTTAGTAATTCTGTTCTCACAGTGGAATCTTTTCCCATTAAAAACAAAGACTGGACAAACATTAAATTTACGAACGGTTTTCACGGAGAGGAAGGTAAGGCATGTTTGACACTGAACAATAGAAACACTGGAAAATCACGCGTTATCCCCGCAGGTTCTGCGTTCCGTGATGCACTTAGTAATTCTGTTCCCACAGTGCACAAGAACGAACCTCCGCACTTCCCCAGAGAGCGTTCGTGTTGCTTTTCTTGGCGATGCTATTCTTATCTCTGCAGATGACGTCTTTGCGTGGGTTTTCCGATCGCTTATTCCATAGACGATAGTGGGCTGTCCGTAAATGTCTGGTATATTATATTTAATTCAGCTTTACTTTACTTTATTTTTATTTATTTATTTGGTGTTTAACGTCGTTTTCAACCACGAAGGTAATATCGCGACGGATTTAATTCAGCGAGAAGTGGCGAAAGGAGTGGTTAGCAAAACAACGACCAACAATGGGCGTGCTAAGCGAGCAGTCTACTGATTGAGTATTAAGATAGGTGAGAAAACTAATGCAACAAGGCGTTGAACTGGCCGAGATAGTATACGTCGCTGTTAAGGGCAGAATATACCTGCGCAGTTTCAGCGGCACAGACGACGCACTGCATATTATTGATGCTGCGATAGGGATTATGACGAGTACTTGGCCTGTTTTCCTTTCAAGCAACGTGTAGCGGGCTGGGATAATCTGCAGTGCGTCATCTGTCCTGCTGAAGTTACATAGGTGAGCCCCAGGCCTTTTTTAATTTTTAATTTTTTTTAAATTTTATTTCTTTTATATACACATAAACACAACATAACATACAGCATACACAGAGTTTATCAACATAAGATATGGCTGTCTTAGCGCATACGCACGCACATACCTAGACAAGACACAGACATAGACAGTAGGGTGGGTTGTTGAAGAGACAGGGGACATGGAAGGAGGGGGGGGGGTAACTGAGGTTGGGGGAGGGGAGGGGGGGGTAACTGAGGTTGGGGGAGGGGAGGGGGGGTAGGTGGGGACGGTGGTCAGGCCTTAGCTATAATTCACGCATCAAGCAGTGGCAAACTTGTTTTTCCATCGATGCGTGTACTTTTGAACAATGTTTTATTCGTGTACATATTCATTACATCCACATTCACATATGTATCAAAACAAGAGGCTTACGGTTTATGATGGTGTCTTCAAAGCAAAAATGCAATATGTAACAAATGTGCTAAATGACAAAATGTTTGGTTTTCACATAATATTGTTGGATATTAGATGGTTGTTCAAATGGTTGTTTTCGTTGTACAGGGTGGTCCCAAAAAATGTAGACAGTTTTGCGTGCCTGTCATTTCTGCTACAGGGCTCCTACCTATTCTTTTTCACCTGGAATGTCTCACATAAGCATGAAAGTTTAGTAAGGCACAGGTTTTTTTTTCTTCTTTGCAACATCATTTCTGGGCGTAGTTCAATAGTTCATCACATTCTCAATCCAAGCACCTCGTCCCCAGATCTTTCTCCTCCAGATTTCTTCCTCTGGGGGTACTTGAAGGAAAGGGTTTACCACAACAATACAAGCGCTTATAAAGGAGAACATTCTTCGTGAAATCAGGAGGATTCCACTCGAGACCTTCGACAGAGTTATCAACAACTTCAATGTCCGTGTCGCAGCCGTAATCCAGAGACGAGGTGCTTGGATTGAGAATGTGATGAACTATTGAACTACGCCCAGAAATGATGTTGCAAAGAAGAAAAAACTGTGCCTGACTACTTTCATGCTTGTGTGAGACATATTCCAGGTGAAAAAGAATAGGTGGGAGCCCTGTAGCAGAAATGACAGGCACGCAAAACTGTCTACATTTATTTGGACCACCCTGTACAAGTATTAGGCTGACGGAAGCGTATTCTTTGTAAACAAAAAAAGAACGAAAAAAAAAAGTAAAAATAATAAAGCTTACATCTTTCGATTACGATGCAAACCGACTCTTTGACTAAGAAAATACAGACAACCTATCGCTCATGATGATGATGATGATGATAGAAATATCGTAATATCACATAAAACACATAATACATGTAATAATACAAAATAATTTCGCATTCACAAAGCTGTGCCCTGTAATAACAACTACTTGCATACGAAAAAGGCAGAAAAAGGATTCACAAGCCGAAACAAAACTATAGAAGCCGACGGACAGAGACAAGCAAACTGAAGACTCAATGAAACACGCTTAATTGTTTCCTTTATCGATGCTCACGCAGTTACTTCGTTCTCAAAGAAGTTCTGGTCGCTCAACCGTCTGAGACATACACAGTTTGTAATTAGCGGTGGCAATGGGGAAAATCAAAGAGGGTCGTCGACAGTACAGCCATTGATGACAACGCCTATGTTTTTGCATGGCAGGCTTCCACCTCATTGTCCGAGAAAGGTACTAATCAGACAGAATGCGGCTTACGGGAGTACGTCTTTGTCCGATCAAGTGTATGCATTCTCATTAGCAGCCTGCAGACATGTTGGAGACACAGACAATACAGATGAACAAAGTGGTGTCAAGAAAAGGGCGGGGGGGGGGGGGGCATGAGAGAGAGGGAGAGAGAGAGAGAGAGAGAGAGAGAGAGAGGAAGGGGGGAGAGAGAGGTGGAGAGAGAGAGAGAGGAAGGGGGGAGAGAGCGAGAGAGAGAGAGAACAAGAACAAGAACAAGAACAAGAACAAATCTTTAATTGTCTAAGGCCACAGCCCCTTACATTAGTGGTTAAAATAACAGCAATAGTATCTGCACAGTTATAACTTATAGTCACGCATAAAATTCAACAAATATATTAGAGAGAGAGAGAGAGAGAGAGAGAGAGAGAGAGAGAGAGAGAGAGAGAGAGAGAGAGAGAGAGAGAGACAGAGAGAGACACAGAGAGAGAGAGAGAGAAAGAGAGAGAGAAAGAGAGAGATAAAGAGAGAGTGGAAGGGAAAAAGAGAGAGAGAAAGAGAGAGAGAGAGAGAGAGGGGAAGGGAAAGAGAGAGAGAGAAAGAGAGAGTGGAAGGGAAAGAGAGAGAGAGAAAGAGAGAGGGGAAGGGAAAGAGAGAGAGAGACAGATAGAGAGAGAGAGAGAGAGAGAGAGAGAGAGTGAGAGGGAGACAGAGAGAGAGAGAGAGAGAGAGAGAGAGAGAGAGAGAGAGAGAGAGAGAGAGAGAGAGAGAGAGAGAGAGAGAGAGAGAGAGAGAGAGAGAGACCGACCGACGGACAGACAGAGCGAAGAGAGCCATGGGGGAACGGTGATGTCGAGGTGTCGAAAAACAAGACACGCTATCTTGAACTCCACTCTAGCTTCAACGGAAGGCCAGTTGCGATTTGTTTCTTTCCTCCAATTCCTCTTCAGTAAAGCTTTTGTTACAATATGTATAGCGTAGTTTTAAATATATATTATATCTCGGAGCTGTTCTGTTCACTTGGCAATATTCCTTCTGTCTTCGCTGTCTTCATGTGTGTAGGTCCGTGTTTCGTTACTTGGTTGTGTTTTGTTTTGTTTTGCTTGTTTGTCAGGTTTCCTGTCTTCTGTCTCTTTTTTTCTCGACTTCCGTCTTGCAGCTTGCGACAAGGGAGGTAACTCTAATGTGGAGTTGCCCGGAAGGAAAGGAACGGTGTGCATTCAGCAGAAAATAAGGAAGCTTTAGGCGGTTGTATTCAGCGCAGTTTTGAATACGTGGACATTTACAGTCATAATTTGTTGGTTCAATTCCAGCACTTGAAAAAGAAGAAGCACATTTTTAAGTTCGACGTGTTTAAACATTACGATAAACCAGAGACATACATTCTATCTATGTCTCTGGATAAACCAAAGGAACAAAACTAGTATGCGTGGTATGGTTAAAACCGGGAGGAAGGTGTAAGAAGATCTCTCAAAACCTTCACAATTAACCTCATTAAATCCAGCCAAAGGCACGAATTCCAGGCACTCCTAGACACCGACATGAGGGAGGAAAAATCCCGAGCGAGAGTCGACGTTATCAAATCAGGCTAATACAGGAGGAGACACTTCCGAAATCAGGCAGAGACATGGAGGCCCACGGGCGACAAAAGACTAATTACTGGCTTTAAACCTTTAAACTCTCTATCGAGTTGAGCAATTTTGAACGTTCGTAACCCCCCCTTCCTCCTGACCCCCACCCACCCAGTCCCCAGTTACCCGACCTACTCATCCACCCCCAATTCCAACACCTTCCCATCCCAACTTCACATCCAACCACCCCAACCAATATCTCCATCCACCTAACAAACATCTCGCCCCCGCCCCAATCTGTCCCCCCCCCCCCCCTCCCCGCCCCCATCTCTTCTCGTTTTGCACACATCAACGCTGGTTTCCGATCGATAAAGGATCGTTTTTGCCCAGTCTACGTGACACTTGCAGACGCTCCCTCGGACACCAAATTGCACGGGTCTCGTGAGCCTGTAGAGGACAGTGCAAGTGAATTATGGCGCACCAAAATGAGACGTTGAGAAAATAGCTCCCCCTAGTGGAGCACTAGGGTGCTAGTCTCGCCAGTTCACACATGCGTCTCGCGATTTCACGCGGCGATCCCGCGGGACAGTGTGATAATGCGCGAGAGCTAATCTGGTTTACCGAGACCAGTAGGAGAAAGAGAGCTAGAGGTGGAAAAGGATTTTAGGACAATGGTTCTGTGCATGTAACAGTAGGCCCAGACACTGCGTTTCGGCTGACGGCTTGTCGTAAACGCGGATTAGATAGGGCAAATCGGCCATTGTGCTGTCCTAGGCTAAAGAGTGAACACCTTGGGGTCCTTTGGGGGGAGGGGGGGGGGAGTTGATTATCGGACCGTTTTATGTGCTGCCAAAGAACGTAACACCTGTCCCTTATACCCCCATTCCACACATCCGTTCTAGGTACCGTTCTCGTATCGACCAAGGAACGGCACGGGAATGGGAGGGATCAGGAGGGGACCTTAATAGAACGCCAATGGATGTTAACGGAGCTTCTTTGAACGGTTGGGACGGGTGAGTTCGGGCTGCATGTTCACAATAATAGCCATTCCCCGCCCGTTCCAAATGAACGGTAATGGAACCTTAACACATCGCTAACGAAACTGATGGATCGTTAATGGAACTTATCGCAATGAAGTGAGCGGCTACCACAGCACTAGCGCTCTTTTACACTGCGTTGTGATACCCCCATTCCACACATCTGTTCTAGCTTCCGTTCCGTTTTTGGCATCTTTGCGCAGCGTCTGATCGTTCTGGCAGCCGTCCTCAGGACGGCAGGGAACGGAAGCTAGAACGGATGTGTGGAATGGGGGTCTAACTGAGCGAAGCTGGCCGCAGGAAGCTTTAGCACTGAGTTTTCGGTAAAAAGTCTTCGCGAAGTCGGAATCGGGTACAATTAGGGACCGCCTTAAAAGACAGTTACATTTCTTGTTTGTTGTTGTTGGACAAAATGGACCGTTGTTTGTGGTTTCGAAGAGAAATCATTATGTTAATGAACGAACAACTTCGGGTCACAGTAACCTCGAGGAAAACAAGAAAGGCCGGTGTACGCTCTGCCGAAGAAAAGACAGGGTATAGATATAAGAGATTACTTGTATGTCCATTGTGAGTAACATTTTTGCAGCTCGTTCGTCTGTTGCTGCAGTACTGGGTATACGCGAAAACCTTCGGGTAGTTGCCTCGGGGATGAACATAGGTCCTTGTGTGGGCGGCAGAAGGAAAGAGCGGATTTAGGCGAACACCTTCATGTTCATTGCGCGTGACATTTTTTGCAGCTCGTTAGTTTTTTTGCTGCTGTTCGGGATGTAACATATAGGGACACAAATAGAACAAAGGAAGCCAATGGCAAAAAGTTCGGGTAGAAGCGAACACCTTCATGCCTATTGCGGGTGACACTTTTTGTAGCTCGTTCGTCTTATTTGGCAGTACTGCGGGGGGAACGTGTCAGACGTTTTGCAAATGGAGAGTGATGGCTATGTACATTGACTGCAATCGTATCCCCTGCCTGGCAAGGTTGTATTTCAAGACTTGTCTTAGAATGTTGTTGTTGCTGTTATGGTTTTTGTTGCTGTTCTTGTTTCCTTTTTCGTAAGGCTCCATGTATGTTCTGCTTGCTTGTAATTCTGATCGATATGAATTTGTATTATCTTTACAGCTTAATTTTTGATATTTTTCCCCCCAACTATGGGTTAAATAGCCGGGCAGGACAGGCTCATCAACCCTGGAAGGCAGCTGTCCTAGGAGAAGATCACTCCAAAATTAAAACGAGGGCAGAGGAGGCTCACTATCCCTGCAAGGAAACTCCTCTAGGAGAAGGACCACTCCAAATTTAAACCCACGTAGTCCCCCGAAGACGGAAGACATCGGCCATTAGGCGGGGAGCAGACCGGATGTCTACGCTTACTACGACAAATGATTGTGTCTAGGTCGAATGTTCGTGATATTTTTTCCATCCTGTCTCTTTCTTTCTCTGTCAGTCTGTTGTTCGTGTTTTTTACTCTCTGCATGTTCCTCTCTCTCTCTCTCTCTCTCTCTCTCTCTCTCTCTCTCTCTCTCTCTCTCTCTCTGTCTCTCTCTCTGTCTGTCTCTCTCTCTCTCTCTGTCTGTCTGTCTGTCTGTCTGTCTGTCTCTCTCTCTCTCTCTCCCACTCTCTCTCTCCCCCTCTCTCTCACTCTCCCCCTCCCTTCCAGATTGTAAGAAAAGGCGTAGCCTTAAATCTAAATCCTTGTAAAATAAAGTTCAATTCAATTCAATTCCTCCCTCTCTCCCTCTCTCTCTCTCTCGCTCTCTCTCTCTCTATCTCTCTCTCTCTGTGCCTTGTTTACAGACAGTATCTTCAAGAAAAGTTCGGTGCAGCGGTCCCTTCCATAAGGACATCATTCTGCAGTCCTCGCCGCATTCGTCATTCATTTGTGGCGGTAATGCTGTGTACATCTTGTACTTCACTGTTGGTATGGCTTGCTGACTGAAGGCCTTTACTTCCAGGTGACTAGTAATCTCATGTCCTCAAGAGACGTTCACAAGTTAATTTAATTGCACCCTCTGAGACAGAATGTGATAAAGTATTAGATTTGACCTTAGATTTAACGGGTTTTCCTGATTTATGCTACGCACCGGTCGGTCGCCTAATCGTTGACGATGACGACGATGATCGTGATGATGATAATAACGACAATGACGATCACGACTGTAGTTAGATGACAACTCTGAGGACAGTTACAATGACGATTACAATTGCACCGACGACGATGATGATAAAGATGACTATGACAGCAATGGTTGGAGGAAAAAAACACTATTCCTAGTGAACTCATTCATAATTTATTTAAAGAAATTCCCCAAAGACAAGTATCAGTGATGGCGCTAGTATGTTTTCAAACCGTAACGCAAACTTTTACGATGTAAACAGTCCAGAAGAAAATGGTAGGCTGGTCATTGGAACCAGTTAAGTCCAACTCTGAGTACTGTTTTTATTGTTCTACCGGCAAAAATAACCCGGTAGTTCTAAAAAAAAAACCAGTAGGTCAAACCGTCAGCCAATTTTGTTCCGGTAGTTTCTCGTTTCAACCAGAAATGATTTTAAAACCCGTTCTAGGATTGTTTACTTACGAACACAACAGATAATGACTTTGCTTGATTTGACTTAAGAGGACGGAAGCACAGGCTGATTTAGAATGGAAATTAATTTGGGGATTTCCTGCTTGGTTTTTGCGCTGCCGTTTAAAATTTACTAGAGCATATGCACTTTTTATATTGTGATATTTTTATTATTTAGCTTTTTGTGTTCTCATTAACTGAAAAAAACCATTGCTTTTTTTCTTTTCTTTTTCTTTTTGTTTGCAGTTTTCCATGCAGACTTGTTTGTCTTTGTGGCCAACACATTAAAAATAATCGAATTCAACTAAGCTTACATTCACACTATAACAACAGATGGCAATTACATCCATCACTTTTAATTGCCACATAATGCACAAAGATCGTACTAGTATATTGATAACATATATGTCTCTACAAAAACAATTGTCATCTGCTGGAAATAACCGGCACGGTTGGCCTAGTGGTAAGGCGTTCGCCCCGTGATCGGGAGGTCGTGGGTTCGAACCCCGGCCGGGTCATACCTAAGACTTTAAAATTGGCAATCTGGCATTATGGGGTTAGTGCTAGGACTGGTTCACACCGGTGACACTGTGACGGTTCCCCTACGCTTTGTGTTCGGTGCCCTGACCCTTTGTGTTCGGTTCCCACTCGGTTCCCACACGCCAAAATTCGCGGACAAAACATCCATTTATGGTAGTATTACGCAATGTTGCTCTCTGAGAATGGTCTTGTTAGATCTGTGAGTGTTTACACTACATGCCTAGGTGCTGTTGGATTGAAGGTTTTTGATATTTTAGCCGTTATTAGGTAGAATGCCTTCCACTTTACTGCAAAACTGCATAATTCGTAGCATCGGCAAGAAATATCCTACCAAAAAATGCCTGCTTGGAACTGTCGTTGGTCCAGCAAAAAGTTCAACATGTCTGTAGCAGACAGCCCAAGTTTCAAGATTGTAGGGCCATCCAAACAGCCGTAATAATAAAAACAACAAAAGTAGTCAGTGAAATTGGCTGTGTTCGGTCCCCCCACACTTTTGTGACGTAGGCGTGACGGTTCCCATAATTCATTGTGTCGGTCCCCACTTTCTGTGTCGGACCCCACTTTCGACCTAATTTCTCTGTGACGGACCCCACAACCAGCCTATTTTGTGTCGGTCCCCACACCTTCTTGGATTTATGACTTGCCGGTTACTTGTATCATTGTATTCATTGAATCTAATTGTCTCGGAGTTATTTTTCAGCAAAAACCGGCAAGGCAGCACCTTTTGTGATACCAAGTAAGTCAGATGACATCAGTATGTGTGTGTGTGTGTGTGTGTGTGTGTGTGTGTGTGTGTGTGTGTGTGTGTGAGAGAGAGAGAGAGAGAGAGAGAGAGAGAGAGTGAGAGAGAGAGAGAGAGAGAGAGAGAGAGAGAGAGAGAGAGAGAGAGAGATTGACACCTTTCCAGATCACTCCGGTTATGCGACACTACCGCGAGCGTCACTACCGCGTGTCACACTACGGCGAGTACGACACTACCGCGTGTAACACTACCGCGTGTCACACTACCGCGAGTACGACACTACCGCGAGTATAACACTGCCGCGTGTCACACTACCGCGCGTACCACAACCGCGAGTACCATAACCGTAGAGAGAACGCATGCAAACTTACTTCTTGTGAGTTTGTGTTCTAACGGCTTCGATTGGAAGCAACCCATTCTATATGTATTCTGATAGTGTGTTCTGATCGTTTTGAGTTCTTGGTTAGCATGACAAACATTGAATTAGTGTTCAGAGAACAGACCAGGCCTTTTTGTTTTATATTTCAAGGAAACATTTCAACCTTTGCCTTCAGCCATGGAAGTCATAAAATGACACGCGGTAATGTTATACTCGCGGTAGTGTGACACGCGGTAGTGTTATACTCGCGGTAGTGTCGTACTCGCGGTAGTGTCGTACTCGCGGTAAGTTCTGTTTCCGTACCCGCGACAGCGGCAGCGACTAAAAAAAAAGGCGCGCAAACGCGTGACGTGTTTCCGTACTTGCGTTTTAAACATGCGGTAAAATCTGTAAACTCCCGCGTTGCCGCGCGACAACGCGAAAAAATCGCTCCAGGACCCTTTCAAAAAAATCGCGTCGCTTGCCGCTTGTCGCGCCGCTAACGCGTCGCGCGTGTGGAAACACTCCTGGTCATTTTCTATGTGCTTGATTTTCGTCGCACCGCTGGAAAAACGCTGTCGCGGGTACGGAAACACAACTTTAGTGTGAGACGCGGTAGTGGTACTCGAGGTAGTGACGCTCGCGGTAGTGACCAGCACCCGATCACTCCACATAAACGCTGGTTCTGGTTGCATTGTGCCGCTGACATACAGCTAATAGGATTTTTACACCCCCGGTATAGGGGTGTGTATAGGTTTCACTCGATGTGTTTGTGTTCGCAAGTAGATCTCAAGAATGAACGGACCGATCGTCACCAAACTTGGTGAACAGGTTCTATACATTCCTGAGACGGTCCTTACAAAAATTGGGACCAGTCAAACACACGGTTAGGGAGTTATTGGTGGATTAAAATTATACAAGGCCTGGTATAGACGGACACCCCCGTTGGTCAAAGGGAAATAACCATTCTCACTGCCACCAACTGAGAAGGTTATTTCCCTTTGACGGGGGTGTAATTCCTATCGGAGGAATTTCTTGTTTTAATCCTTTTGTGGTATTGCTGATGATGCTGAACATGTATTTTACTAGTTTACCAATATGTATCTTTGACCCTGATAGCCTACGAAAACGGAGCAATCATGGCCCAACATTGGCCCAATGCTGAATTTATTGGCGCGGTGTTGAGCCTTAGTCGGGCCGTTGTCGTAGGCTGTCAGGGTTTATGTAGCCTTGTTCCATTGTATTCTGACTGTCATAAAGTAATTAATTTTAAGAGAAAGCAGTCATGAACACAAGGAGCTGGGAAAAGTTGCCTCTTACAACAAGCGTGGATAAAGACACATACTTGACATAGGCAAGTACTCTTTTTTTTTTTCAATCACCACTAGAAGTCCCTGGGCAGCATTTTGCTCTGAAAACTGAATCTCACATACGACAGGTGGATCTTTTATTTTAAAAATGTGCCAAATTGCATATCTCCAAGGCCGTAAGACTAAGAGTAGATATTGGGAAGGCCAGTTCAAGAAGGTGTGGGTGGATCAACACATAATTTGCTGGTATACTGGGAACCGTCCAAGAGATACATAATGTTATATATTATTTGTGGCATAAACTAATAAAGTTAGTCTCTCTCTGTCTCTCTCTCTCTCTCTCTCTCTCTCTCTCTCTCTCT
>NC_090245.1:83589750-83639750 GCF_037325665.1 Littorina saxatilis
AGTAAAAACTTGACTAAATGTAAAAAGGGTGAAAAAGAGAGAGCTCGGAGAAAAAAATCACAAGATCTCTTCTTCTCGATCTTAATTTCTAACCTTCAAAAATCCCCTCGGAAGAAATAAAAGGAGGAAATCCATTCAAGGAAATAAAATGTTGTCAAGAACTGACTTAGCACCCTCACAACCTTCATATTTCTCTTTCTGTACCTAGAGTATGAGATTGACGCGACAAAAAAACAAACAAAACAAAAAAACAAAGTGTGAGAGAAAGAGATCAATCAATCAATCAATCAATGACGCTTATATCGCGCATATTCCGTGGGTACAGTTCTAGGCGCTCTGCAGTGATGCCGTGTGAGATGAAATTTTATACGGCCAGTAATTGCAGCCATTTCGGCGCATATTTACCTTTCACGGCCTATTATTCCAAGTCACACGGGTATAGGTAGACAATTATTAACTGTGCCTAAGCAATTTTGCCAGGAAAGACCCTTTTGTCAATCGTGGGATCTTTAACGTGCACACCCAATGTAGTGTACACGGGGGGCCGGGGGGGGAGTTCGGACACCGAAGAGAGTCTGCACACAAAGTTGACTCTGAAATAAATTTCCGCCGAACCTGGGATCGAACTCACGCTGACAGCGGCCAACTGAATACAAATCCAGCGCGCTACCAACTGAGCTATATCCCCGAGAGATATGGGGGAAGGGAGGAGAGAGATGACAAATACAACTCAAAATGTTAAGAAAGTAGTGCCCGGAGTGACAATCAAATCTAGATTATGAGAATGACGCTTAAAAAAAAGAAACACACAGAAAGAATATATCGAATAAAAAAACCTAAAAAAAACTCTAATGCCCCGAGTGAGGATCGAACTCACGACCTTCAGATTTCTCTCTCTGAATTGGGATTATGAGACTGACGCGCTACCTACTGCGCTATCGAGGCATGTGCAGAACGGTCCCATATCAATCCCATTTCTCGCTCTGAATTGGGATGTCAGACTTGACACGAAGTCTACAGCGCAGCCTTCCGCGCGATAGAGGCACACGCAGTGTGCATGGCTAGCTGCCTTGCAAGATTTGTACGCCGTATTCAGTGCACTCTCTCATCATGCGTTCACCCTTGAAAATAATTTAACTCATCATGCGTAAAAAAGGTACAACATAATAATCGCACAACACTACAGATTAAAACATACATTACACGGTATTTAACTAAGATGTTACAACATCTCTTAATTTAACACTTACGACCTATCCTACTGATTCTTTATAATGAGAATGACCCGTAAAAATAAAAGAGTTAGAGAGAGAGAGAGACAGAGACAGAGAGAGAGAGAGAGACACACACACACACAGAGACAGAGAGAGAGACACACACAGAGACAGAGGAAATAGAGAAAAACATATTTAATAAAAACTAATGCGCCGAGTGAGAATCGAAGTCACGACCTTCAGAATTGGGATTATGAGACTGACGCGCTACCTACTGCGCTATCGAGCCATCTGAAAACAGTAGGATAACTATCCAATTTTTCTATCTGAATTGGCATTATGAGACTGACGCGAAGCCGCTGACGCCGAGCCTTCACCACAGAGATATATCTCTGTGAAGCACACGTATCCTTGGCACAAAGGGTCAAAAATCCCCCAAAAAGGCCTTTAAAAAATATGCCCATATTTTTTTAAAATAAGCCCTTATTTCTATAAATAAGGCCTCATTTTAGAAATAAGGCCTTAAAGATTTACAGCCATAAGGAAATAAGGGCATAATGAAATAAGGCCTTATTTCTGTTTAAGCCCTTAAAAAAAATATGCCCATATTTTTCTGCGCATCGCTACTGCGCATCCGGACATTCGAAAGCGCGCACAAACTCGCCTCTCGTTCAAAACATCCGTCATAACATCGAGCGGATACAGCATGGCTTCACGCATTCAAAAGCTCGCACAAACTCGCCAAAACCTCAGTTCTCTCGAAATTTGCAATTTCAGCACAAATTCTTCTCAAAAATTCATCACGATCTCTGAACCCCTCATTCGCCATGTTTCTTATGAGATCTCTGCGCATGAGCGGCGCAGCCGAATTCTATTCAGCTTCATGATTGGTTAAAAAAAAATAAGGCCTTATTTTGTTATGCCCTTATTTTTTTATGCCCATATTTTTTTATGCCCTTATTTTTGTATGCCCTTATTTTATCAAGGCCTTACAGAAATAAGGCCTTATTTCTCGTAAGGCCTTATTTTGAAATAAGGGCTTATTTTGTATGCCCATATTTTTTTAAGGGCTTAAAGATTTAAGGCCTTAATAATGGAAAATAAGGCCTTATTTTAGAAATAAGGGCTTATTTTCAAAAATATGGGCATATTTTCAAAAATAAGGCCTTATTTTTTTAAGGGCTTATGTTTTGGATTGTTGACCCTTAGTGCCAAGGATACACACGCAGAGTGGTTTGCTAATCGTGCGATCAACCTTATAACTTAGTACCGGCACGGTTGGCCTAGTGGTAAGGCGTCCGCCCCGTGATCGGGAGGTCATGGGTTCGAACCCCGGCCGGGTCATACCTAAGACTTTAAAATTGGCAATCTAGTGGCTGCTCCGCCTGGCGTCTGGCATTATGGGGTTAGTGCTAGGACTGGTTGGTCCGGTGTCAGAATAATGTGACTGGGTGAGACATGAAGCCTGTGCTGCGACTTCTGTCTTGTGTGTGGCGCACGTCACGTGATATGGCCCTTCGTGGTCGGCTGGGCGTTAAGCAAACAAACAAACTTATAACTTTTAAACAAACAAACGTTTAACCCTTATGCTGCTCTGACTGAAAGTAGTTCCATTGTTCCTCCAGACAAAAAACAAAAGGTAATGATTACCTTTTATGTTGAGCTGAGTTGAGTTGAGTTCTTATTTTTGTTTCTTGGGGTTTTATTCTGGGGGGGGGGGGGGATTACAATTCAGAATATTAACAAAATCAATGCCCCGAGTGAGGATCGTACTCACGACCTTCAGATTTTTTTCTGAATTGGGATTATGAGACTGACGCGCTACCTACTGCTCTATCGAGGCATGTGAAGAGCAGTCCCATAACTATCCGATTTCTCGCTCTGAGATTATGAGACTGGCACGGAGCCTAAAGCGTAACCTTCCGCGCGATCGTGCATGCTAGCTGATGTGCAAGATCCATACTGGAGAATTTGCACTATCTCACCGCGTGTTTACCCCGCGACAGTGGTTCAACCGCTTTGCTGCTCTGAAAGTATTTGGGAATGTTAATGGGCACAGATATATATTGAACGCATGTTTGTCTTTTCGTCAGTGTCAGTTTTGAAGTATTTAGTCTTGTTTGATGATGATATTACCTTTGCGGGTTAATGGGTTGCAATAAATGGCTACATTTGATTAATGACATCATTTTTTAATCAAAAGATAAAAAAATGATCTGGTTTCTGAAAAAAGGATAAAAACTAAATTCATACACACGAAAATAAAATCATAATGGAGAACCATTGTTCCTCCCGACAAAAATAAAACAAAATGAGAGCTGAATTTTTATGTTGTTGTTGTTGTTGTTGTTGTTGTTGTTGTTGTTGTTGGCTTGTTCTACTAGTACTATCCTATTCTTCCCGATCACAATTTCTTATCCTCGAAATTCTTCTCGGAAGAAAAACAAATCGCGTAAGGCGAAATTACTACATTTAGTCAAGCTGTGGAACTCACAGAATGAAACTGAACGCACTGCAT
Source organism: Littorina saxatilis (assembly GCF_037325665.1). NCBI lineage: Eukaryota > Metazoa > Mollusca > Gastropoda > Littorinimorpha > Littorinidae > Littorina > Littorina saxatilis. Next base: position 83,593,483 of record NC_090245.1, read on the forward strand.
TTTTTCACAATGACCGTAGTCCGCCGCTCGTCCAAAAGGCAGTGAAATTGACGAGCCTGTTCAGCGCGGTAGTGGTTTCGCTGTGCTGCATAGCACGCTTTTCTGTACCTCTCTTCGTTTTCACTTTCTGAGCGTGTTTTTAATCCAAACATATCATATCTATATGTTTTTAAATCAGGAACCGACAAGGAATACGATGAAATTGTTTTTTAAAACGATTTCGGAAATTTTATTTTAATCATAATTTTTATATTTTTAATTTTCAGAGCTTGTTTTTAATCCGAATATAACATATTTATATGTTTTTTGAATCAGAAAAAAGATGAAGAATAAGCTAAACGTAATTTGGGATCGTTTTATAAAAAAAAGTTTCAATTACAATTATCAGATTTTTAATGACCAAAGTCATTAATTAATTTTTAAGCCTCCAAGCTGAAATGCAATACCAAAGTCCGGCCTTCGTCGAAGACTACTTGGCCAAAATTTCAATCAATGTTATTGAAAAATGAGGGTGTGACAATGCCGCCTCAACTTTTACAAAAAGCCGGATATGACGTCATCAAAGAAATATATTAAAAAAAATGAGAAAAAAATACCCAGGAACTCTCATGTACAATTTCATAAAGAACGGTCCAGTAGTTTACTCTGAATCGCTCTACACACACACACACACACGCACACACACACACACACACAGACACACACACACACACACACACACACATACATACACACACACACACACACACACACACACATACACCACGACCCTCGTCTCATGTTAAAACATTTAGTCAAAACTTGACTAAATGTAAAAAGGGAAATCCATACAAGGAAGAAACAAAATATTGTCAAGATCGTAGAAAACACACTCACGCCCTACCTATCTGTACCTAGATTATGAGAATGACGCTTAAAATAAACAACAAGTCGCGTAAGGCGAAAATACAATATTTAGTCAAGTAGCTGCCATTTTTCAGCAAGACCGCATACTCGTAGCATCGTCAGTCCACCGCTCATGGCAAAGGCAGTGAAATTGACAAGAAGAGCGGGGTAGTAGTTGCGCTAAGAAGGATAGCACGCTTTTCTGTACCTCTCTTTGTTTTAACTTTCTGAGCGTGTTTTTAATCCAAACATATCATATCTATATGTTTTTGGAATCAGGAACCGACAAGGAATAAGATGAAAGTGTTTTTAAATTGATTTCGACAATTTAATTTTGATAATAATTTTTATATATTTAATTTTCAGAGCTTGTTTTTAATCCAAATATAACATATTTATATGTTTTTGGAATCAGCAAATGATGGAGAATAAGATAAACGTAAATTTGGATCGTTTTATAAAAAAACATTTTTTTTTTTTACAATTTTCAGATTTTTAATGACCAAACTCACTCATTAGTTTTTTAAGCCACCAAGCTTAAATGCAATACCGTAGTCCGGGCTTCGTCGGAGATTACTTGACCAAAATTTCAACCAATTTGGTTGAAAAATGAGAGCGTGACAGTGCCGCCTCAACTTTCACGAAAAGACGGATATGACGTCATCAAAGACATTTATTGAAAAAATGAAAAAAACGTATGGGGATTTCATACCCAGGAACTCTCATGTCAAATTTCATAAAGATCGGTCCAGTAGTTTAGTCTGAATCGCTCTACACACACACACAGACAGACAGACAGACACACACACACACACATACACCACGACCCTCGTCTCGATTCCCCCCTCTACGTTAAAATATTTAGTCAAAACTTGACTAAATATAAAAATGATCTGGTTTCTGAAAAAAGGATAAAAATTAAATTCATACACACGAAAATAAATTTGAAATGGAAAATCATTGTTTCATCCGACGAAAAAAAAATGAGAGCTGAATATTTGTTTCTCTCTTTTTTTTCTACTAGTACTAACCTGTTCTTCCCGGTCACAATTTCTTATCCCCGAAATTCTACTGGGAAGAAAAAAAGAAGGAAATCCATACAAGGAAGAAACAAAATATTGTCAGGATCTTAAAAAACACACTGACGCTCAACCTCTCTGAATCTAGATTATTAGAATGACGCCTACTAAAAAAAACCTAAAAAAACACAGAAATAAGAAATAGAATTACAACAAAAAATAAAAAAAAATGCCCCGAGTGAGGATCGAACTCACGACCTTCAGATTTCTCGCTCTGAATTGGGATTATGAGACTGACGCGCTACCTACTGCGCTATCGAGGCATATAGAAACAGACTGATAACAAACCTGTTTCACGCTCTGAATTGGGATTATTAGACAAACGCGAAGCCTGACGCGGAGCCTTTACCGCTATCGAGGCATGTGCAGAGCTGTCCTATAACTATCCGATTCCTCGTTCTGATTTTTTCTCTCTCCCTGAATTGAGATTATGAGACTAACACGGGACACAGAGCCTAAAGCGTAGCCTTCTGCGCGATCAGTGTATGCTATAAAGCTCATATGCAAGATCCATACGAGAATTTGCCCTATCTCACCGCGTGACATAACTCAGTGGTTCAATCCCTATGCTGCTCTGAAAGTATTTGCGAATGTTATTAGGCACAGACACGTATTAAACGCATCTTTGTCTTTCCGTCAGTGTCAGTTTTTGAAGTATTTAGTCTTGTTTAATGATCATATTACCTTTGCGGGTTTAGGGTTTGCAAAGGCTTACATTTGATGAATAACATCATTTTTTAATCAAAAGACAAAAAAATATCTGGTTTCTGAAAAAAGGATAAAAACATAATGAATACACGCTAACATTTAAAATGGAGAACCATTGTTCCTCCCCACGAAAAAAATAAAACAAATAGGAGCTGAATTTGTTTGTTTTTTGTTTTTTTTTGTTCTACCAGCACTAACCTGTTCTTCCCGGTCACAATTTCTTATCCTCCAACTTCTTCTCGGAAGAAAAAAAAGGGAAATCCATACTAGGATGAAACAAAATATTGTCAGGATCTTAGAAAACACACTGACGCCCTAACTCTCTGAATCTAGATTATGAGAATGACGCTTACAAAAAAACAACCCACAAAACACATAGAGAAGAAACAGAATTAAAAATGTACAAAAACTAATGCCCCGAGTGAGGATCGAACTCACGACCTTCAGATTTCTCGCTCTGACTTCGGATTATGAGACTGACGCGCTACCTACTGCGCTATCGAGGCATATGAAGACATTTGATAAACTATCCACTTTATCGCTCAGAATTAGGATTATTCTGACGCGGAGCCTTCACGGCTTTCGAGGCATGTGCGGAGCTGTCCTATAACTATCCGATTCCTCGCTCTGATTTTTTTCTCTCCCTGAAATGAGATTATGAGACTGACACGGGACACAGAGCCTAAAGCGTTGCCTTCGGCGCGATCGGTGTATGCTATAAAGCTGATATGCAAGATCCAAAAGAGAATTTGCATTATCTCACCGCGTGTTTACCCCATGACATAACTCAGTGGTTCAACCCTTATGCTGCTCTTTAAGTATTTGCGAATGTTAATAGGCACAGACATGTATCAAACGCATCTTTGTCTTTCCGTCAGTGTCAGTTTTTGAAGTATTTAGTCTTGTTTGATGATAATATTACCTTTGCGGGTTTATGGGTTGCGAAGGCTTACATTTGATGAATAAAATCAGTTTTGAATCAAAGAAAAAAATGATTTAGTTTCTGAAAAAAAAGATAAAAGCAAAATTAATACACACAAAAATAAATTTGAAATGAAGAATCAATGTTCCATCCGACGAAAAAAAAATGAGAGCTGAATATTAGTCTCTCTCTTTTTTTCAACTAGTACTAACCGGTTCTTCCCGGTCACAATTTCTTATCCCCGAAATTCTACTGGGAAGAAAAAAAGAAGGAAATCCATACAAGGAAGAAACAAAATATTGTCAGGATCTTAAAAAACACACTGACGCTCAACCTCTCTGAATCTAGATGATTAGAATGACGCCTACTAAAAAAAAACAAAAAAACCACACAGAAATAAGAAATAGAATTACAAAAAAAATCACGACCTTCAGATTTCTCGCTCTGAATTGGGATTATGAGACTGACGCGCTACCTACTGCGCTATCGAGGCATATAGAAACAGACTGATAACTAACCATTTTCTCGCTCTCAATTGGGATTATTAGACAATCGCGAAGCGGCCTGACGCGGAGCCTTTACCGCTATCGAAGCATGTGCAGAGCTGTCCTATAACTATCCGATTCCTCGTTCTGATTTTTTCTCTCTCCCTGAATTGAGATTATGAGACTAACACGGGACACAGAGCCTAAAGCGTAGCCTTCTGCGCGATCAGTGTATGCTATAAAGCTCATATGCAAGATCCATACGAGAATTTGCCCTATCTCACCGCGTGACATAACTCAGTGGTTCAATCCCTATGCTGCTCTGAAAGTATTTGCGAATGTTATTAGGCACAGACACGTATTAAACGCATCTTTGTCTTTCCATCAGTGTCAGTTTTTGAAGTATTTAGTCTTGTTTAATGATCATATTACCTTTGCGGGTTTAGGGTTTGCAAAGGCTTACATTTGATGAATAACATCATTTTTTAATCAAAAGACAAAAAAATATCTGGTTTCTGAAAAAAGGATAAAAACATAATGAATACACGCTAACATTTAAAATGGAGAACCATTGTTCCTCCCGACGAAAAAAATAAAATGAATAAGAGCTGAATTTGTTTTTTGTTTTTTTTGTTCTACCAGTACTAACCTGTTCTTCCCGGTCACAATTTCTTATCCTCGAACTTCTCGTAAGAAAAAAAAGGGAAATCCATACTAGGATGAAACAAAATATTGTCAGAATCTTAGAAAACACACTGACGCCCTACCTCTTTGAATCAAGATTATGAGAATGACGCTTACAAAAAAAACACCACACACACACATAAAGAAGAAATAGAATTAAAAATGTACAAAACCTAATGCCCCGAGTGAGGATCGAACTCACGACCTTCAGATTTCTCGCTCTGACTTGGGATTATGAGACTGACGCGCTACCTACTGCGCTATCGAGGCATATAAAAACATTTGATAAACTATCCACTTTATCGCTCAGAATTAGGATTATTCTGACGCGGAGCCTTCACGGCTTTCGAGGCATGTGCAGAGCTGTCCTATAACTATCCGATTCCTCGCTCTGATTTTTTTCTCTCCCTGAAATGAGATTATGAGACTGACACGGGACACAGGGCCTAAAGCGTTGCCTTCGGCGCGATCGGTGTATGCTATAAAGCTGATATGGAAGATCCAAACGAGAATTTGCATTATCTCACCGCGTGTTTACCCCATGACATAACTCAGTGGTTCAACCCCTATGCTGCTCTTTAAGTATTTGCGAATGTTAATAGGCACAGACATGTATCAAACGCATCTTTGTCTTTCCGTCAGTGTCAGTTTTGAAGTATTTAGTCTTGTTTGATGATCATATTACCTTTGCGGGTTTATGGGTTGCAAAGGCTTACATTTGATGAATAACATCAATTTGTAATCAAAAGATAAAAAAATGATCTGGTTTCTGAAAAAAAGGATAAAAACTAAATTCATACACACGAAAATAAATTTGAAATGGAAAATCATTGTTCCATCCGACGAAAAAAAAATGAGAGCTGAATATTTGTTTCTCTCTTTTTTTCTACTAGTACTAACCTGTTCTTCCCGGTCACAATTTCTTATCCCCGAAATTCTACTGGGAAGAAAAAAAGAAGGAAATCCATACAAGGAAGAAACAAAATATTGTCAGGATCTTAGAAAACACACTGACGCTCAACCTCTCTGAATCTAGATTATTAGAATGACGCCTACTAAAAAAAAACTAAAAAAACCCACAGAAATAAGAAATAGAATTACAAAAAAAATCAAAAAAATAATGCCCCGAGTGAGGATCGAACTCACGACCTTCAGATTTCTCGCTCTGAATTGGGATTATGAGACTGACGCGCTACCTACTGCGCTATCGAGGCATATAGAAACAGACTGATAACTAACCATTTTCTCGCTCTCAATTGGGATTATTAGACAATCGCGAAGCGGCCTGACGCGGAGCCTTTACCGCTATCGAAGCATGTGCAGAGCTGTCCTATAACTATCCGATTCCTCGTTCTGATTTTTTCTCTCTCCCTGAATTGAGATTATGAGACTAACACGGGACACAGAGCCTAAAGCGTAGCCTTCTGCGCGATCAGTGTATGCTATAAAGCTCATATGCAAGATCCATACGAGAATTTGCCCTATCTCACCGCGTGACATAACTCAGTGGTTCAATCCCTATGCTGCTCTGAAAGTATTTGCGAATGTTATTAGGCACAGACACGTATTAAACGCATCTTTGTCTTTCCGTCAGTGTCAGTTTTTGAAGTATTTAGTCTTGTTTAATGATCATATTACCTTTGCGGGTTTAGGGTTTGCAAAGGCTTACATTTGATGAATAACATCATTTTTTAATCAAAAGACAAAAAAATATCTGGTTTCTGAAAAAAGGATAAAAACATAATGAATACACGCTAACATTTAAAATGGAGAACCATTGTTCCTCCCGACGAAAAAAATAAAATAAATAAGAGCTGAATTTGTTTTTTGGTTTTTTTGTTCTACCAGTACTAACCTGTTCTTCCCGGTCACAATTTCTTATCCTCGAACTTCTTCTCGTAAGAAAAAAAAGGGAAATCCATACTAGGATGAAACAAAATATTGTCAGAATCTTAGAAAACACACTGACGCCCTACCTCTTTGAATCTAGATTATGAGAATGACGCTTGCAAAAAAAACACCACACACACACATATAAAGAAGAAATAGAATTAAAAATGTACAAAACCTAATGCCCCGAGTGAGGATCGAACTCACGACCTTCAGATTTCTCGCTCTGACTTGGGATTATGAGACTGACGCGCTACCTACTGCGCTATCGAGGCATGTAAAAACATTTGATAAACTATCCACTTTATCGCTCAGAATTAGGATTATTCTGACGCGGAGCCTTCACGGCTTTCGAGGCATGTGCAGAGCTGTCCTATAACTATCCGATTCCTCGCTCTGATTTTTTTCTCTCCCTGAAATGAGATTATGAGACTGACACGGGACACAGGGCCTAAAGCGTTGCCTTCGGCGCGATCGGTGTATGCTATAAAGCTGATATGCAAGATCCAAACGAGAATTTGCATTATCTCACCGCGTGTTTACCCCATGACATAACTCAGTGGTTCAACCCCTATGCTGCTCTTTAAGTATTTGCGAATGTTAATAGGCACAGACATGTATCAAACGCATCTTTGTCTTTCCGTCAGTGTCAGTTTTGAAGTATTTAGTCTTGTTTGATGATCATATTACCTTTGCGGGTTTATCGGTTGCAAAGGCTTATAACATTAATTTGTAATCAAAAGATAAAAAAAATGATCTGGTTTCTGAAAAAAGGATAAAAACTAAATTGATACACACGAAAATAAATTTGAAATGGAAAATCATTGTTCCATCCAACGAAAAAAAAAATGAGAGCTGAATATTTTCTCTCTCTTTTTTTCTACTAGTACTAACCTGTTCTTCCCGGTCACAATTTCTTATCCCCGAAATTCTACTGGGAAGAAAAAAAGAAGGAAATCCATACAAGGAAGAAACAAAATATTGTCAGGATCTTAGAAAACACACTGACGCTCAACCTCTCTGAATCTAGATTATTAGAATGACGCCTACTAAAAAAAAAACTAAAAAAACCACAGAAATAAGAAATAGAATTACAAAAAACAAAAAAAATAATAATGCCCCGAGTGAGGATCGAACTCACGACCTTCAGATTTCTCGCTCTGAATTGGGATTATGAGACTGACGCGCTACCTACTGCGCTATCGAGGCATATAGAAACTAACCATCTTTTCGCTCTGAATTGGGATTATTAGACAATCGCGAAGCGGCCTGACGCGGAGCCTTTACAACTATCGAAGCATGTGCAGAGCTGTGTCCTATAACTATCCGATTCCTCGTTCTGATTTTTTCTCTCTCCCTGAATTGAGATTATGAGACTAACACGGGACACAGAGCCTAAAGCGTAGCCTTCTGCGCGATCGGTGTAAGCTATAAAGCTCATATGCAAGATCCATACGAGAATTTGCCCTATCTCACCGCGTGACATAACTCAGTGGTTCAACCCCTATGCTGCTCTAAAAGTATTTGCAAATGTATGTTATTAGGCACAGACACGTATTAAACGCATCTTTGTCTTTCCGTCAGTGTCAGTTTTTGAAGTATTTAGTCTTGTTTAATGATCATATTACCTTTGCGGGTTTAGGGTTTGCAAAGGCTTACATTTGATGAATAACATCATTTTTTAATCAAAAGACAAAAAAATATCTGGTTTCTGAAAAAAGGATAAAAACATAATGAATACACGCTAACATTTAAAATGGAGAACCATTGTTCCTTCGGACGAAAAAAATTAAATAAATAAGAGCTGAATTTGTTTTTTTGTTTTTTTGTTCTACCAGTACTAACCTGTTCTTCCCGGTCACAATTTTTTATCCTCGAACTTCTTCTCGGAAGAAAAAAAAAGGGAAATCCATACTAGGATGAAACAAAATATTGTCAGGATCTTAGAATACACACTGACGCCCTACCTCTCTGAATCTAGATTATGAGAATGACGCTGGTTCCCTCCGAAGTTTCCCTCAGGATAGCTGGAGTGGGTGGCCGAGTGGTAACGCACTTGCGCTCGGAATCGAGAGGTTGCGAGTTCGACCCTGGGTCAGGGTGTTAGCAATTTTCTCCCCCCTTTCCTAACCTAGGTGGTGGGTTCAAGTGCTAGTCTTTCGGATGAGACGAAAAACCGAGGTCCCTTCGTGTACACTACATTGGGGTGTGCACGTTAAAGATCCCACGATTAACAAAAGGGTCTTTCCAGATAAAAAATGTCCACCAAAATACCCGTGTGACTTGGAATAATAGGCCGTGAAAAGTAGGATATGCGCCGAAATGGCTGCGATCTGCTAGTCGATGTGAATGCGTGATGTATTGTGTAAAAAATTCCATCTCACACGGCATAAATAGATCCCTGCGCCTTGAGTCCGAGTCCGGAGATACGCGCGCGATATAAGACTTCATATAACAAAAAACACACACACACACATAAAGAAGAAATAGAATTAAAAATGTACAAAAACTAATGCCCCGAGTGAGGATCGAACTCGCGACCTTCAGATTTCTTGCTCTGATTTCGGATTATGAGACTGACGCGCTACCTACTGTGCTATCGAGGCATATAAAAACACCTCCCGCGGGTTAGGGGCAAGAATTTACCCAATGCTCCCCAGCATGTCGAAAGAGGCGACTAACGGATTCTGTTTCTCCTTTTACCCTTGTTAAGTGTTTCTTGTATAGAATATAGTCAATGTTTGTAAAGATTTTAGTCAAGCAGTATGTAAGAAATGTTAAGTCCTTTGTACTGGAAACTTGCATTCTCCCAGTAAGGTAATATATTGTACTACGTTGCAAGCCCCTGGAGCAATTTGTTGATTAGTGCTTTTGTGAACAAGAAACAATTAACAAGTGTTTTCTTTTCTACATGTTCTTCCGGGTCACAATTTCTCATCCTCGAAATTCTTCTCGGAAGAAAAGATGGGAAATCCATACTCGGAAGAAACAAAAAATATCAAGTTCTTAGAAAACACAATCACGCCCTACCTCTCTGAATCTAGATTATTAGAATGACGCTGGTTCCCTCCGAAGTTTCCCTCAGGATAGCTGGAGTGGGTGGCCGAGTGGTAACGCACTTGCGCTCGGAATCGAGAGGTTGCGAGTTCGACCCTGCAGGCATGAACATTCTCGGTATTTTCCGAATTTTTGAAAAAAAATAATCCGTATTTTTTTTAAAAAAATTCCGTATTTTTCCAATCGAGCGCACAAAAAAAATGTTTTAGAAGTTTTCGGTAATAAACATATGGTCTTTTTGCCGATACAACTTCCGTTGTTCAAATCAAAATGGCGGCTAACGCGGAAAGTAACACCGGTTCTGTGTCATCAAAGAAAAAAAAGAAAAAGGGAACGACGAAGACTTGCGTAACAAATTCCGTTGGGCATGGCTTGAAGAAATCGTCAATGATGTGCGTTTGGGCGCTGAGATCAAGACAACGACAAAGGAAGGCGTCGTGCTGTGTACCGTTTGCACGAAGGAACTCAGCTTCAGTCAAGGTGGAGTCGCGGCGTTACGAAAACACGTCAGTACTGCAAAGCACATTTTTTTCCCGGGGCAGCATGCCCCTGGACCCCCCCCCCCCCCCCCTTAGTAGTCTGAAAGTGATATAAAATTGTATATAGATATATTACATGACAATACCAGCTTGTTGTCATGCCCCCGCCGGACCCCCCTAGAAGTCTTGGCGCTTCGCGCCTGCGAAACTTGGCGCTATGCGCCTTCGAATTTTTTTTCAGTATTTTTTTTTTTTCAGTTTTCATACCTGACCCTGGGTCAGGGCGTTAGCAATTTTCTCCCCCCTTTCCTATTACCTAGGTGGTGGGTTCAAGTGCTAGTCTTTCGGATGAGACGAAAAACCGAGGTCCCTTCGAGCTTCGTGTACACAACATTGGGGTGTGCACGTTAAAGATCCCACGATTGACAAAAGGGTCTTTCCTGGCAAAAGTGTATAGGCATAGATAAAAAAATGTCCACCAAAATACCCGTGTGACTTGGAATAATAGTCCGTGAAAAGTAGGATATGCGCCGAAATGGCTGCGATCTGCTGGTCGATGTGAATGCGTGATGTATTGTGTAAAAAATTCCATCTCACACTAAAAAAAAACTAATGCCTCGAGTGAGGATCGAATTCACGACCTCAGATTTCTCGCTCTGAGTTGGGATTATGAGACTGACGCGCTACCTACTGCGCTATCGAGGCATATAGAAAAGACTGATAACAAACCCGTTTCTCGCGCTGAATTGGGATTATTAGACAAACGCGAGGCAAGTGCTGAGTTGTCCTATCCCTATCCGATTCCTCGTTCTGATATTTTTTCTCTCCCTGAATTGACAATGTTAATAGGCCCAGACATGTACTAAACGCATCTTTGTTTTTCCGCCAGTGACCGATCCGTCAGTGTCAGTTTTTAAGTATTTAGTCTTGTTTGATGATCGTATTACCTTTATGGGTTTATGGATTGCAAAGGATTACATTTGATGAACAAAATGATCTGGTTTCTGAAAAAAGGATATAAACAAAATGAATACACACGAACATAAATTTGAAATGGAGAATCATTGTTCCTCCCGACAAAAAAAAACCCCAGGAGAGCTGAATATTTTATTTTTTTATTTTTTTATTTTTGTGTGTTCTATTAGTACTACCCTGTTCTTCCCGATCACAATTTTTTATCCACGAAATTCTTCTCGGAAGAAAAGATGGGAAATGCATACTATTTACACTAAAACATATTGTCAGGATCTTAGAAAACACACTCACGACCTTTCTCATTGAATCTAGGTTATGAAACAAAACAAAAACGCAGAAAGAAAAAATGAATTTAAAAAAAAATAATGCCCCGAGTGAGGATCGAACTCACGACCTTCAGATTTCTCTCTCTGAATTGGGATTATGAGACTGACGCGCTACCTACTGCGCTATCGAGGCATATGAATAAACGTGAAAATCGTAACAAGAAATATCCCAGAATGATAACTAAACAAGTATTACAAATACAATATAGTTAAGATCTAAAAAAAATGCAATTGTGTCTCTTTGTTGCTATCATTTTTATATTTAGTCAAGTTTTGACTAAATATTTTAACATCGAGGGGGAATCGAAACGAGGGTCGTGGTGTATGTGCGTGTGTGCGTGTGTGTGTGTGTGTGTCTGTGTGTGTGTGTAGAGCGATTCAGACTAAACTACTGGACCGATCTTTATGAAATTTGACATGAGAGTTCCTGGGTATGAAATCCCCGAACGTTTTTTTTCATTTTTTTTATAAATGTCTTTGATGACGTCATATCCGGCTTTTCGTGAAAGTTGAGGCGGCACTGTCACGCCCTCATTTTTCAACCAAATTGGTTGAAATTTTGGTCAAGTAATCTTCGACGAAGCCCGGACTTCGGTATTGCATTTCAGCTTAGTGGCTTAAAAATTAATTAATGACTGTGGTCTTTAAAAATCTGAAAATTGTAAAAAAAAATAAAAATGTATAAAACGATCCAAATTTACGTTTATCTTATTCTCCATCATTTGCTGATTCCAAAAACATATAAATATGTTATATTCGGATTAAAAACAAGCTCTGAAAATTAAATATATAAAAATTATTATCAAAATTAAATTGTCGAAATCAATTTAAAAACACTTTCATCTTATTCCTTGTCGGTTCCTGATTCCAAAAACATATAGATATGATATGTTTGGATTAAAAACACGCTCAGAAAGTTAAAACAAAGAGAGGTACAGAAAAGCGTGCTATCCTTCTTAGCGCAACTACTACCCCGCTCTTCTTGTCAATTTCACTGCCTTTGCCATGAGCGGTGGACTGACGATGCTACGAGTATACGGTCTTGCTGAAAAATGGCATTGCGTTCAGTTTCATTCTGTGAGTTCGACAGCTACTTGACTAAATATTGTATTTTCGCCTTACGCGACTTGTTTTCTCTTTTTTCCCCGGCTCAATTCACGCTACTGTGCAACACAGTTCGCCTCAACTTTTTCCATGGGTGGTTTACCGTGTAACCCTATCTGGGTCACGGTCAAGCAACTCAACGAGTGACAGTACACGACCCGGGCCCATCAAGACCCCGCGTTAACTAAATACATCATTTGGGACAGGTGACTGACAGCCACAGGCCCTTGTACAGTGTTCATACATTGTTTATTTGTGTTTGTTGTCTAGGGATGATACAGAATATTTGTTCCTTTGATACGTTTTTCTCTCTGAGAAATATGTGCGGCTTATACTTTCTTTCTTTATTTATTTGGTGTTTAACGTCGTTTTCAACCACGAAGGTTATATCGCGACGGGGAAAGGGGGGGGAGATGGGATAGAGCCACTTGTTAATTGTTTCTTGTTCACAAACGCGGCTTATACTCTATCTGCGCCTTTTCTGCGCCTTTTTTTCTCTCTCAAAAGTCGGGAGTGCTCCTGATAAGTTGCACCGCCTTCAAGGAGGCCGTACTGAAAAGCTGTAATTTCTTCCAGCGTCTCAACGAGTTAGAGAACACAACCCGGGCCCTGCGTGAACAATACATAATTTCTATTTTTGATAAAAAAAAAAAATTAGGGCGTGACAGTGCCGCCTCAACTTTCACTAAAACCTGGATATGAAAACATTTATCAAAATAATGAAAACATTGTCTGAGGAAACCATCCGCAGGGTCTGTCATGTAAAGTTTCATGAAGATCGGTCCAGTAATATTTGACGGAATCGCTCCACACACACACACACACACTCACATACTCACACACACACACACACACACACACACACACACACACACACACACACACACACACACACACACACTGACACACAATCACCCTTGTCGTCTCGATTCCTAATCTATGTTAAAAAGTTTTATCAAAACTTGACTTTATGTAAAAACAACAGCAGCAACAACTGCTTCTCATTCTGGCACTGGACAAATATGTTGTGCGACCCTTGTTCTCTTCTATTGTTATACACTGCCACTTATTGTGCTGATGTTTTGTTCCTGTGCCTATAGCCTCCCATTCTCACCCGAGAAATGGTTTATCGCGCCAAGCTATTCCATCGGAGAGCCAGATAATCAGTATAGCGCGGCACCCATTTGGCTAAAGAGCAAAGCGCGCAACTGCGCGCTCTCCCGGCTGTTTGGCAGAAGGAGTGACAGACGGTATAGCGCAGTAGCAATTGCGCGAAATCGCAAAGCGCGATTTTCTTTCTTTTTACATTTAGTCAAGTTTTGACTAAATGTTTTAACATAGAGGGGGAATCGAGACGAGGGTCGTGGTGTACTGTGTGTGTGTGTGTCAGTGTGTCTGTGTGTGTCTGTGTGTGTCTGTGTATGTGTGTGTGTGTGTGTGTGTGCGTGTGTGAGTGTAGAGCGATTCAGAGTAAACTACGGGACCGATCTTTATGAAATTTGACATGAGAGTTCCTGGGTACGATATCCCCGGATTTTTTTTTTCATTTTGTCGATAAATGTCTTTGATGACGTCATATCCGGCTTTTTGTAAAAGTTGAGGCGGCACTGTCACACCCTCATTTTTCAATCAAATTGATTGAAATTTTGGCCAAGCAATCTTCGACAAAGGCCGGACTTTGGTATTGCATTTCAGCTTGGTGGCTTAAAAGTTAATTAATGACTTTGGTCATTAAAAATCAGAAAATTGTTAAAAAAAAATTTTTTTATAAAACGATCCAAATTTACGTTCATCTTATTCTTCATAATTTTCTGATTCAAAAAACATATAAATATGTTATATTTAGATTAAAAACAAGCTCTGAAAATTAAAAAAATTAAAAATTATGATCAAAATTAAATTTTTGAAATTAATTTAAAAACACTTTCATCTTATTCCTTGTCGGTTCCTGATTCCAAAAACATATAGATATGATATGTTTGGATTAAAAACACGCTCAGAAAGTTAAAACGAAGAGAGGTACAGTAAAGCGTGCTAGTGAAGCACAGCGCAACCGCTACCGCGCCAAACAGGCTCGTCACTTTCACTGCCTTTTGCACTAGCGGCGGACTACGTTCAATTTCATTCTGTGAGTTCCACAGCTTGACTAAATGTAGTAATTTCGCCTTACGCGACTTGCATTGTTTAATTGTTTCAGCACGTTTTCAATTCAAACCCAGCCTATATATAGTATAGTATACAGTATAATACTTTTGGATTCAGGAAATGATAAAGAATACTAGTACTTTAAACCATTTTTATGTCTTTTTATTGCAATTTAAATTTCTAGACAGAACTTTTTTCCTAAACGCATTAATTCATTGAGTGTTTAGCTTTTAAGATACATTGACATTTCATTGTCCGTACACAAACAAAACAAAATGCGGTCAACACAGTGCCGTCTTTATTTTTTTTTTTTACAGATGGATAAGACGTTATCAAAGTCATTTATCAAGAAAAAAGAAGAAGAAAGCAAGTCGCGTGAAGCTAAATTAATACATTTAGTCAATCTGTCGAACTCACACTAATGAAAACGCCTGAAGTGACAAGCTAGTATAGCGCATTTAAAGTGCTTCAAAGCAAAGCGAGCCTTTCTCTATTCTTTTTAACTTCCTGGAGTGGTATTCAAGAAAATAAAGAATTTCAGGTGGTTTCAGATTCTCAGGCGTTTTAGCTACTACGCTTTGATTTCCGATTTTAACTGGCATTCACGAGTGCACCTCACAACATTTTTAGCTAACGAGGTTGTCTATTTATAAACCACGCGCACACACACCCTGATCAAAGGAAATCACCGCCACTCGACGCTTTCTACTAGACGAGATAAGCCGGTCAGCGAGGCGACCGATTGCATCAGACCAGATGCGGACACAGCCATCCGAACTTCAAAAGATTACCCGGCGGCATCATGCCGTTAGCCACTGTAGAGCCGAGAGGTAGGTCCCGCCATCTTGAACACGCGGCCAGTACAACTGGCCTTGACACGGAACGATTCAAGGGGGGCAATCTCAAGTCATCTGAAAGAGGGAAATCCAAACGCAATCCGCCTTGTTCGATTTTATGGGCTTGGACGATAGAGAAAGATAAGAAAAGTAAAAGCTGGAGTCCAGTCTGGACGAAACTGCTATCAAGAACGCAGAATTGATTTTTTCTGAGTTTTTTTTTAGCCGTAAGCGCCATCTTTATCGGAGCAGGAAACTCTTCCAGAGTGAGGAGGGCCCTTTGTTGGTTTCACTGCGGTGAACAGCAGTTATGAGAAATTCGAAATGAGAAATGGCGCTTACGGCTAAAATAAAAACTCAGAAAAAATCAATTCTGCGTTCTTGATAGCAGTTTCGTCCAGACTGAACTCCAGCTTTTACTTTTCTTATCTTTCTCTATCGTCCAAGCCCATAAAATCGAACAAGGCGGATTGCGTTTGGATTTCCCTCTTTCAGATGACTTGAGATTGCCCCCCTTGAATCGTTCCGTGTCATGGCCAGTTGTACTGGCCGTGTGTTCAAGATGTAGGTCCCGCAAGTTTAAAACCGTCACGTGACTTTGGCGGGTCGAAACGTATGACGGCTTACTGGTGCCAAAACTGAAAGTTAGTCATTAACATGTCAAAATTAGTAATAAACACGTGAAAGTTACTAATTTTCACTAGAAAATTACAATTATGTCATGAAAATTACTAATTTTTCAAGTGTTAATTACTAATTTTCATGTGCCTCGTGACAGTGGAGGTTCAATGCGCATGCGCGACTGTTGCACCAGCCACAGCAAAACATCTCTCAATTCGAACCTTTTCTGGTCCATAGTTCTTTAATCCGATGCAAGTTAACAATAAGAGCTGAACGCATATGTAGACGACCGTGACATACAGCTGTCTGTCCGATAACTTGTTTAATAACGAATTCTATCGGAAGCTATAACATTTGTGAAAGTGTGAGAGTTTCGACCGAACAGCGACGTCTGCTTACGGTCGGACCTTTAGCACACCTCCGACCGGCCGCCCTTTTTCCTCTCTCGATTCGAACATTTTCGGATACACTACAGAGCAGATTTATTGTTTGTTTGTTCGTTCATGGGCTGAAACTCCCACGGCTTTTACGTGTATGACCGTTTTTACCCCGCCATTTAGGCAGCCATACGCCGCTTTCAGAGAAAGCATGCTGGGTATTTTCGTGTTTCTATAACCCACCAAACTCTTACATGGATTACAGGATCTTTATCGTGCGCACTTGGTCTTGTGCTTGCGTGTACACACGGGGGTGTTCGGACACCGAGGAGAGTCTGCACACAAAGTTGACTCTGAGAAATAAATCTCTCGCCGAATGTGGGGACGAACTCACGCTTACAGCGGCTATGGCAACTGGATACAAATCCAGCGCGCTACCGACTGAGCTACATCCCCGCCCGAGCAGATTTATGAGTGTGGTAGTGGAAACAAATATGAGGTTCAGCTCTCTGCCATACAACTTGACGAATAAGGAATTATATTAAAAGATGTATGTGAAAGTGTGAGACCACAGCCGACCAAAAGTCCGTCTGCTATAAACAGCTTCGATTCGAAATTTTTTGGGGTCGATTATCCTTTTCTAAGATACCCAAAACAACGTTTAAGGAATGCGCTATTGCAGAAAACTGTGACATGCATCTTCATGTTGGATAACTTGCTCGATAAGGCCTTCTATTAAAAGATCTTTCAGAAATAGTGTAAGAGCGATGTTTGCCGGGCGTTGTAGCCTCTCAGTGCGGACTCTTCGAGTCCGACTACTGTTACTGAAAACGAGGCCAAAATAAAAATTAGTAATTAACACTGTTAATTACTCATTTTCACGTGAAAATGGTAACCCTAGGTTTTGGCACTAGTAAGCCGTCATAGAAACGGGGTTTCGTGAATGGCAATTAGCGCGACTTACGGAATAAACAGCGCCACCGTGCGGCGGTCAAGTGCCGCCAAAACCTTTCCCTGCATACCACTCCTGCCTGAGCTTGTTTATAATCCAAGCATAGCATACCCATATGTTTTTGGGAGTTGAAAATGTTAAGGAATAACATGAAATAATTGTTGGATCGATTACTAAAATTGTAATTTTAATTACATTTTTTTTTTTTAATGACCAAACTCATTTATCTAGTTTTAAGTTTCGAAGCAGAAATACAATCCCATAGTCCAAGCTTCGTCGAAAATTTCTTGATCAAAATACCAATCAATTTGACCAAAAAATGAGGGCGAGACAGTGCCGCCTCAACTTTCACTAAAAGCCGGATAATTATGACGTCATCAAAGACATTTGTCGAAAAATAAAAAATATGTCTGAGGGTATCATCTGGAAGAATATGTATGTAAAGTTTCATGAATATCCGTCCAGTAGTTTTTCTCTGAATCGCTTTTTACACACATACATAAGTAGATGATTACCCGCTTCGCCGGGTCACGGCTTCGCCGGGAAGAAGTAGAGCCGAATACCCGGCTTTGCCGGGTACCCGGCGAAGTAGAGGAATACCCGGCTTCGCCAGGATGAAAGCGTTGTGGACAGTGACCTGACCTTCTAAAAATAGTAACGGGAATATCCGGCTTCGCCAGGATGAAAGCGTTGTGGACAGTGACCTTCTAAAAATAGTAACGGGAATATGGATTGACGCCACACGAAGGAAGGGAGATAAACGCAAAACACTGGAGAAGATAAGGAAGAGTTACTGGGAATGGATCTGGGAAAATGAACAGAAAAACCAAAATCGGTTCAGCGCTGCGCGCTGAGAGCACGTGTTGAAAATTCTCATCGACCAGGTTGTGTCCGGGGTCTACCTGAATATGCCCACCAAATTTGAAGCAGATCCATCGAGAACTTTGGCCGTGCATCGCGAACACACACACACACACACACACACACACACACACACACACACACACACACACACACACACACACACACACACACACACACACACACACACACACAAGTCGTATATATATATAATTATACACTATCACCTGCCGCAATGCATTCAGTCAAAATCTTGATTGTATGTAAAAAGTCCTGTATTTGAGTCAGTTATGCATATTATAAGTAAGTGATGTTTAAGGCTGGAGTCTACGTGCCCTGAGAGTTCAAAGTTAACTTAAAATAGGTCACTCGATCAATTGACGAGTCCTAAAAAAACAAGATAGACAACATTGTAAAGAACAGTTCTAATTAAAATCATATATGTATCGTATTTACTCTCAGCGGCGATTCTTGAGTGAATGGAAGAGGGCGCGTAAAGGGGTTATTCATAGTTTTAGTGTGATTAAAAAGATACTTTACATTGGAATCGGATACACATTTTTTTGTGTGAGAAATTTGGTATCACTTTTCTGGATGTAACTACATGATTGTTTTTTCATTCTTGAAATTTAGTTTCCAAACTGGGTAAAGTGTTGTAGTCTTTTCTTTATTTACCAGTAACAGAACTGTGTATTGTGTTCTATTTTTTGCTCTATCCGTTTTCTTCAGGTATGATCATTTGAATGTTGATCTGTTTACGTATTACCAGTAAAATCTAAGTTATTTCTTTAGTGGTGATTGTGTGCGAAAGTCTGATACCATATGTTTAAGTTGTGGTTGTTATCTTACAGACATTAGTGAGTTAAGCCCTATTTTGTTTGCTATTTCTGGCCACCTTGATTTGACAGAAAAAAGTCCTTTTAAAAATGGGTATTCACTTGTACGTTTATTTTTCTCACGCCTTAAGAAGCAGTGTGTTGATCATATCGTCGATTTAATACTGAGATTATAAGCGCTCTTCAAACATTTCTATTTTGCAAAAAAAAACAAAAAAAAAAACCACCGTATTTGCATTTTTTCTTCATGCGACAGGCAAGGAAAGGCACAGTACAGTGCGGGTCTAGGTGGGCTTTTGTGCGCAAGAACCAGAGGCCTAGATGACTGATTGCACCAAGCATATCAGACCCACGGGCAATTTTTCACGAGCGTGAAACAGCGTCACCACGATAGTGACGACCGGCGCAATGGTCTCGTGTTTAAGACGTCAGCCTTCTATGTGGAAGGTTTGGGGTTCAAATCCCGGTTGCGCATGCATGGTGGGTTAAAGATGGGTTTTGTCCGATCTCCCGTGTCAACTGATGTGCAAAGCTACTAGTGTCTTGTTTGTTCTTGCAGGCACAAGACCAAGCACGCACAGAAAAGATCTTGTTATCCATGTTAGAGTTCTTGGGTTATAGAAACACAACAATGTCGAGCACGCGTCTCTCGAAGTATGGTTGCCCATAAATGGCAGGAAAGAAGCAAAGGACCGAACAAACAAACAAACAAACAAACAGGCTCAGAGCAGCAAGAGAAATTTTTTTTGTAATACACGCTAATGTAGTGGAAGGGCATACACACTCAAGTAGTGGAAGGGCAAAATAAGAGAGAGAGAGAGAGAGAGAGAGAGAGAGAGAGAGAGAGAGAGAGAGAGAGAGAGAGAGAGAGAGAGAGAGAGAGAGAGAGAGAGAGAGAGAGAGAGAGAGAGAGAGAGAGAGAGACAGAGAGACAGAGAGACAGAGAGGGGGGAGGGGGTGTCTACCACCAAGCAGCCACTTTAAATCTTTAGCTGAATAGTTTAGACCCTAGACCTAAGCCACACCCCCAAAATAACATAACTTACAACTATTTAACTTTTCCCTGACCCCAGTGCATAGTGGCACTCGATCTTCGAGGCATCAGCGTAGCGCAATTATTGCACTTTGTGTATCTACTTGTTTTGTAAGTGCCATTAATCGGTCCTATGTTCTCCCGTTTTAGGACAGCACATACAAGTCACGACCGATTGTGAACGCATGAAGGAAATAATGCAGGCCGTTTGACTACAGGGGTCTGGCGAATCTCTGGATAGCAATGCAAAACGGGTTTTATTGCTTGGCTCTGGAATGTCAGAAGTCGGGGTCGTCTGCATAGCTACAAGGAACTTGGGGAGAAAGAACTGGGATCGATACGCAGAAGAAAAGACAAGTCGCGTAAGGCGAAATTACAACATTTAGTCAAGCTGTCGAACTAACAGAATGAAACTGAACTCACTGCATTTTTACAGCAAGAGCGTATACTCGTAGCATCGTCAGTCCACCGCCGACGTCATCAAATCAGGGGATTCCCCTATTAGTTAGTACAGGGTGACCCCAAAAAAAGAGTACCCAAACAAAACGTCATAAATTGAACAAAAATAAAGCAATCTTTATAAAATTATTTACACACACAAGTAGCCTCTGCATGATTTGCACAGAAAATGTTAGCGTTCTAGCTTGTCTTTCAGGAAAGTTATGCTCATTCTACAGAACATGCTCCAAATGGCCTCCCCCGGATTTAAATCCCCCAGATTTCTATCTTTGGGGGTTCCTGAAAGACAACGTCTACAGGAACAACCCACAGACAATCACAGAACTCAAGAGAGCCATCACAACAACCATTCGCGGAATCTCGCAACAGGAGTGTGTGCGGGTGATTGATAACTTTGCACGGCGAGTTCAAGTTTGCCTGCAGCGGCGCGGAGGCCATTTGGAGCATGTTCTGTAGAATGAGCATAACTTTCCTGAAAGACAAGCTAGAACGCTAAAATTTTCTGTGCAAATCACGCAGAGGCTACTTGTGTGTGTAAATAAATTTTATGAAGATTGCTTTATTTTTGTTCAATTTATGACGTTTTGTTTGGGTACTCTTTTTTTTGGGTCACCCTGTACACAGAACTGGTTCGGTGGAATGTTCGCCGAGCGTTCGACGAGCTGGTTCGGCGTGGTTCGGCTGTGGTCGGTGGCGGGCTTAACTCCTATTCCTGTTCTCTCGTGCCCTTTCCCCACCTCCTGTATCACCAACCCCTTCCCATTTTCTGCTTGTCTGTGTATCTGTTTTTGTTTTTTTGTTTTTGTTTTTTGTTTCTTCGTTTCCTGAAATGAGTTAATGTATTTATTCCGCCATCATGCTAACCCTTGTTTTGTAATTATTATGATTGCTTAAAATAAGCATTATATGCTTGAGTATGTAATCATCCATGCATTGTTCTTGTCATGATTAAAATTGAATAAAGTTCTGTTTAAACAAAAGGCAGTGAAATTGACAAGAAGAGCGGGGTAGTAGTTGCGCTGAGAAGGATAGCACGCTTTTCTTTATCTCTATTCTTTTTAACTTTCTGAGCGTGTTTTTAATCCAAACATATCACATCTATATGTTTTTGAAATCAGGAACCCACAAGGAATAAGATGAAATTGTTTTTAAATCGATTTCGGAAATTTTATTTTAATAATAATTTTTATATTTTTAATTTTCAGAGCTTGTTTTTAATCTGAATAAAACATATTTATATGTTTTTGGAATCAGAAAATGATGAAGAATAAGATGAACGTAAATTTGGATTGTTTTAGAAACAAATTACTTTTTTTACAATTTCAGATTTTTAATGACCAAAGTCATTAATTAATTTTTAAGCCACCAAGCTGAAATGCAATACCGAAGTCCGGCCTTCATCGAAGATTGCATGGCCAAAATTTCAATCAATTTGATTGAAAAATGAGGGTGTGACAGTGCCGCGTCAACTTTTACAAAAAGCCGGATATGACGTCATCAAAGGTATTTATCGAAAAAAACAAAAACATCAGGGGATATTCCCAGGAACTCTCATGTCAAATTTCATAAAGATCGGTCCAGTAGTTTGGTCTGAATCGCTCTACACACACACACACACACAGACAGACAGACAGACAGACACGGCACACACACATACACCACGACCCTCGTCTCGATTCCCCCTCTACGTTAAAACATTTAGTCAAAACTTGACTAAATGTAAAAAAGCAACATTTAGTCATAACCAATACTCTCTATATACATTTGGGACAGACGGAATAGATCGCCATTGGAAGAAAAAATAGAGACACTTTTAGTCATTACCGCTTCTCTCCAAGCATGTTTACGTCAGACTTTATACTTACACATTTCTGTGTATTTCAGTGCATTCGATTAACTGAATGGGTAATCACGCCTCAGCGTTCTTGTTTTTCTTGAATTACAAAACATCAGGCAACAAGAGCCCATGGCACCATTTTCTAACACGTGGAAACTAGTTTTGGGGATCAGACTCGAAAGGCTTGTTAAAACAATTTGTTAAAATTTGCTCATACGCTTCACGAATAACCACTGACTGCATCCCTGCATGCAACTGAGGTCTCAAAAAGGATTTGTCTGTAAACGTAGACTGTGCAGAAAACCTGAAAGAACAAACACACAAAACACACACAAAAAAGCTGGTTGGTAATTTATTTTTATGACTAAATGATATGTCAGTGAAATTAAAATAAAAACACACACACACACACACACACACACACACACACACACACACACACACACACACACACACACACACACACACCCACACACACACACACAAAACACAACACCGACTACAACTTCGAACGTACCTCGATCTGTTCAGCTTAAAGGCACAGTGTACGCCTCCCGTAAACCATCACAGATACTGTCAGGCATTTACACACAGTACAAACACCATTTCGTGTAAACACTCACCGCTTGAGAACATCCTGGGTGCCCTACGTAAAGAGCGATCAAATTTCAAAGTATTAATTTTGCGGATTGTCTGATCGGACGGTGCGTTTTGGCGCTAGACCTAACTTTTAAAATCTAAATAATAAATTGACAGCTTGTCACACAAACATTATTAAATCATAAAAGAAATCTTTTTTCATCAAGACAAGTTCAGTGCAACTCGAAGTTTTGAAAGTTTGAAAAAACAAAAGCCCGGGAGCAGGGTCACTCAAGGTCGTGGTTCTCGTAGCAGACGACGGTTATGCCTATCGCCAGTTCCTTTGAACAGTCAAAAGCCATCGCTAGAGTTCGTGTGAATCGCAGCCGTTTGTTGTGTTTAGATTCAGAGGTACATAATAACGTGCTATTGCAGATAGCTTACAGCGAGTCGCATTGAAATTACAAACTGACGACTACATTGTGAAAAAAGAAAACTGGATCACACGGGTTCACGATGGCTCAGGGGTAAGATAAACCACGCAAAAATAAATTCTTTGAAAATTGCTCGCTCTTTACGGAGGGCACCTAGGATGTTCTCAAACGGTGAGTGTTTAAATGAAAGGATGTTTGTACTGTGTGTACTGCCTGACAGTATCTGTGTTGGTTTACGGGAGGCTACTGTGCCTTTAAGAGGTATACTTGTATTAGAACTCCAATCGCTTGCGCTTATTGGCGTACTCCTTTGATCCACACACACACAAAGCAATAGAACAAACACGAACAGGAGCTTTAACGTGGAGACATCGACAGATGTGAACCCGTGTTGCTCTTACAGTACAATTTTGGGCCGTTACTCTATTCAAGCTCAAAACTTAATATATTCTTCCTGTAAAGCGTGTATCGTAGCCTTGTACTAGCATATTCCCTTGATCGACTGAAAACTATAAAGTACAAGATAAAGAAACTTCAAAGGGAAATGATTGATCTGACCTCTTTTTTTTCTTCTTTTTTTTTGGGGTGGGGGGGGGGGGGGTGTCTTGCGAATTTGACGAATTTGAAAAATGCACTGTTCCTTAATTTGGAGGCTCACAGCACGAATTGCCAAAAACGCACCAAACGTATGATAATTAATTAAATCAAAGTGAGTGAACGCGTTTTAGGGCGCTGACAATTTAAGCGCCGCTAGGCGGAATGACGAGTATTGCCCTTTTGGACGCGGCCGCCTAGTAAAAAGCATCGTGTACACAAACAATGGAAGTGACCCAAGGGAAGTAACCTAATCCAACCATCAAAAAGAGTGCTCTTATAGTTTGCCTATTCTCCGACATTTAATTAAGCTTTCTAAACACTTCCTTCTGCTAAGTGAAGGCAGTCCTCCTGCGCGGTTGCAATATCTATACGCAGAATCTTACAAGGAACTTAGTCGATAAATATCGACAGGGGGCCGACAAATGGTTTAAATGGGAAATGTGTGTATATGGGTGTGGGTTTGAAACAAACAAACAAACCAACCCATGTGAACCCCGGGCCGCAGGCCTTCGAAGTAGTGATTGAAAAAAAAGGATGTTCTCAAATGGTTCAATTCTCATTTGGTCTGATTCTCAAATGGTACCGGTATACTCCCCCCCCCCCCCCCTGGCCGCAGGCCTAGGAGTAAAATTTTATAGACACTGACCTTCTTCCCAGGGGTCATTGACCCAGTTTTAGCTATGAGAGGTGGTTCGCCCAGAGGCTGTAGAGTATACTGGGGCGGTCTCTTTGATGTCTTGAGAGGAAACTTGGCCAGGGTAGTACATGCACCAGAACTGGTGGACACCAAGGACAAACATGAAATCGAAGCAGTTTGCTTTCAGAGGGAACGGTCGTCAGCAACTCAAACTTCTCTGTTTTCTTTTTTTTTTTAAATCTGACTTTCTTTGTGGCCCCCTGACTCCGCCCCCCTCCCTCTGTAAGGACCCCCCTCCACAAGGACCGATTTTTGTCAACATTTTAAAGGTCGCTAGAGAGGGGTTCCACTGTATGACCTAACCGCTACTGGCAGACGGCCTCAATCTTCACGCGCAAAGACGAGATTAATAGGTGCTCGGTTTTGGTATTTTGAATTACATTACATTAAACCTTTGTTGGGTTTCATGGTCATGGCAACAGCCATAATAATATTACATGATGTATAATATCATATTTCAGCATATGTGAATTACATGTCATCATACTAAACTGTCATACATTTTTATTCCTACATTATTCTGATTGATCACAACCAAACCTACTATCATTGGACACATCCAAATGCAAGCGCCTGTTCTTGACAATTTCCCTTTGATCTAAATATAAAATCAGTGCAATTTCCTGGGTCGGGCTTTGCCACAGACACTCACGGTTTGGCCTGTAGGTAAAATGTACAATGTATTTTCTGATTTGTGCACAAAAGCTTTTTTTCTTTTTTCTTTTTTTTAACATAACAATGTTTAATGTCACTGTATGTTTAAAAGACCATGGTCATATTTGTAAAAAAAATGTTAAATTAGAAAATAAATAACATTTTGGTTCATGATTTTTCCTACACCTGTGCTCAAAATAAGAAATAAAAATGTCGGGTATATAAGTCACTCAAATACAGCTAGGTATGAATGGCTCGGTTTGAGTTTGTTGCAGTTGACCCTGCACTATGCGACATATCATGTTTTTGTATTTCACAACTTCCTGTGTTACACAAACTCTGTGATGACCAATTTTGACGTCACCCCTCCCATAGGGTGACGGATTTCACAACTTTCTACAGATGAACAATTTTGACGTCACCCCTCCCATAGGGTGACGGATGTCACAACTTCCTGTGTACACAAACTGATGACGTATTTCACAACAAAATGGCGCTGCCCATGGTCAACCTCGAAACTATCCGTATGGAATGGGGGCGTCCTCGCCCCCATAATGATAACTTTGGAAGCAATCTGAGGGCTTTTTTCCCCTGATGTATTATCTCTTTGACGATGGGACATGGACACTGGTGAACCCATGTTGCACTAATGTTCGCGTAAATGGCGAGGGAAGTGCAGGGCCCAGGCAAATCGATGGAGTTGTTGAGAATTTAGCCACAGACACAAAGGTTTCCAAAACGGTGCTAGGAGAAGTACAGCCAGATGGAACAATCAGAAGAAAAAAAGATTAAAGGGAATTTATGAAAGAACAGAAAAAGCGAACATCGTGGGATGCTTTGTGTGAGTAAAAACTGAATGGTGATTGTATGTTTTGCGTGAGTAAAAACGGAATGGTGATTGTATGTTTTGCGTGAGTAAAAACTGAATGGTGATTGTATGTTTTGCGTGAGTAAAAACTGAATGGTGATTGTATGTTTTGCGTGAGTAAAAACTGAACAGAGATCTTATGCATTGCGTGAGAGAAAACTAAACTCCGATTTGATGTATTGCGTGAGAGAAAACTGGTTATGAAATAGAAACTGTTATCTGAAAGTTGTCATTCATTGTACGCTTCCCATGGTCTTCTCCTGCAAAGAGACAGACACAGTCAGCCAGACAAATAAACAGGCAGGCAGGCAGGTAGGCAGAGAGACGGGCAGAAAAACAAAGTACAGAATCAAATTAAAGGGTTTTAGTAGACTGTTGTCCCATGGAAGTAAATTGCTTCTGTTTTTTTTTCTTCTCCTGTTTCGGGAAGATGAAAGTACCCCCCGATCAGTGCGTGAATAGTGCGCAACCTGTAAAAGTTAAGCAAACATTAAACGGAATGAAACGGATCCCGGGCACTGAACAGGCACCACAATCGGATTCAATTGTAGCTTTACTTTTAATGTTGTCAAAGAGACAAACTTACAATTGTATTGGGAACTAGCAGTAGAGACCCGGCTTCGCCCGGAGAATGAGCAGAGCCCTTAGGAATTTATTCCAAGAACCACCACGCAGGAGTTTTTCTGAATCCATATCAAAGAACCACGAATGGAAGAAAATTACATTTTATGAAAGAAAACTTCCAAATTAAGTAGAGGTGCAATGACAAATCGCCTCTCTCTCTCTCTCTCTCTCTCTCTCTCTCTCTCTCTCTCTCTCTCTCTCTCTCTCTCTCTCTCTCTCTCTCTCTCTCTCTCTCTCTCTCTCTCTCTCTCTCTCTCTCTCTCTCTCTCTCTCTCTGCAGACATGTTGTTATGCCCATTGTGCAGGGAACGTAAGGAAGATGAGTTTCATTTTGTGCTTTGTTGCCCCGCACTTCGTGATTTGCGATGCCAGTTTATTCCTGCTAAGTTTGATAGAAACCCAAGTTTACACAAGTTTTCTATGCTTATGGCATCTGTGAATGAAGGTATTGTTCAAAAGTTGTCAGTTTATGTGTACAAAGCATTTCGGCTACGTAGTGTTGTTATGTCTTAGTTCATGTAAGCCTACGATAGATTTTATTTGAAATGTAATGTCTTACTTCGTGTATGATTTATTTCATTTGATTTGTGTGCAAATGTCATTATGTCATTGTATATATGTTCACCCCCCTCATAAGGGGCTATGGCCTAATTGAGTAAACAATCCAATCCAATCCAATCCAATCCAATCCAATCCAATCCAATCCAATCTCTCTCTCTCTCTCTCTCTCTCTCTCTCTCTCTCTCTCTCTCTCACTCTCTCTCTCTCTCACACACACACAGACACACACACAAGTTTACATCGAGTTCTCAACAAACGAAAACAAAAGAAACGAATCCACAAAGACTTCAGATTTCTCAGCACAAGGTCAAAATGCCCGGGTGGATAAAAGAGCAAGACTGATATAAAAAAAGAGGATATTAAAGCCTAACGGCGCTATGATTTCTCCCTATCGTTTCTTGCATTCTTGCTTGGCTAAGAAAAGTCGGAAGGTTATCTCTACACCAGGAAACAGACATGCAGCTCATTACCACACTCTCCTTGAAATAGAAACAAAAACAAACAAAAAACACGGTCTCAGCATTTAATACAAAAAGAAAAACACCAAATTGAATTTCTCCCAAGAACATTAAGAAACAGCCCTAGTATTAAATGGCACATTTCTGGGTTGCCTTGCCTCCAGGAACGAAGAGACAATCAAAATATTCTCTCTCAACAAGCTGCACGTTCAGAACAGGGTTGCTCTGTCTCCATTAACGAAGAGAAAATCACTTTATAAAAGCTGAACGAAAGAAAGGAAGCGCACTTCCTAAAGAGGGATTGATGAGGCCTAAAAAAAAAATAGGTGTGGTTACGGTAACCCGACCTACCCTATTTTGGGGGGCCGACCCTATAACTTTTTATTACATTTGTCAAAAAAATACACACACAAAACAAGTAAACGAGTGCAGAAAACGCAATGAAAGCGAAAGCGCCCGAGTCGCACACTTATGTCCCTGTCAAGTAGGTTTAATTTGTACACATTAGAAAAAAAAGTTTAAAAAAAAAAAGTGATTGCCTACCTTCCTACCCTATTTTTTTGGGCTATGTTACCGTAACCACACCTAATTTTTTTTTGCCTGAGCAGCCCCTGCTAATGAAGAGACATTCATACACAAAAATACAACATTAAAAAAAGAAGAAAGATACAAAAACAAAAGTAACCACCCAAAATAACTAAATATACCAAAAATCAAAAAAATCAAATTAACTTCATTATATCACATGGATAAGTGTCAGTGGTGGTGCATGTAACATAAAGTCAAACGAGAGACTAGAACATTAATATTATATTTAAATATATGTACTAATCAATAACATTGTTCTCAACTAAACCCCTCTCTGCATACAACATCTCTCGCCTTTAAGAAGTAAGACAGATCTGTATGTAAAAGAGTCATACACAAAAGCAAAACCAAAACAGTGTCTACAATAAACAAGCCACGGCTCTCTATATATACAGCGTATCCCCCATAAGGAAACCAGAAGAGGAAGACATTGAGATTGAGCTATCGAGAGAAGCATATCCTTCGCAGACAGATAGAATGGTTCACGCTCCAGAAAACACGGTATGTCCGCAGCCGTCAACGTTAAAGATGCAGCGATCCGAAAATTGTGTAGAATTATGACTCGATGATGCCTTGTGTGATTATATCCGGAATACAGAAGTAGGTCTTGCAGAATGCCAGACACCAAAGACTCCGTCACACAGTGACATATTTACATATTATCAAATTGCACAGACACAGATCGGCGAATAGGCTCATAGACAGGCAGGCAAACAAGTATGCAACCTCCGCACGCATTTGATGAAAGACTTAATAAACACTCAGTACATCAGGTATTAGGAACATCTAAAAGATGTGTGTGTGTGGGGGGGTGAGAGAGAGAAAGAGGGAAAGAGACAGAGAAAGAGAGAGAGAGAGAGGGAAAGAGAGGGAGAAAGAGAGAGAGAGAGAGAGAGGGAAAGAGAGAGAGAGAGAAAGAGAGAGAGAGAGAGAGAGAGAGAGAGAGAGAGAGAGAAAGAGAGAGAGAGAGCGAGGGCGAGAGAGAAAGAGAAAGATAGAGAGAGCGAGAGAAGCCAAAAGAGAGAGAGAGAAACAAAAAGAGAGAGAGATATATAGAGAGAAAGAGAGATAGGGAGAGAGACAGACAGAGAAACAGACAGACAGACAAACAAGAAGACAGACAAGAAGACAGACAGACAGACAGACAGACAAACAAGAAGACAAACAAGAAGACAGACAAACAAGAAGACACACAGACAGACAGACAGACAGACAGACAAACAAGAAGACAGACAAACAAGAAGACAGACAAACAAGAAGACAGACAGACAGACAGACAAACAAGAAGACAGACAGACAGACAGACAGACAGACAAACAAGAAGACAGACAGACAGACAGACAGACAAGAAGACAGACAAGAAGACAGACAGACAGACAGACAGACAAACAAGAAGACAGACAAACAAGAAGACAGACAGACAGACAAACAAGAAGACAGACAGACAGACAGACAGACAGACAGACAGACAAACAAGAAGACAGACAAGAAGACAGACAGACAGACAGACAGACAGACAAACAAGAAGACAGACAAACAAGAAGACAGACAAGAAGACAGACAGACAGACAAACAAGAAGACAGACAAACAAGAAGACAGACAAACAAGAAGACAGACAAACAAGAAGACAGACACACAGACAGGCAGTCAGACATACACACAGAAATGAAGAGAGAGAAAAAGGCAAAGTGAAAGAGAAAGAGAGGATTTAATAAGTAGGCATAAAAATGGAAGTAAACTGTCGCGATATAACCTTGAACGGTTGAAAACGACGTTAAACACCAAATAAAGAAAGAAAGTATGGAAGTAAATAAACCAACCAAAATACTGGATAGAAAACGAATACAACGCAGGCAAGACAGAGTTGACCTGGCTTCGAGCAGAATGTACATTGGCTATTTGTAAGAGCTAACTGGGAGATGTCCATTTGCAAAATAAACATTCATGGTCGCGGCTCTACAAAGCACTCTCAATGATCGTAATTGCCCTCTTCCCTGTGACCACGGAGGATGTCTTTACAACATATTCGATCGACAAATGCCATGAGATACAAATATTCAATGCGGCGAGGTAGGTGAGTTGTGGTGTGGTATTCATTGGGACAGAGCACGTGTTTGTTGCCTAAGTAGCGACAATTCGAATTCAATGTCTTATTATTGTTTAGGGTTTTGTTGTTGATGATATGGAGTTTGTAAGCCTATATGTTCTATTATGAATTCAAAATCTGGCAAGTTTTTCTGACTTTTGATTTTTACCCCTACTACTGTCCAACGTCAGCCAGATCAACAAATAATGACATATCATGCACAGTTTGAAGGCATACTTAACAAGAACGTGGGTGTTTATTTTTGTTTTATGAGGGGTTCATTCATTAAAAAAAAACGTCAGCAAGAGAAACACGCTGTGAACTATCTTTTGATGGAGAAAACACTATACTGGCTTCTGTCCAATGTTCCAACTTCCAGATACACGCAGAGGACAATGGCAGGCCACATGGACTCTTCTTTGCTCAAATAATCCCTGGCCTTGCATATTTCATATTGGTGACGATGCACCCGCCTTGCAGTCATAGGCATAACGGCATGGGTCATAACACACCATTTGCTAATTCCCTTTTGTAGAGTCAGGCAACCACCCATTACCCACAACCCTCGTGCTCTTACACATATATTGGGAGGGAAACCATTCATGATTATAGGCTTATGTATACTGATAACGGTCCGTTTAACACCTGTGCAAGCAGTTTTCACCTGTGCTAACCCGTAAATATTCCCCCTCTCTCTCTCTCTCTCTCTCTCTCTCTCTCTCTCTCTCTCTCTCTCTCTCTCTCTCTCTCTCTCTCTCTCTCTCTTTCACCATCCTAATTGCAAATCAATAGTCCACGTATGTATGAGCATGTCAATGCATGTAATGGACCATTTCGAGACCGGCGCTTAAAGGTATTGTCCTCCCCGTGAAAACTGTTCTGCTCACTACCCCACATGTGGCCAAGCTTTTATACATGTTATATGGGAAAAGACCACCCGTCCACTTGGACACATACCAACAATCATTATCCGGACATCTTTCCGTACAGAGTTTGAATTTAAGTATGAATTAATTCCGCAGAATGACACTAGTAACTGTTGCTTTTAAAACATTAATTCACAACAAAAATAATTCCTACTCTGTACAAAAAGTACCCAGGCCGTTGATTTTCGGGATGTGACCACGTGAAGGGATGGTCTTATCCCATGTCAAATCCCTGGCCAATTCAGAGACGGGGAGCCAAATTGCTTACATGGGACAGCAAGCAAGCCGACCTGCGAATCCAGAGACGATGCAGGCTGTCGTACGTTCGTTGGTTTACAACTTCTGTCAACTGTAATGTATTAAGTGTGAGGTTAATCTGCAGCAGATACGAAAGCCGCGTTAATGTTATTGCAGAAGACGTTCGTGAAATATTCACCCACTCCACTTCCCAGCGATCAGCTGTCATTTTCCCTCCACTGTGTGATAAGACTTAGTTTAAATTAAAATGTAATGCAGATACAGACACTTTGCTACACACACAAAAATCATAATTAGAATTAAAATTGTGAAAATCAGACTTAGCAACACTTAGTTATGAATAGCCATTGAGTCATTGTCATGGCCCAGTGATGCATTGAGAAATTGTTTTTTTCATGGGGGGGGGGGGGGGGGGTGAGGGGGGGTTGGACTGTCACAGAACATAAATAACAGAAGGCAATATTTAGAATATTCAGCTATATTTAGTATAATTATATTTATTAGCTCTACTGCTTGTAGAGTTTACATATGAACATTTACATATGCACACATTAATTCCATACCCATTGTGTGATTTCAGGTTGGAGTTCTATGGGATGGGCTGAACAAACAACTACATCACTCCCCACATCTACCTGTACCATTAGTACACATAAAAATACGGGATAAACCCGTTAAAGGAACAGAGAAATGTACACACACTGAGCCTCACATAAGCCTCAATCATTGAGAGGATATTTGGATAATCAACCACCAGTACATACAAGTACACCCCAACAAGGGAAATTAATAATAGTCATCTATAAATGAGTATTCTCAATCGAGAAACAAAACGATGAGGATATGGATTTGAATACTTGTCCCCTGATGAGGCTACCTTTCAGTTTCCCCCCAAAAACTCTATACAATCACACATTCAAAGAAGTTGTCCTAACAGCTTGAAACTGTAAATATAGCCGAAAAGTACCATCTTTGGGAGAAGTACTTAGGGATCTCTGGGCTGCCAACTGCATTTGCCGGGTTTGGCAAACCCTTGATTTTTAACCCCTATTCTTTAAAATTAAGAGTTGTTGCAGGTCAGGTTAGTTTTAGTTGTTCATGGTTTACTTGTGTCACTGTGTGATGAATAAAGTGTCATATATATGCCTGAACGAATTGGTGAGTGTCTGTGTGTGGTGAGAGTGATAAATGAACGAAGAATTGTGCAATGCATGGATGGCATTTTGTGTTTGGGCAGACCTCTGATAATATAATATTTTTTGCAGTTTGCAGCAAAAGATAAAATTATTATCTGAACTTGATCGGTCAATTCAACTTTATCCATTAGCTGTATATGAAATATCAGGAGGATGCATAACACACTGTCAATCATTTTGTAATCGTTTAAAAAAAAGTGAGTTTATGAATTCAGAATCAGATTGCTAAGACTGTGTAGTGCTATTTGGCAGAATATATTAATCTGTGAAGAATCACTTTGATGTTAATTTGAGCATTGAATGAACTACTGTATATTATTATTTATTATTATTATTGTTGAATTGTTTCTTGTATTGTTTTTGCTCTCCCTCACCCCTCAACTCCCTTTTCTGTACATAGTCTGATTTCTTTTTGTTTTAGTTCCTTTTATTTGGTGTTGAATGAAATGTGTTTTTATTGTGTTTTTTAATTTTCCATGTACCCTCACGGGGTTTTATTGGAATAAAACTTGACTTGACTTGACTTGACTTGACTTGACTTGACTTGACTTGTATAGCTAATATCTCCTTGTAATCTTGCAAGAAAAAACACGTCTGTATGATGACCAGCATGAAAGCACTGAAGATGTACTGATTCATAGAGTAGGCTTAACTCTCACTCACTGATGCATATAAAAAAAACTAAATAAGCACACGCACAAGACTCAGTATTCACTGCTCACAAAATCAATGCATAAAATAATAATAATAATAATAATAATAATAATAATAATAATAATAATAATAATAATAATAATACAGTATAGACCGGATGTATAAAACACCGGATGTATGAAAGTCTGGATGTATGAAAGGGGTAGGCAGGGTCCCGGCAGAAGCTACTCTTTGTTATTACTTAGAATTTTCCGGTTGTATGAAAATCGGATGTATAAAAGTCCGGTTGTATGAAAGCAAATCTCTGGTCCCGAGCAGCACAAATGCGTTGTTGCAAGACCGGTTGTAAGAAAACGAAAGTGTACCCAAGTCACCAAAGTGTGGTAAGGCCAAACACAAAAAAAAGGTCTGTTTCTGGTCACCCGACCGACCCTAAATTTCGGCGCCGACCCTAAACTTTTTTTTTCCAAACTCAAAAAATTTTCCCATTTGTCCAAGCTCAAGATGTAAGATGTCTCAAGTCTTCTTTTCTGTTTCATCATGGAAATATTAGACCAGGTAAACAAAGAAAAACATGTCATACTCTTTCAGTCTTTGTCACAGATTTGTAAATGTGTTGAGTGTCTTGTCTAGTGAATCCAGTCTCTTTGCGCGATTTTTAAAGTTAGTTTTATTGGTCTACATTTGGGAGAGAAAAAAAAATCCCAACCTACCTTCCCTATTTTTTTTAGCCATGTTACCAGAAACAGACAATTTTTTTTTGGGCCTAAGAGTAATTTCCCTTCACCCCTTTTCCCGATAAATGGGGTAGACAGGTCCGAGGAGAACATTTACCTCCGAAATCTCTGTGGCCATTTTGAGCGGGTGGTGTCCACAAAGGTATTCTAAATGAGGATGCCCTGAAAACTTCCCCACCAACTGATTTTTATCCAGATTCTATAGCTGTCAACGAGTTGTTCTGTTTAATTTGTTTCTCCATTCAATCATTTTTTTAACCTGTTACAAATTCGTCACGAAGACCCATAAAAGCCCAGAAGGCATTTTTGTTACATTTATAACCAGAGACATTGGTCATGGATGTGAATCAGTTGTTATCTTTTTATGTTTTTTGTATGTTGTTGTATTTTATGTTGTTGTATTTTATTTTGTTGTATTTTATGTTGTTGTTTTTATGTTCTTGTTGTTGTTTTTATGTTCTTGTTGTTGTTGATTTTATCCATTAAACTGATTCTATGTTTAACTTAATAATCTGTTTTGTTTGTCTATTCAGTCATTTAAGCCTGTTATAAATTTGTCATGACTGAAGAGCCATAATAGCCCAGGAAGGCATTTTTTGTACAATTAGAACCAGAGGCATTGGTCGTGGGTGTGACTCAGTTTTTTATTATGTTGTTGTTGTTTTAATCCATTAAACTGGTTTTTTTTAGTTTAACTCACTTTTGTTGTATTCAGTGCGCGCGCGTGTGTGTGTGTGTGTGTTATAAATGTGTGCGTTTTGGAGAGAGAGACTGAGAGAGAGAGAGAGAGAGAGAGAGAGAGAGAGAGAGAGAGAGAGAGAGAGAGAGAGAGAGAACTCAGAAAATGTTATTTGCTACGCCAACGGTCATTACAAAGCTTCCACGACCAAAAACATTGTCAAAAGCACAAAAGGGTTGTGGAGGGAACACACACAAAACAGTTGAGCCACACCGCACAAACACACACACACGTGCGCGCGAGCGCACGCACGCGCACACACACAGAGGGACGGGGGGGGGGTTCCGAGAGTGCACGGCCTTTTGCAAAGCAGAACAGTTCCTTACACAAACAGTTGCTCTTTCTATCGGTTGTCCTGACTGTGTCAGTGTATGTAAGTACATGTACTTTTCCACTTGTTATTCACAACCCTTTTCTTCTAACAAGGATATGTATCAAAACATTTAAACATAAAAAACAAATAAATAAAAAATTGATATGAAAAAACCCTACTTTTATCAAGTAACAGACGCGTGGCCGGATGTATGAAAGTCAATCCACAATATTTTCATACATCCGGTTAACCGGATTTAGTAAAGACCGGATGTATGAAAGACAAAAAGTGGGTCCCGACGACTTTCTTACATCCGGTCTCGACTGTAATAATAATAATAATAATAATAATAATAATAATAATAATAAATGAGCATTTATATAGCGCAACATCATAACTTTACAATTATGCTCTTTGCGCTTGACACATTTAAAATTAAAACACAGTTATACAAGCATTTACATCTACATTCATAGTCAGCAACGCTTAATTAAAAGCATACACCATCAAACATACATTACAAAAGATTCTTCCACTAACTAAGTAATAAAATCATCAATAAAATAGGTAGTGAAAACAAGGAAAAATAAACTGTACACACAGACAAATGTAAGTGTAAAGTTTCAGTTGATTAATCACTAGTACAGTAATAACCAACAGTTAAACAAAGAACACATACCAGCACAAAAAGTGAACAACAGTGATGTGCACCATTATACAACGCTCAGAATATGAAATATATCTTGGCAAACAGATTCAAGCCTGCCATATCACATACTGACTAAACACAGACATTCCAGGAACTATGGCTCTGTGGTGGTGACCACAAACTAAACAGTACCAGCTAGCAGCAGATATTTGGTCAGTCACAATGGCTCACACCTGCATAGATGAGCACACACATGTACACTGAACTGTGAACAGTCACACATATATTATAGCACACTCACACATAATACTAAATAACCTCTGCTCATTTCTTTACTCAAATGATAATGAATTTTGTTGGAATTTACCCATTAGTATCACTAATACATTGATCTACAGCTGCATTCATATAACCAGTGAACAAAAAAGTGCAACAGGGCTTATTTGTGCCCTATGATGTTCAGGTGAATACCACTATCCCAGATGCCTTTCGAAACAGATGTGAAAAAAAAGTTTATGATTTTCTCAAGAAAACACAAATGACTGTAGTATTATGCAGTACTTGTAGAAAGAAAAGTACGCAGTCATATCAAGTTAGGACACGTCTACCTTGCTCACACTCAGTGTGAGCATGCCTGCATAAAACATAATAGCTTTGGATTTGACTAAAAGAACAAGAACAAACATTATGCATGTTTAGACACGACGTTGTTCCTGAAGTTACAAAGCGCAAAGCACACAGACATTATGACCTGTGGCCTGCTAATCATCCATCGCTTTCTCCTCTCAACATTTTTGGAAAACTTAAATCCCTTTGCTTTGTTGCAGTTCACTACACAACACTTGTTCGGCATTCTTCCGCAAAATATTATCTCTGCCGCTGTGTCCCGGTGACACGACTGTGTTACCCTTCCGCAGCGAAGCGAAATTGCGGGCGCGCCGCTGGAGCACAGGCCTGATTTTCGTGCGAACAAAAAAATATATATGAAAATGTAATTATCCCAGAATTTAGTTGAGCAAGTGACTAATTACTTTAAAAAAAAGACATTTGGAAATACTGGAAAGTACAAGAAAAGAGTGAACAAAAAGAAATAATAATCAGAGGGAGGGATATGGAACAGCCAGAACTGAGACAAATACTTTTGTAATTTCTTTACAGTGAATACAAAATGTCTAGAGAAATAGCAATATATCTATCATTGACGGACTGTGTGGGTATTGTCATCATTTTCACGAGTTTTCATTCACAAACACCTGGGAAATAAATCTCATGTTCCCCAGGCAATAAATCCCCGGTTACCATAGTTGCATGAAGCAGGGATAATCAAAAGCAAACCCAATAGAAACGCTCGGGGATTCTTCGGCTCTTTTCATTGGCGTTTCCCCAGACCTAAACAGACGACACGACACTTCTTTGCAAAGTTCCACAAACGAACTGGCAAACTGACAAAAGTAAACAAAAAACCAAACTATTTCATGAAAGGTCATACATTCATCACAAACAAATGAAACCTACCGATATGTTTTGTCTTCTTACAAAGTCATGGAGTGCGTGTATCTGTGTTCCGATACACAGACGCTCGGAGAAACACGAACGTCAAGTTCAAGTCAAACCAATTGAACCCTGACACACACATTTTGACCCGTGCACAAGACGTTGTATCGATAAACGAAGCGCAAAAAAGAAATAATAATAAAAGCAAAGAAAATAGCAACAAGACATGCAAACATCTAACAAAGCCGAGCAAGCAGAATGATAGGTCTAATGAAAACCAAAGAGGCACTGAGTCGGAAACAAGATCGCGATTCTTTCCTTCGCTGCACGACGCAAATCTTCTGTGACCTTTGAACCAACGTAGCTTCCACATTCGATCACTAAGCTTAATATTTACAACTGAAAGCCGAGGGGGTGGAATACCGAGATGAACCTACAGAACTGTGCATCCTCAAACCTGACATATTCATCCCAACATTTTATGAACTCAAAAACACAGAAAGTTGCTTTCACACGCCAGCTTTGATTGCCAGTGATTATCAAAACGGAACTCGTGTGGTTATCAAAACGATACTCGTGTTTCAAAGCATGGCTCCCTGTGTTGATTGTGCACTTATTTTCTCACTACCAAAATGATGACAAAAACGATGTTTGGAGGTTTGTTGTCAGACCAGCTTTGTTGTCGGTCCTCGGGGGGGAAAACGACTTTTGTTTCATATTTATTGACTGCGGCCTTCGGCCTTGGTCAATAAATATGAAACAAAAGACGATATGCTCCCCCTCGGACAGACAAAAAAGCTGGTCTGTCAACAACCCATCAAACATCTTATAATATCGCTCGGTCAGTACTCATGATCAGAGTATACAGCTGGATGCCTCGCTCGATGGGCCACGTGCACGTGTGTGATGCCATTCAATATTTCAACACCTGTGTGCCACTGGATATTCTGGAGGCTTGAAGGAGGAAAAAGGGAAAATGAAAGAAGAAGAAAATCGAATGTAGTGGGTTGGAAGATTATACCCAGAGCAAACAAAAGAGATATCGTGTTTTGAGTGTCAAGGACAGGTGCATGTCTATTGCTTCTTTTCTTGTTAACAAAGATTCCAACCTTCTCATCCTAGCAAAACAACAGTCAAGTGACAATGTCACTAAATGCACTCCCGCCCCCCTCACCCCCCCTCACCCCCCCCTCACCCCCCCACGACCTGATTTGATAACTTTCCCACGTTTATCCTTTGGCCAATGTGTCAACAGAAGCACTTCATCAGTTCCATTGACTTCCTTTTTAACCAATTTATTTGCAATAAAGATGTCTTGTTCCCAGTACGTGTAGCCAAGTACGTGTACGTGAATGTGTAAGTGTACGTGTACGTGTACTAGTACGTGTACGTGCACGTGTATGTGTACGTGTACGTGTACGTGTACGTGTACGTGTAAGTGTACGTGTAGGTATGACATTTCCTGTACACTTACTAGAAACGTGGTCCAGATTCAGTCATATTTGAGGACGCTACACGTAGGCTACAGGTAACCGTTGCCGCACACGTTCTGAAAAAAAAGGTCTTTTCTGGACCTCGCTACTGTTGAAAATAGATATATGTGAGTGAGTCAGTATAGATCTCTATCGGAGTAGTACTTTGCATGAATCTCCAGGTTTAGCTAAGACAATTATGATCAATTTGCAGAAAATGAAAGCCAGAAAGTTGCATGCGTCTAGCTATCCAAAGAATACAATAGATCAGTCTGTCATCTCAGATATCGCTTTCTTGCCTTAAAATTAGTGACCGACAATAAAGGACGTACATACACACATACGTACGCCTGCACGTATGCACGCATGCAAGCACTCACACACACACACGCACACACACACATACACATACACACACACACACGCACACACGCACACACACACACGCACACACACACACGCACGCACACACACACACGCACACACACACACACACACACACACACACACAAACACACACACACACACACACACTAACACACACACAAACACACATATACACATAGGGAAAACAGCAATAAGTCAGACAGACAGACAGACAGAAACAGAGACAGAGGGAGCGGCAAAACCAAAACAAAAACGTTCTCTCATTATTGGCACTCTTACAAAATCCAAACATTAAAGAAAACTGAGTCGAAAAGAACAAAAGACAGTCTGGTGCGATGACAAACGCAAAATCAACATGCTACACATCCGCAATCAAACAACTTATACAGCACCAACAGCTGGATACAACGTGAAACCAAAACTTTCCACAATCACCCATATTTTGAAACTAAATACCGCTTTCGCTTCGATCTTTACCAAGCAGACGAAAGACTGCTGACCGATTTTAGTGGGTTTGCTACACCCTTGTTTTTCTCTACTCACTGAACAATTTAGAAAAACAGAAAAACGACACTAGAATACACACTTGGTGTCAGCGCACATAAAATACAATAAAATCCTTCTCTTGATCTTGTTGTTGGTGGACAAAGAAATGGGATTCATTCATCTGACGTCATTTAAGCGAGTCCATCGTCAGAGATACACTTTCCACGTCATGTGAAGGAGACAAGAATCAAGCAGGACGCGTTCTGACAACAAACACTCGATGTTGTATCAAACAAAAGTGACTCTGGGAACTGGGAGGATTTGTATCAAAAGACTTGGGATACCACCGGCTCTTCATGCACCCCCCCCCTCCACCCACCCACCTTCTTTCTCCGATCAAAACTTACTTCGTTGGGTACCAGTGCAGTACGTACTCTTTCATTCATATGGGGGCCGGGTAGCTCAGTTGGAAGAGCACTGGATTTGTGCCACGGGTTCGAATCCAGACCGGGACGGACACGGGTCAGCTTTGTGTGCTTGCAGGCTCAGAGACGGTCAAAGGCCTCGGTTATTCAACCACAAGACAGTGCAGGTGGCTGCTAACATCTCAACATGCACACACCTGGGTAGTGCGACTCTTGTTGCTGCTAGCTTTTCACTGGGAGGAAGCGACCCCAATTTCCCAGCATTGGGATAACAAAGTAAATGAAATGAATTATTTGACCCAATGTTACAAGCAGGAGACTGTATCGCTTGTCTGTGCATTCCTTTATCCATTACATTAAGTTGTTACCGTATGTTACGTGGACAATATAGGTCCTTTCCTAAGACGGCAATGGTGAAAAGTTCGCACAATAATATCCCTACATGAGGTGGGGGGGGGGGGGGGGGTCGCCGTGTTGTTAAGTGGAAGTCTGATATCGGTCGTAATGTTTTTTGTTTCTTTGTTTTTAGCGCAAGAGAAAACAACCGTTGATTTTCTTTTTTTTCCACTTGCTTTATTTTCTTCGCTTTTGTTTGTTTTTTGTAAGATAACCACAGCAGAGGTTAAGCCTGTCTTACTGAGAAGCAAAGATCCTCACCAAGAACCGCATGACTTCGATCTTCAAAGAGTAGCCAGCCGACCTAAGACCTGCCGCTCACCTATGTAACTTCAGCAAGACAGACGACGCACTGCAGATTATTCCAGCCCGCTACACGTTGCGTGAAAGAAAAACAGGCCAAGTACTCGTCATAATCCCTATCGCAGGATCTATAATATGCAGTGCGTCGTCTGTGCCGCTGAAACTGCGCAGGAAAATTCTGCCCTTAAGACCTTATCCCGCCACCTGCAGAGCAAACCGTCATTCTTACGCACTACACTACACTTGCAAAGGACTATAGGTGTCGCAACTTCACCTATGTGCAACTGTGGCGAGGAGGATTAGACTTCGCAGGATGTTCTGCACGCGTGGCCTCTCCTTGACCCGGTACCGCGCGTGACCAGACCTGGCCAGAGAGTACCAGTCTGCAGACGGTTCTATTGACGACCTGCGACCAGAACCGATTAGCTGACTACACCAGCAGGCCTCTGACCACAAGACATCCATTGCATTCTCAGGAATGAGGTACTGTTGCTGTCGTATTGGGTTACTTTTAAAACACGGATTACTTTCAAACATTTTATACTGTCATTATGTGACGACTTTTGACAGCAAATAGCAGGGACCTCCGAATGCTACAAGCGCTACAATCTTGCCGGAAATTCCTCAAAACGACAGATACGATACTGTCGCCTGACTATGGTGATGCAAGTGATGCAACGTTCCAATTCGTTCATCATCGGCACGTACCGATGGCTTTGTGACGATCAAAACTATGGAACATGAAAGGACAAGAAGATGAACATTTAAAGCTATAAAATCACATTTATGTCGATAAATGTGTGGATGTTACCGTTGTCGCCAACTTCGAGGATAAATACAAAAGCAAACTTTAAAGGGAAATTGCAAACATATTCTTTACGTTTAGACTTGCATTTTGGGTTTTAAGTTTCATAGATGAGTGTATGTCAACACCTTGTACACACTGACATCGCAAGCCTAGAAAGTACTCCAGAAACCGACAATCTATGTCTACAGCAGGATGCACATGAACACGATGTATGGAGGAAAACATCATGCGTGTTTTCATAGTCATCAGGCTTCTCTGTACAGTTATTGAAAATGGAGGACGATACATACGTTACCAATACACACGCTACCGCTCGATATGCAAACAAATACACAATGAAAGTTGAATTCCGAAAAATATTAAAGGAGTGTGAAAGTTAAGAAAAACATTACTTAGACAATTTTACAGGAAGAAGAGCTCCTGCGAAAAACCCTATCAGTATGATCGGAGCTAGTTCCTTTTTTGTCAGTTTTAATGTCTCAATTGCACCTCGCTGCTGAGAATGGGTGAAGAGCCACCACTGTCGAATGCTGAAGAAAAGGAAGTTTTCTTTTCTCTCAAAATACATATTGGCCCGAAAATGAACGGGAATCTACAATAACTGAGTTTTCTTGTTTGGGTCTTTAATATCAAACAACAACAACAAGAATGGTAAGGCACTGGAACGTTTTTATTTAACACAACAAGACGTTTACGAGTACATGGGCCCAATGGCCTTTATAGTGGACAGAGGAACAGACAGGCAGACAAATAAATTAAGTGAAA
Organism: Littorina saxatilis; assembly: GCF_037325665.1. NCBI lineage: Eukaryota > Metazoa > Mollusca > Gastropoda > Littorinimorpha > Littorinidae > Littorina > Littorina saxatilis. The sequence goes on from NC_090245.1 coordinate 83,636,189, forward strand.
ACTAACTGAGAAAGCGTTCAGTCTTTCGCAATATGGTTATTGCTGTCTTTGTGCCAGAGGAGTGTCCCTACTGTACAGTTATTGAATTCCGAAAAGTAATACCCCCCAAAAGACTTCCTCCCCTCTACTTTCATTGCTTTTGTTAGTCGCGTGCGGAGGAATCTATTTGCATCTCATAACCGTTTGGAATATATCGTCTCCTGGATGATGTTTTATTTTTTGTAATTCATTGCCAGAATCCTTTTGTTGATAATTGTCGTCGTGTGGAAAGAGTTTCCCGACATCTTTTATACTTTTGTCTTTGTTCCTGAGAGATTGCAAGCACACGTTCCGTCCCCCTAAGGCTCATTGACATCGTGTCAATACCACACACAGATCTCAGTTGAGATAATAAAGTTTTATATGAGGTAATGTAAGTTTGTGTCCTATAGTCCAGTCTTCTTCTTCTTCTCGATTGCTCAGACAAGGACTCCGGAACTTCTGATGAAGTTTGCAGTACAGCGAAGATTCCGCAGGGTGCCAAAGATTCTCCTGAACTGGTGTGTCCGCGGGCCATGTTTCTGCTCGTAGTTTCTGGTGGATTGGACATTGTTGGAGGAGGTGTTCCACTGTCATGTCTGCGATGCCACAGTGGCATACAGGCGTGTCCCCAATGTGGAATTTTGAGAACATGTGGTGCCTGAGTCTGCAGTGGCCGGTTCTCAGGCGCACAATGATGACCTGGTCTTTTCTGGAGAGTTGATAACTGTCTCTAGGGTTGTAGTGAGGGTGTTGTTGCAGCCACCTTTTCCGTTGCTTCTCTTTTACAATGGGTTTTGCTTCACCAAATGTAACTTGCTGGTTTATAGTCCAGTGAAGTTTCTGTTATGGAAAATCGGGTTGCGTTCTCTCTGGGGTAAGCGGACTGCAATATATATACTCAACAGCAAAAGATAGTATATGTACCCACTTTTGACTTTTGTGTCACAATCGTACGTAATATTGATTGGAATGAATTCTTGCTTTGAATACAGTTCCCGGGGGTCATTTTACTGTGGATTGCATGAAGATGTTAGTAATCTGCGCACGGGAACGGCATCACGGTTTGTACGTGCATTGTGCGATTTGTCGGTATGTCACCCAAGGAGAAGTGTTAATAATTTGTTTGTTTGTTTGTTTGTTTGTTTGCTTAACGCCCAGCCGACCACGAAGGGCCATATCAGGGCGGTGCTGCTTTGACATATAACGTGCGCCACACACAAGACAGAAGTCGCAGCACAGGCTTCATGTCTCACCCAGTCACATTATTCTGACACCGGACCAACCAGTCCTAGCACTAACCCCATAATGCCAGACGCCAGGCGGAGCAGCCACTAGATTGCCAATTTTAAAGTCTTAGGTATGACCCGGCCGGGGTTCGAACCCACGACCTCCCGATCACGGGGCGGACGCCTTACCACTAGGCCAACCGTGCCGGTAGTGTTCACATGTACTTGTGATAATTAACAATGATTGGGAAACATGGAAAACATGTTTCAGTAAGTCTCATATTTGGACGTCACAACAACTTATACGAGAAGGCTGCCAACAACAGACCATCGTACTGCTCACGTGCCGACTCCCTGTCTGCTCTCCGGTCCCTGGGCCAACTGACCTCCCCATCAGGCTTCTTCATGAATGCTCAACACCCTGTGCCACAACAACCAGGTTCTGCTCCAGTGGATTCCTACGCATGCTGGTGGTGCCGGAAATGAGAGAGCAGATGGACTAACAAAGGAAGGAGCAAATCTTCCCCAGTTTCACATAGCCACTCCTCGCAAGGAAGCCAAGACCTTTCTAAAACGGAATATGAAAACTGACTGGAAGACCGAGAACAACAGTTTTCGGGGATGCAAAGAAGTGCAAATATTTAGCTGTTTTGGACAGATAATTCATACGACACAAACGGCTTTAAATTTGGTATGCAAATGGGTACATGTCATCATGGTTTTTTTTACAAAATATCAATATAATCTAACCTCTGTGTCGTCCTTTACAGCAAAAACAACTTTTGTCTACTCAAGAAATGTTTGTCAATGCTCAAAGAAATAATAGGCAGCACCCTTGAGACTCTAAGGGGTTATCAATTGTCAATTAGCATTGCTTCGGGACAGTTTTAATTGTACCACAAATTAAGTAAACTTCCTTTGGAATATGCACAAGTTTCTACACTTTAATCTCACTGATAGAGATGGCACAACTGTACGCTTTGGTGCATTCAACTCCCCATGAACGAGGCGTCAAAAGACGTTCATACTCTCATAGATTTGTTTTTAGTTGTTTTGCTGTGCTGTTGATACTCATTTTGAGTTTTTAGCAGCTTTGTTATGGATTCAGAGACTACGAAAGAAAGTAAAGAGCGCTGTGGTAATGTTCTGCCTTTGATTATGACCCCTACCATGTTCTAACGTCTGCAAGATATAAGCAAACAAAGAATAATCATTCTAAATCATGCACAACTTGAAGACCAAATGAACAAGGTTGAGGTGGTTATCTTTGAGTTTTAATTATCTGCAAGTTTGTGTGTGTGTGTGTGTGTGTGCTTGCGCGCGTGCGTGTGTATGTGTGTGTGTGTGTGTGTTTATGTGTGTGTGTGTTTATGTGTGTGTGTGTTTATGTGTGTGTGTGGGGGGGGGTGAGAAATAGACATACATACAGGTAGACAAACAGATCGATTGTTGTTTAAAAACAACAACACAATGCAAATAAAGAGAGAGAGAGAAACAGAGACAGACAAACAGAAAGATACAGACAGAGAGACAGAGGCGGGGAGACAGAGGGAGGGAAAGGGGCAGTGATTGTCATTGGAAGATCATCATAAAATAAATCATTATATAAAGAGGAACAAAAATTAAACGCTAACAGACTCACCATCAAATTGTCACTTGAAAAGTTTCTTGTATCCTTCGAAGCGCACACAATAAACATCACAACTCATGTCTTTTTGTTAGCATTTTACCATCCTTCTGAAGAAAATAAAAACTCATCAGCATCCAAAACTTAGAAAACACACCACCTGCATAGCACGGACAATCAAATGTAGTAAACCTTTCTGTATGCGCAAAAGAACAACCTGAGGTTAATAACCGGAATTCCAGGTAAGTGTACTATTTTGTCCACACAAGAAACTGTTTCCAAAGCATTGTTGTAGGCTGCACTGCAGGAGGCTCGCCGCGACTACGACAACCATATCGAAACCGAGACAATACGATGACTGACTGACATGAGCGTGGTTCTCGGTGGCTCGCGAGACTCAGTCAGCGCGTCGGCTGACAACGGTTGTGGACGAATGACAGTGCGTGGGAGAGCGATAGAACGGTGAACGATCAGAGAGAGAGAGAGAGAGAGAGAGAGAGAGAGAGAGAGAGAGAGAGAGAGAGAGAGAGAGAGAGATAGAGAGAGAGATGGAGAGAGAGAGCGAGAGAGTGTGAGAGAGAGAGAGAGAGAGAGAGAGAGAGAGAGAGAGAGAGAGAGAGAGAGAGAGCGAGAGAGAGTCTGCAAGACTGGATCAGTTTGTGTTGCTTTGTGTAGTATGGCAGGCTCA
>NC_090245.1:83644750-83659741 GCF_037325665.1 Littorina saxatilis
GCCATTTCGGCGCATATCCTACTTTTCACGGCCTATTATTCCAAGTCACACGGGTATTTTGGTGGACATTTTTATCTATGCCTATACAATTTTGCCAGGAAAGACCCTTTTGTCAATCGTGGGATCTTTAACGTGCACACCCCAATGTAGTGTACACGAAGGGACCTCGGTTTTTTGTCTCATCCGAAAGACTAGCACTTGAACCCACCACCTAGGTTAGGAAAGGGGGGAGAAAATTGCTAACGCCCTGACCCAGGGTCGAACTCGCAACCTCTCGCTTCCAAGCGCAAGTGAGTTACCACTCGGCCACACTCGGCCACTCTCTCTCTCGGCCACTCTCGCTACTGTCTGGCCTATAATGTCACGAGGGAAAGATTCACAACCATAAAATCCGACAGAGTTAATTCCGGAGTTCGTAAGCAGTTAACCCTAATGCTAAGAACACGAATAGTGGGACACATGCTTCTATTCTTGAATTTCAAACAAAACTATCAGAATGTAATATACAATGCTGTATATATATATATACATGTATATATTCTCTTCAAATAAAATAAGCAGAATGTCAAGTTTGCTACTCGTACTCGTGTCTTACTGCCTTGCAGTGCGACATCTTGTAATCTCCCTGCAAATCCACCAGACGGCACACAAGCTGGAAAGGGATACATAATTATATGTATGTTGTCAAAACAACAAGGCGATGTGGCAAATGTCGCGTTCTGTGACTTCACATGATTGGAATTGGTGGGGGTAGGGATGGGGGAGGAGAGATGTCTTTTACAAAGAGAGAGAGAAGGAGAGAGAGAGAGAGAGCACGAGAGAGAGAATGTGTGTGTGTTTGAGTGACACGTTTGCCCTTGTGTGTGTGTGTGTGTGTGTGTGTGTGTGTGTGTGTGTGTGTGTGTGTGTGTGTGTGTGTGAGTGTTTGTGTGTTTGTGCGTGTGTGTAGGTGGTTTTACCGACAAATGGGGACGATTGTCACTGGAGAGCAGTCAAATGGGGACGCTTCCGACAAACGGGGACGTCCCCATTTGTCGGCCCGTGCGACCCCATTTGACTGGATTTGAGCAGATTGAGCGACCCCATTTGACTGCTTCCTAGCATCCCTGTGGACAAACGGACTGGATTTTCACACAGATTCATACACATATTTTAGCTCTGCACTTTGTGGTCTGCTCAACTAAACCATGTGATTTTTATCATGTGACTTCAAATGACTTTACAGTAACTGCTTTCATCAGAATTCAGTTTCTATTCAAATGCAGTCAAACTAAAACATTTATTTGAATTAAAAAAAAAAAGTTATTGCATTTAATATATTTTATTAAGAGTATTTTGAAAGAGTTCTGATTATTTGATCACGGTTTTTTTTGTATTAAAACAAAAACAAACACAGAAACATATACATTCCTGTAAAAAAAAAAAATGATTACAATTATTTTGTTATGAGATTTATTTTAGGTTAATTCGAAGTGTTGTGTCTCATTATTACATCTTTTTTGTCGTGTTTATTGCAATTTTTATTTATTTTATTCATGTAACCCTAGGGGTTTTTTGAAATAAATATTGACTTGACTTGACTTATTGCGAAGTATGAACCGCGTAGGGGGAGCAAAGGAGGGAGGGAGAGAGAGAGGTACGGAGGAAGGGAGGGAGAGAGAAAGGTACGGAGGAAGGGAGGGAGAGAGAGAGGTACAGATGAAGGGAGGGAGAGAGAGAGGTACGGATGAAGGAAGGGAGAGAGAGAGGTACGGAGAAAGAGAGTGAGAGAGATAGAGGTAGCAAAGGAGGGAGGGAGAGAGAGGTATGGCGGAAGGGAGACAGAGAGAGGGGGCAAAGAAGGGAGGGAGAGAGAGAGGTACGGAGGAAAGGAGAGAGAGAGAGGGAGCAAAGGAGGGAGGGAGATAGAGAGGTATGGAGGAAGGGAGAGAGAGGCAGCAAAGGAGGGGGGGAGAGAGAGAGAGGTACGGAGGGAGGGAGAGAGAGAGGGAGCAAAGAAGGGAGGGAGAGAGAGAGTTACGGAGGGAGGAAGAGAGAGAGAGGCAGCAAAGGAGGGAGGGAGAGAGAGAGGTAAGGAGGGAGGGAGAGAGAGATGGAGCAAAGAAGGGAGGGAGAGAGAGAGTTACGGAGGGAGGAAGAGAGAGAGAGGCAGCAAAGGAGGGAGGGAGAGAGAGAGGTAAGGAGGGAGGGAGAGAAAGAGGGAGCAAAGGAGGGAGGAAGAGAGAGAGGTACGGAGGGAGAGAGAGAGAGAGGGAGCAAAGGAGGGAGGGAGAGAGATAGGTAAGGAGGGAGGGAGAGAGAGAGAGAGGGAGCAAAAGAGGGAGGGAGAGAGAGGTACGGAGGAAGGGAGAGAGAGAGAGGGAGCAAAAGAGGGAGGGAGAGAGAGAGGAACGGAGGAAGGGAGAGAGAGAGGGAGCAAAAGAAGGAGGGAGAGAGAGAGAGAGGTACGAAGGAAGGGAGAAAGAGAGAGGGAGCAAAGGAGGGAGGGAGAGAGAGAGGTAAGGAGGGAGAGAGAGAGGGAGCAAAGGAGGGAGGGAGAGAGAGAGGTACGGAGGAAGGGAGGGAGAGAGAGAGAAGGAGCACAGGAGGGAGTGAGAGAGAGAGGTAGGGAGGGAGAGAGAGAGAGACAGAGGGAGCAAAGGAGGGAGGGAGAGAGAAAGGTAAGGAGGGTGAGAGAAAGAGAGGGAGCAAAGGAGGGAGGGAGAGAGAGAGAGATACGGATGGAGGGAGAAAGAGAGAGGAAGCAAAGGAGGGAGGGAGCGAGAGAGAGGTAAGGAGGGAGAGAGAGAGGGGGCAAAGGAGCGAGGGAGAGAGAGAGGTACGGAGGAAGGGAGGGAGAGAGAAAGGTACGGAGGAAGGGAGGGAGAGAGTAAGGGAGGGAGAGAGAGAGGTAAGGATGAAGGGAGGGAGAGAGAGAGGTACGGAGAAAGAGAGTGAGAGAGAGAGAGAGAGGGAGCAAAGGAGGGAGGGAGAGAGAGAGGTACGGAGGAAGGGAGGGAGAGAGAGAGAAGGAGCAAAGGAGGGAGTGAGAGAGAGAGGTAGGGAGGGAGAGAGAGAGACAGAGAGAGCAAAGGAGGGAGGGAGAGAGAAAGGTAAGGAGGGTGAGAGAAAGAGAGGGAGCAAAGGAGGGAGGGAGAGAGAGAGAGATACGGATGGAGGGAGAAAGAGAGAGGAAGCAAAGGAGGGAGGGAGCGAGAGAGAGGTAAGGAGGGAGAGAGAGAGGGGGCAAAGGAGCGAGGGAGAGAGAGAGGTACGGAGGAAGGGAGGGAGAGAGAAAGGTACGGAGGAAGGGAGGGAGAGAGTAAGGGAGGGAGAGAGAGAGGTAAGGATGAAGGGAGGGAGAGAGAGAGGTACGGAGAAAGAGAGTGAGAGAGAGAGAGAGGGAGCAAAGGAGGGAGGGAGAGAGAGAGGTATGGAGGAAGTGAGAGAGAGAGAGAGAGGGGGCAAAGATGGAGGGAGAGAGAGAGGTACGGAGGAAGGGAGAGAGAGAGAGGGAGCAAAGGAGGGAGGGAGATAGAGAGGTATGGAGGAAAGGAGAGAGAGGGAGCAAAGGAGGGAGGGAGAGAGAGGGAGCACAGGAGACAGGGAAAGAGATAGGTATGGACGAAGGGAGAGAGAGAGGGAGCAAAGGAGGGAGGGAGGGAGAGGGGTACGGAGGAAGGGAGAGAGAGAGGGAGCAAAGAAGAGAGGGAGAGAAAGGTACGGAGGAAGGAAGAGAGAGAGAGAGGGAGCAAAGGAGGGAGGGAGAGAGAGAGATACGGAGGAAGGGAGGGAGAGAGAGAGGTACGGAGAAAGGGAGGGAGAGAGAGAGGGAGCAAAGGAGGGAGGGAGAGAGAGAGGTACGGAGGAAGGGAGGGAGAGAGAGGGAGCAAAAGATGGAGGGAGAGGGAGAGGTACGGAGGAAGGGAGGGAGAGAGAGGTACAGAGAAAGGGAGGGAGAGAGGTACGGAGGAAGGGAGAGAGAAAGAGATGGAGCAAAGGAGGGAGGGTGAGAGAGAGGTATGGAGAAAGGGAGGGAGAGAGGTACGGAGGAAGGGAGGGAGAGAGAGGGAGCAAAGGAAGGAGGGAAAGAGAGAGGTACGGAGATAGTGAGGGAGAGAGAGAGGTACGAAGGAAGGGAGGGAGAGAGACAGGTACGGAGGAAGGGAAGGAGAGAAAGAGGTACGCAGAAACGGAGGGAGAGAGAGAGGGGGAGCAAAGGAGGGAGGGAGAAAGAAAGGTACGGAGGAAGGGAGGGAGAGAGAAGGAGCAAAGGAGGGAGGGAGAGAGAGAGGTATGGAGGAAGGGAGAGAGAGAGAGGGAGCAAAGGAGGGAGGGAGAGAGAGAGGTACGGAGGAAGGGAGAGAGAGAGTGAGCAAAGGAGGGAGGGAGAGAGAGAGGTACGGAGGAAGAGAGAGAGAGATAGGTAGCAAAGGAGAGAGGGAGAGAAAGGTACGGAGGAAGGAAGAGAGAGAGAGGGAGCAAAGGAGGGAGGGAGAGAGAGGTATGGAGGAAGGGAGAGAGAGAGAGAGGGGGAGCAAAGGAGGGAGGGAGAGAGAGAGATACGGAGGAAGGGAGGGAGAGAGAGAGGTATGGAGGAAGGGAGGGAGAGAGAGAGGTACGGATAAAGGGAGGGAGAGAGAGAGAGAGGGAGCAAAGGAGGGAGGGAGAGAGAGAGGTAGGGAGGGACAGAGAGGGAGCAAAGGAGGGAGGGAGAGAAAGGTATGGAGGAAGGGAGAGAGAGAGAGGTATGGAGGAAGGGAGGGAGAGAGAGAGAGGTATGGAGGAAAGGAGAGAGAGGGAGCAAAGGAAGGGGGGAGAGAGAGAGGTACGGAGGAAGGGAGAGAGAGAGAGGGAGCAAAGGAGGGAGGGAGAGAGAGGGAGCACAGGAAGGAGGGAGAGAGAGGGGTATGGAGGAAGGGAGAGAGAGTCAGAGAGAGGGAGAAAAGGAGGGAGGGAGAGAGAGAGGTACGGTGGAAGGGAGAGAGAGAGAGAGGAAGCAAAGGAGAGAGAGAGGTATGGAGGAAGGGAGAGAGAGAGAGTGAGCAAATGAGGGAGGGAGAGAGAGGGGGCAAAGGAGGGAGGGAGAGAGAGAGGTACGGAGGAAGAGAGGGAGAGATAGAGGTATGGAGGAAGGGAGGGAGATAGAGAGGTACGGAGGAAGGGAGGGAGAGAGAGAGGTACTGAGAAAGAGAGGGAGAGAGAGAGAGGGAGCGAAGGAGGAAGGGGGAGAGAGGGAGCAAAGGAGGAAAGGAGAGAGAGAGGGAGCAAATGAAGGAGGGAATGAGAGGGAGCAAAGGAGGGAGGGAGAGAGAGATGTACGGAGGAAGGGAGAGAGAGAGGGAGCACATAAGGGAGGGAGAGAGAGAGGTACGGAGAGAGGGATGGAGAGAGAGAGAGGGAGCAAAGGAGGGAGGGAGAGAGAGAGAGGTACGGAGGAAGGGAGGGAGAGAGAGGGAGCACATAAGGGAGGGAGAGGGAGAGAGGGAGAGAGAGAGAGACAGAGAGAGAGAGACAGACAGACAGACAGACAGACAGACAGTTTTCACGCAAAAATGTTGTAAGGGTTGTGGCGTGGTGGAAAGGCGTTTGCCTCCGAAGCCGGTTTTTCTTCACTACGCAGAAGACAGAAACTGCAGAGCCGCTCTTCACTAAACTTTTATGTCTCTGTCTGACTGTAAACCAAATGTGGCTCTGATTGTATAACTTTTAACATCATTGGGATGAAATAAACACTCGATTTTATCGTCCCATCCCCCCAGATTACGTATGTGGACCCCACTTATACCAAGGGGATACAAAGTACTCAATTTTATCCAATCTTAACAGATATTTTTAAATATCTTATCACCCCCACTCCCGTCATCCTTCTGTTTTTAACCAGCTCCCGATTTTTTTTTAAATTTTTTTTTCTTTTTTTAAACTATCGTATAAACCAATAATAGGCAATTTAGACCTTAATTTAAGCCCCTTAATTTTCGTTCGTTCGGTGTTTTTTTTCCTATAACCCAGATCATGTTCTTAAAAGGCTAACAATACATGCCTATAGGACATGAATATATTTTGTCTGGTCGTAAGGAGTTTGAGATGAAAAGTGTTGTTTGACGCCAGCGCGGTAAAACTAGTATAGACATGTCCCTGTGTGTTACGATGACATCAGAGTTTAAACTGTTCTTTTTCTAAATTAATGTGGTTATCATTCTTAATTAGCGAGCCAATCCATCAGAGAAAAATGAAACAAGTCGCGTAAGGCGAAAATACAATATTTAGTCAAGTAGCTGTCGAACTCACAGAATGAAACTGAACGCAACGCAACGCAGCAAGACCGTATACTCGTAGCATCGTCACTCCACCGCCCGTGGCAAAGGCAGTGCACGTGGAATTGACAAGAAGAGCGGGGTATTCGTTGCGCTAAGAAGGATAGCACGCTTTTCTGTACCTTTCTTCGTTTTAACTTTCTGAGCGTGTTTTTAATCCAAACATATCATATCTATATATTTTTGGAATCAGGAACCGACAAGGAATAAGATGAAAGTGTTTTTGAATTGATTTTGAAAAAAAAATTTTGATAATAATTTTTATATATTTAATTTTCAGAGCTTGTTTTTAATCCGAATATAACATATTTATATGTTTTTGGAATCAGCTAATGATGGAGAATACGATAAACGTAAATTTGGATCGTTTTATAAATTTTTATTTTTTTTTACAATTTTCCGATTTTTAATGACCAAAGTCATTAATTAATTTTTAAGCCACCAAGCTGAAATGCAATACCGAACCCCGGGCTTCGTCGAAGATTACTTGACCAAAATTTCAACCAATTTGGTTGAAAAATGAGGGCGTGACAGTGCCGCCTCAACTTTCACGAAAAGCCGGATATGACGTCATCAAAGACATTTATCAAAAAAATGAAAAAAACGTTCGGGGATTTCATACCCAGGAACTCTCATGTCAAATTTCATAAAGATCGGTCCAGTAGTTTAGTCTGAATCGCTCTACACACACACACAGACAGACAGACAGACAGACGCACATACACCACGACCCTCGTTTCGATTCCCCCTCGATGTTAAAATATTTAGTCAAAACTTGACTAAATATAAAAAAAGAAGTCATTTTCTCATGTCTCAAAGGAAAACCAGTGCCTTGCCTGTCGAAAATCACCTCCCGTTTGAGGAATTTTGCAGCCAGCGCAGTTACTTACAAGATATATTAACGTCCTACAGGCATAGATTGTTGGCCTCGGACAGGACTGGGGTAATATGATAAAAAAAATAGAGGAGGAAAAGAAAAGGGCAAGATCAAGCAAGCCCGACCGTGATAGGACCCAGGACCCACTCTCCATGAGTACGGGAGGGGGGGGGGGGGGGGTAATAAGAGATATATGTTAAGGTCCTTGTAAGAGGAGTATTAATAATATTTCCTTTATATACGTTGACTTCCTAAGGGAAGGACCAAAAAAAAACTTGGACTTTAATTCAATTATAGTTTCGTTACAAAATGATAAAACTCGGGACCACCTGTTAAAAGGTTTAAAAGTGACAACATTGTAAGAAAAAATATAAAGAACATGCGCAAACACGTAATACTGACCTATAGGGAAGTAAAATTGAGAGAAAACAGCTATCCTCTCGTTAATGTAATCATGTTTTAATGTAGAGACCAAAAAGCAATGTACTCACGTTAAAATGACGAACACGGAACGAATAACAGCGACGTTTCGACCTAAGGGTCTTCTTCAGGCACAAAAACACAAAAATACACACACAAAAAAGAAGAAAGACGATAGAACAAATGAAGAGAAGAATAACTGACAAAACAGTCTTTGTCATTTGTTGGTTTGTGCAGTGCAGTTGTTTTGTCAGTTATTCTTCTCTTCATTTGTTCTATCGTCTTTCTTCTTCTTTTTTGTGTGTGTATTTTGTGTTTTTGTGCCTGAAAAAGACCCTTAGGTCGAAACGTCGCTGTTATTCGTTCCGTGTTCGTCATTTTAACGTGAGTACATTGCTTTTTGGTCTCTTTATTGTTCCCTCTCACGTGCAGTCGCCATTGTTTAATACATGTTTTAATGTGTTTTGTATAATCCGGAAGCAGGAGTTTAAAACCTATATATATATTAAGGGAAAAGTCTGGGTTGTGGCACTCGATCACTAGGTGGGGCACTGCCCTTCGCTCCCTGTTACCCGAGTCCCAATCCTCGTGGTAAGGCGTCCGCCCCGTGATCGGGAGGTCGTGGGTTCGAACCCCGGCCGGGTCATACCTAAGACTTTAAAATTGGCAATCTAGTGGCTGCTCCGCCTGGCGTCTGGCATTATGGGGTTAGTGCTAGGACTGGTTGGTCAGGTGTCAGAATAATGTGACTGGGTGAGACATGAAGCCTGTGCTGCGACTTCTGTCTTGTGTGTGGCGCACGTTATATGTCAAAAGCAGCACCGCCCTGATATGGCCCTTCGTGGTCGGCTGGGCGTTAAGCAAACAAACAAACAAACCCGAGTGCCAACAACAATAGGATGAGCATCAGAAGTGAAGATAAAGAGGGAATTTTTTTCTCTGCGCGCGCGCCAGCAAGCAGGATGTCTCAGAACTGAAGCGGTAATAGTATGATCTAATTACAGGCGATGGGTTTATGGGTCACGTGATTATATATATGAAGTCTTCTATCGCGCGCGTATCTCCAGACTCGGACTCAAGGCGCAGGGATCTATTTATGCCGTGTGAGATGGAATTTTTTACACAATACATCATGCATTCACATCGACCAGCAGATCGCAGCCATTTCGGCGCATATCCTACTTTTCACGGCCTATTATTCCAAGTCACACGGGTATTTTGGTGGACATTGTTTTATCTATGCCTATACAATTTTGCCAGGAAAGACCCTTTTGTCAATCGTGGGATCTTTAACGTGCACACCCCAATGTAGTGTACACGAAGGGACCTCGGTTTTTCGTCTCATCCGAAAGACTAGCACTTGAACCCACCACCTAGGTTAGGAAAGGGGGGAGAAAATTGCTAACGCCCTGACCCAGGGTCGAACTCGCAACCTCTCGCTTCCGAGCGCAAGTGCGTACCACTCGGCCACCCAGTCCACGTGATGTGGGGGGCGGAGCCAAACATTGGTTGATACTTACTGTGTTGACATTAGTTCATTGGCCCCGCCCCAACATCATATGACTTACTAATCCATGGGCTATCATTGGTTCATGTTTTTGGCGCTAAACTATCTGACAGGTAAAGAACTATTTTGATGTGACACGTTATTACTTGGTGCAAATACGCGCAGTGTTTAAAACCACTTGGCGGACAGAACTGTGCATTCTCACAATTCGACACTTACTACATCCATAATAACCACACGGTTGATCAATCGCTGAGAAATGGCACAAATGACAGTTGGGGAAAACATTCAGAAGTTGGAATGATCTTACCGAACGGCTGGCAGACTTTTCCAGAAAGAACGATTTGGTGTACGTGGTCAAATACAGTCGTGCTGTTCAACTTGCGAACAAGAATTCAAAACAGCCTTTTCCAGACGAACTGAAGTATGCATACGCAAAACTTGTGTGCAAGTACTCAGGAAAAGGACGACTCACAGGCCGAGGTGCGAAGAGGAGCAATGGGTAAGCGGATTAATATTTAGTTGCTACACTTCTTATGCGTCCTTGTCACAGATAGTAACTCGTATGAATGTTTGATTTTAATATTATTATTATTTTTTTTTTTTAGGTTTACAATGTTTCAACATTCATTCCAGTATCGACTGACATTTTAACGAGTGCATAAAGTCTGTCTGTCTGTCTGTCTGTCTGTCTGTCTGTCTGTCTGTCTGTCTGTCTGTCTGTCTGTCTGTCTGTCTGTCTGTCTGTCTGTCTGTCTCTCTCTCTCTCTCTCTCTCTCTCTCTCTCTCTCTCTCTCTCTCTCTCTCTCTCTCTCTCTCTCTCTGCGCGCACTTCTTCTTCTTCTTCTTTGTCGGACAGATTTTTCACACAAATGACCAGGAAACCAGATTACGTAAGCCGTGTCAGCTGTACCCTTTGTAAAAGTCAGCGTAGCTCGAGAACGGCATTGAAGTATTTTCGGTGTTCTTTACCTTGCCCAGGAAGCAGCGCACACTCGAGTCAAGGACGTCGTAAAATGGCCCTCGGTCAAGTTTTCACCGAGAACCATTTTATGATGTCCTTAACAATTATGTGTTAGTCGGCTTAGAATATGCGCGCAGGTTTCAAAGTTTTGATCCATTCGATTATCTCAACAGACATCCTTTGATTGTAAAGTTGAATGTGGGCACATGAAAATACTTAACTTGAAAGTTTCCCGCTGTGGTAGATTTTTATGGTGGTTGTCACACAGGCAGCGACGGCTTTACTGGTCGGACCCAGTTGTGCGTTACCTCGCTTTTGCCTTTAATGACTGACTGACTGGCTGACTTTGGGGATTAACGTCCTCTTAGGTAACTAGGATCTATTTGGGAACATTTACTGTGATACTGTAAGAGGAGCAAGAAAAGAAAAGAAATTTTTTTTTTTTTAAATAGGGGATGAGGGGGGGGGGGGGTAGATGGGGGGAGGGATGAGACCATGGAACTAGTTTTTAGAAGTTATGCAATAAAACATTTAAACATTGTAGGCTCAGACCACTTCGCCGTATTTAATCTTAGACACCGTACGTTATTAGACGCGAAAGTGCAATACTTAATGATCCGCTCAAAGCACTGTTGAAGCAACAATTTGTCTTTTGGTCGCAGATAAGGACATACTCTATCAAAACATGTGAATATACGTCTCAAGCATGACTAAACGCCCCGAAGGGCTCCGTCTAGTAACTCTATTTTTGATATCGTTTTTTAAATGTCAGCAATTTGCAATGAGGTCACCCATCATAAAATAAGGTTATTAATTATTTCCATACGCCATCTAAGTGAAACGGAGGCATTTTGTATCGCTGATTTTATTTACAAACTGCTCTTGCAGCGGATCATTTGATCGGAACTAAATAAGTAAAGTGAAAATAGGTAAATAAATATATAGATGGATAAATCAGAAAACAAGATTGCAAAACATAAACACGTTCATAAAACATGTTAGTTTCCACTAGTGCCGTAAACAAGTTCTCTGCAAAAACATTGAAAGTCAAATACTGTTTTCGCCTCTGTTTCTTCTTGTTGATTTTTTACATTAATTTTAGTCAAGTCTTGTAGATTTTATCTTTGAAATATTTGCTTTGTGTTTCGTAACAGAATTAACTATGGTATTGTGTTGCTTAGTACTTGATGCATGAATTGGCGTCTCGCAGAATTAAACGCCGCTGAGGAAGGCCTGGCAACAGGTCGAAAATTTGGGCTGCCACTTGAAATTCTTTGTTAGGCTTTTCTTTTCCTTGATTTTGTTGACATCTCTCTCTCTCTCTCTCTCTTTCTCTGTGTATGTGTGTGTGTGTCTCTCTCTCTCTCTCTCTCTCTCTCTTTCTCTCTCTCTCCCCCTTTCTCTCTCTCTCCCCCTTTCTCTCTCTCTCCCCCTCTCTCTCTCTCTTTCTCTCTCTCTATTTTCTCTCTCTCTCTTTCTCTCTCTCTCTCTCAGTCACTCTCTCTCTCTCTCTCTCTCTCTCTCTCTTTCCCTGCCTCACAAACACAAATACACACGCACTAACACACACAAAGCAGCAGGCTGGGATGCGGCAAATTGGGTAAGGCAGACTGGGATATGGCAAGTTGGGAGAGGCAGGATGGGATGCCGCCAACGCATCTAGCAGTGCAAATTCTACAGGGTGGGGGGGAGGGGGGGGGCGTTCTTTTAAATCAAGTTTTGCCCAGTTTTGATTTTGCCGGTTTTGGTAATCCTACATTCCTCCGTGCGACAGCGGACTAAATGCGCATTTAAAACTATTTATATGTTTTGCTTAAATTTTGACTTGGAGCGAAATAAATTAAAACATCTTGTTCGTTGTGCTTTTGTTTTAAATTAAAGAGTATTCCATTTCTAAATTAAATATCACTTGCCTGTTAGCTCTTTATTGTTGTTGCAATAGTTGTATATACTTGGGGAAAAAAAGGCATACAACGAGACAGTTATGGTAGCCAAAGAAGCAAATATAAATAAGAGACCTTCCTCCGTTTTTACGTTTTACTGACAGATGACTCAATTCGTCATCAATGACTTGTTATTGGCGCCACAAAGCCAAGAACTCACCCTTTTTCCTCCGGCGAGTATGACTCCAGGGCGTAACTCCACACACTCAGATTTGTTCAAGTGGTCTGTATTCCCAATGGGTAGGGAGGGGGGAGGCATGAAACCTGCTTAAGTGTGCCAGGTAACGTGTCACTATTTCAAGAAAACAAAACACCACAAAAGCTTCTTGTGTGATTAAAGAATTACTCAAGCGAGCGATAAGTGTGTGATCACATCCGTTCTGTACCCCAGGACAGTTTTAGAGAATGCGTCATACTCATTCAGCTATTTCCTTGTTCATGATCGAAAAGAATGGAAAGCTCCAAAACAAAAACAATCTTTGGAACTTTAAGCAAAGGGTTCTCTGAAGTTTCAACAATCATTTCAAGATATTGCCTTGACCGGGGAAAGATAACATAGATGGGTAAAAGCCGGCAAATATTTCATGAACTGATACACGTAAAATTGACGGGTGTAAGCCAGCAAATATTGTATGGACTATAAAAGCCTAAAAAGGAAGAACAGTGTTCTTGTTACGGCGATGACCTTAAAGGTTATCTCACAGAATGTTGTTTGAAACCCAACAGAAACAAATAAAAACAAAAACAAAAAGGTCAGACATTTAACGTAAGAGTTTAGAATAGGATGCTTCGAAAAACTTATTGAATTAGTTATACATGTATACATCTGTTGAAGGCTTCTCGGTACCGTAAATATAAAAGAAGGCGAACATTCAAAGAACTATTGAGGTAGGGGTCCAAATCAAAAGTAACGAAATTGCCTTACTTTTGTTCTTAACCAATATACATTCAACATTTAATATACATGCCAAGCGTTTCAAGGGTGCTGCCAATTGTTTCTTTCAGCATTTGTTGAACATTTATTAACACTGTTTCTACAAGTAGACCCAAATTGATTTAGTCTTAAATTCCAACACAACGGGTTTTTTCTATACTGCATTTTACGTTTGACAAGAAACCTGATTTAGACCACCCAGATACGGTATTTGCAAAATATTTATCTCTTTTATATCATTTTTCAAAATTGTTGTTTATGAAATCGAAAATCACATCGAAAAATTTCACTATTCGATGTCCCCTCACTAATCTGGGTGTGAAGGGTTTTCTTGAAGTAGACACCAGGGCTTGCTAAACGATTGCCGCTTAAGCGGAGGGGAGTCAAGCGTGATTAAGTGTCTGGCCTGCCAATTGACACCTACCGGCGAAAACACACAATAGGCCACAAGGAAGTTTTCTTTTGTCGGAGAACAAGGAAGAGGCATGCTGGCTGTCTCTGGATCATAATTATGTAGACTATCTTTGAATATGTCCGAGTTTGTTTATGTTTGAGAAGGAGTACGCACAAGACAGACAGACAAGCAAATAACATATAGACACTAAACAATCTAAGTAGTAAATGGATTTATGCTGATCTGTATGTGAGCAGCACACGTCTTCAGATGTCTATAAAAAGATGTATGAGCAACTGCAGAACTAAAACATGCAGAATATTATGAAGCATCGATTGGAGATAACTATTGCGAGCATGACCAAAATGTGAAATCATGTTTTTGACAGTTTTGAACTGCCAAAATGAAGTGAGGAAATGGAGTTTATCTTTTAAGCATTGCAAGGGGTTCTAGAACTGTCCGAGGGGGTATTGGGAGATAAGTGTTACCATACATGGTGTACCTCAATCAACATTAGACATTCAGTGACTTTAAAACAGCCCTTACAGGCATGATCAGCGCGTTTTCCATGGATGATTGCGTTCATGTCTTTGATGAATTTGTCTCGACATTGCGCGTGTGTAACTTCACAACGAAGGGGTTAATTTGTCCAGTACTTTAAGTTTAAGAAATAATTGTTATGGTCATATTTGTTGTGCAAAAACTTCAGTTCGACCATTTTACACAGTTTTGAATGTTTAGTTATTTATTTATTTATTTATTTATTAAGGAGATTTCTATAGCGCATAACGAAAAGCACTATGCGCTTTACAATATCACTAAGTATAAGCACACGCAAACATACTCTGATTAAATAGAACTTAGTTTAGCAAGACATACTAAGAACACTAAACATTTGAGTTCATACAAAAATTGAGAACTAAATTAAATACTGGACAAGCGATTTAAATAAGCTTAAGGCCTACACCAACTGCAATGGGCTAATTCAAATACAAAATTTTAGTTAACTATAAAAGGCAGTGCATAAAACTCCATAATCCTAAGAGGATCAAACAAATAAGAAACATAAGACTAGATAGTGTCTGTAAAAGAAGCCGACATTTACCCTTTTCTCCAACATTTGTTCCAAAACACACCTCCGAATGATTGTCGATGACTCGAAAGCTTTCCTATCTTGTGATTGCCTGGAACATAGCTACAACTGCTTTGTGTTTAATAACTATCATCATGTATTGAATCCCGTGCTCTTTCTTCGGCGGAGGTGGGAGGGGGGGGTTAGATATTTTGCTGGTAGTATTTTTTTCGACCGAGTTATCTATATTCGTTGGGCAGTTTTCTTTGTCGGACAGATTTTTCGCACAAATGACCAGGAAACCAGATTACGTAAGCCGTGTCAGCTGTACCCTTTGTAAAAGTCAACGTAGCTCGAGAACGGCATTGAAGTATTGGTGTTCTTTACCTTGCCCAAGAAGCAGCGCATATGAGAATACGTCACACACTCGAGTCAAGGACGTCGTAAAATGGCCCTCGGTCAAGTTTTCACCGAGAACCATTTTATGATGTCCTTAACAATTATGTGTTAGTCGGCTTAGAATATGCGCGCAGGTTTCAAAGTTTTGATCCATTCGATTATCTCAACAGACATCCTTTGATGTA
>NC_090245.1:83659941-83683891 GCF_037325665.1 Littorina saxatilis
ACATAATACAAGATACAAGATACAAGATATTTATTCACCAATTTTGCAAAAGGATTTCATCTTGGCACGGCACGGTAAAAATAAAATAAAAACCAACCAGACACATATGCAGACACACATCACCATGCATGCATACATGTATACGTACATTACACTGTCATGCACACACAGACACAACTCACACACACACACACACACACACACACACACACACAATTATTTACATACTCACACATAACCAGCCACATATCTACATCACAAATTCACATCGTCGCCTTGTAAAGGTAAAAACCATATCAGTTTAAAAGGGGTGCCAGTTATAATATCAATGCAACATTAGTGAATACTAGAACAATACCTAAAAATTATAATCCATTTAAAAGTAAGTAGTACACGTAATTATTATCATTTAGTCAGATCATCACATAAAATTATATAATCATAATCTAGCCAGTTAGACAGTTTAAAACAACAGTATTAACAGACTATCACAGATCTACTCAAGCACCTGAACCTAGAGTCACATTGCACAAAACTACTACCATCACAGAACTACTCAAGCACCTAAAAAATAAGGACCATTCCACATTGCACATGTAATTATATGTATGTTAGCAAAACAACAAGGCGATGTAGCAAATGTCGCGTTCTGTGACTTCACATGATTGGAATTGGTGGGGGTAGGGATGGGGGAGGAGAGATGTCTTTTACAAAGAGAGAGAGAAGGAGAGAGAGAGAGAGAGCACGAGAGAGAGAATGTGTGTGTGTTTGAGTGACACGTTTGCTCTTGTGTGTGTGTGTGTGTGTGTGTGTGTGTGTGTGTGTGTGTGTGTGTGTTTGTGGTTGTGTGTGTGTGTGTGTGTGTTTGTGTGTGTGTGTTTGTGGTTGTGTGTGGGTGTGTGTGTGTGTGTGTGTGTGTGTGTGTGTGTGTGTGTGCGCGCCTGTCTCAGTCTGTCTGTCTGTCTCTCTGCCTCTCTCTCTGCCTCTCTCTCTCCCTCTCTCTCTCTCTATTTCTCTCTCTCTCGCTCTCCCTCTCTCTCCCTCTCTCCTCTCTCCTCTCTCTCTCTCTCTCCCTCTCTCTCTCTCTCTCTCTCTCTCTCTCTCTCTCTCTCTCTCTCTCTCTCTCTCTCTCTCTCTCTCTCTCTCTCTCTCTCTCTCTACCCCTCCACCTACACACTCGACTCGAAACCCCGCAGTTAATCTTCTTCCAGGTTTAAACAAATCTAAATCAGGTTAGGAAACATTCTAAAAGGGTAAACGTGCTGTGCAAAATTGAGCAGCCGGTACAGAATTATACGTGTCGGATCTTTGTTTGCAAAAAACATCGCTTTCGCTCTCACCAAATCTCGCTTGCGACAAAATCAATATCGGAAAGTGCCAAATAGTTCGAACCTTTAGAGCTTCTTTGAGGAAATCTGTTTTTTGAAGTATGAGTGCAACATGGAGCTAATACATTTTTTTGCAGGTGGCCTGGAATGAAAATCAATTAACTTTGACGTGAACGATCGTGTGTATTAATCTGTCTCTTTCTTATGTAGCATACTTGCAATTAAACACCAGAAGCTCTTTCAAATAATTACTAACGCTCGAACAGAACAATTGCAAGTTAAAAAGGTCACGACTGACATGTTTCTTGTAAACTTCTTTCAAGGTTTCTTTAAAGCTCCAGTCTGCCTCAAATGGTTTACAAAACGATTTAAATCTTCTCATGAAAAAAAGCACTTCTAACCTTATGGAACACACTTGCAATAACATTTTGTTAGCATTAAATGACACAGTTAGTTTGAATGGCCCTTTAGCTTGCGTAGACTACACACCAGTTGTCGTGGTTCATCTAACCCATGAGCCATCGTAGACCCGTGTGATCCACTTTCCTTTTATTCACAATTTAGTCGTCAGTTTGTGATTTCAATGCAATTCGCTGTATCTGCAATAGCACGTTATTGTGTACCTCTGAATTTAAAATGCAACAAACGACTGCGAGTCACACGAACTTATCGGCGGCGGTTGGCTTTAAAGAAGCAAGCGATATGCAGAACATTCGTCTGCTTAGGGAAACACGACCTTGCATGACTTAGGACTAGACTCGTTAAGTGTACAGTGTTAGTGTCAGTGGTTATCGGTACTTTTTTATGTTGTGACGTCAGCTTTTTGTGGGCAGTTCAAAGGTTAGGGGTCACAGTTTACGTTTGCTTCCTTAGATCTGCTAACAAGCGGTGGTTAAATCGACAGAAATAACGAGCCCTGAATGTTATGTGAAAACTCAACCAACGCTTGTTTACTCACACAATTCCTTATATCTAGTATGTTCCTGAACATCTTAATGCTACAAATGTCAGTTTCATGTGTGATTTATTCCAGGTTTGATGCACTAAATTCTCAGCCAAAGAAATGAATCGGAATGAGTGAATTTGCAGACAGAGAAAGATGCACGCAAACACTTTTTTCTAGTGCATTCAACTTTCTGAAGATTCTGTACACGTTGAACAATCTGAATGCGCCTATTCAACACTGTATCAAAGAAACACTACGATTTATCAATACAAACAACATTGCAATAGTCGTTTCTTTTGTTCTTGTTTTCGGCTGTGTCGTCTGCTCCGTGTATGACTTTTCTTCTTTTTCCAACTGAAGAGTCCAGACTTGGGACGATACTCTTTTGAATTATTGCAACAGTTGTCTTCTCTCCCATTACGTTAACGAAAGTGAAACTGAACGCACGGGCCAAGACGCTGTTGTCGGTTTCGTTATGGTAAGCGGAATGCGTAATGATAACTACTAGCACTAACACTAACACCGTGCACTTAATTTCCCTATTCTCAAGCGGTGAGTGTTTAAACGAAAGGTTGTTCTCTCTCTCTCTCTCTCTCTCTCTCTCTCTCTCTCTCTCTCTCTCTCTCTCTCTCTCTCTCTCTCTCTCTCTCTCTATCTCTCTGTCTCTCTCTCTCTCTCTATCTCTATCTCTGTCTCTCTTTGTCTCTGTCTCTCTTTGTCTCTCTTTGTCTCTCTCTCTCTCTCTCTCTCTTTCTCTTTCGCCCTATCTTTCCCTCTCTCTCTCGTCCTCCCACTCTTTCTCTTTCTCTGTCTCTCTTCGTTTCTCTCGCTCTCTCTCTTTCTCTCGACCTCTCCCTCTCTCGCCCCCCCCCCCCCCCCCTCTCTCTCTCTCTCTTTCTTTGTCTCTTTTCGTTTCTCTCGCTCTCTCTATCTTTCTCTCTCTCGCGCGCCCTCGCTCTCTCTCTCTTTCTCTCTCTCTTACTCTCTCTCTCTCTCTCTCGCCCCCCCCCTCTCTCTCTCCCTCTCTCTCTCTCTCTCGCTCTCTCTGTCTCTCTCTCACTCACCCTCTCTCTCTCTGTCTCTGTATCTTTCTCTCTCTCTCTCTCTCTCTCTCTTTCTTTTCTCTCTCTCTCTCTCTTTCTCTCTCTCTCTCTCTCTCTCTCTCTCTCTCTCTCTCTCTCTCTCTCTCCTCTCTCTCTCTCTCTCTCTCTCTCCCTCTCTCTCTCTGCGCGTGGCACGTGATTCTGGGGATTTGTTTTCCATTCCAGAGATGTCTGGAACAAGTCTGCCATGGCTCTCTTTCACGGAAATTGCCTTCGTTGCTTAAATCAGGCTTTGCATGCCAAAGATGGTCTGCTCTAGACATTACTGCATGTTCTTCGTAAAGCCTAAAATGCACGATTCGTTGAATTACTGTTATTTCGAATCATTCAAACACGCTCGGTGTAAGAAGATTCAAATTTCCGGTCGATGCTGAAGTAAACAGCTAAAAAGTTTGAAATAAACTTGTTTCCTCGGTTTGTATTTGTTTCAATTACCTACTATATATAGCGATGAATTATCAAATAATAACTGTATATAGCTATTCTGATGAACACGTGGGGGAATTCGGGGGCTGTGATTGGATGGTCTCTTCCGATCATCAAAGCATAATGCTACGGAAGTCGGCCATTTTTCTTAATATCCAAAAGCATATTGTCAATAACAAAGACGCATGGTTCCGGTTTACCCACCTGTACCACACGATGTTTCACTGATCGACAACAGCATACACTGACAACTTGAAATTCTTCTCGGGAATGTTTTTCAGCTTTACAAATGTCGATAGCATACCCTTTTCTGCTAACTTCCCGATGAAACAGGACTAAACCTATTATTTTCTGTCCCTAAACACCACAAAATGCCCAAAGTCGAAAGATGTAGTACAAACAGGGGAGTACAACGGAACAGCCGTTTTTGTGTGCCTGTGAGCTTAGTTCACAGTTGCCGACTGACACAAATTTTCGCATTCGGCTTTTCTTATCTCGTAACTCCACACTAAATACCCCACATCCCCTCTGAAGTATTGATGTACAACCCATGGCACTAACATTCATGTAGTCGTTTATAACTGAGGTTGACAAATTCGCTTCATGACGAGACAAGTATAAAAATGCCATTCACCCAAACTGGAAACGTCGCTGCCGTCTGCTCGGTTTGTACGGATTAGCTGTTCTCTTTTCCTCCCCTTGTTGCATCCTAGTTCTTCAGTTGTTTCTAGATTTCCGTTGATGTTGTGTTTTGGTCTTCATCATAAGTAGTCTTGTTCAAAATTAAAAAAACTCAAACTTCTTTTTGTTTATACGAATGAACTAATAAAAAGCTGTTTAACAGCTGTATTGTCAAATCTAATGCGCATAAGAAACGGCGTCTGCTATCAAAACCTGAGATCAACGCATCGACGCAAAAACTGTCATTTTGTAAGTTTGGAACAACAAATAAAGGTCAGAACAGCTATATAATCGCTATTGTATTTTCAGCGTAGCAATAGGGTCCGATATTTAGACTCGAACAAGTATAATGCGACTCGTCTTCGACTCGTCGGCATTATACTTGTCTCGTCTAAATATCGGACCCTATTGCTACGCTGAAAACACAATAGCTGTTAATAATAACGTGCTAGAACCAACATTTTAAAAAGATGCGCGGACTCCCAGGCAAACAAAAAGGACCTCACCTATGTATATGAATACTCAGTCTCATCTGATTTGTCAAACAAATAAATCAGATTTCGTCTTAGTTTTTGGTACTTGAGAGTTTTAGCGTTTTGAATGCATGGTTCATGTGAAGAGGAAACCAGTTAATGACCCCTTCATAATACCCAATGAGCTAATAACTATAGCTCACTAATTTCTATGTAGCTAATAATAACTAATACCTATATTAACGTGCATTTAACCGTCCTGAGTCCAACTAGGCTGTCCATGGTATGTATTCCAGTGGAATGATGCTCTTATTCCATGCATAAACTTTCACAGACTTGTGAAGAACAAAACAACAACAACCAAGAAGTGTTGAAACATAAGAACGTTTAATTCAAGATGAAACAGAACATTCACAAGAACTTCGACCTATCGTCCTTATAAGTGGACAAACAAGAGATACACCAAACACAAATCAATCATGACTGATGATGTACATTAATAATAGAATATGTGTTGTTTCCAAGATTGTTAACGTGATTGTCCATACGAGGAGGATGGGATCTTTATACCAGGGCCCCCCACAGATGCTCGACCTAGGGGGTCCCGGGACCCCACATATAATTTTTAAAGGGTCCAAGGACCCCCTCAGCGGAATTCTAGAGGGTCCCAAAACCAGGAGTTCTGCGAGATCTTCCAAGAGCGTTAGTTATTATATCGGGTCAGATTTTCACCTTAAATTTGCGTCGATAGCGATCCGGCAAACGTGTACATTCTTGCTCATTCTGTTTGGAAACTAGAAAACATTCATATCAGTATCGACGGTGCGCTGGATAACGTCAATTTAGTGCGTCCCAGGACCTGCTCCGTTCAAGTTTAGTGCGTCGCGGGACCCCGTCCAATAATTTGCAGTAAGGGTTTTTTCCGGCTTGTAGTGCGAAAGTAACGCATGGACGTACAGTTTGGGTAGCTCTGTTATACCTATACTTTGTAGTACAAGTAAGGTTTTTTTCCGGCTTGTAGTGCGTAAATGACGCATGGACGTACAGTGTGTGGGGCTCTGTTATAACTATAATTTGTAGTAAGGTTTTTTCTGGCTTGTAGTGCGTAAAGGACGCATGGACGCATGGACGCACAGTTTGTGGAGCTCTGTTATAACTATAATGTGTAGTAAGTTTTTTTCCGGCTTGTAGCGCGTAAATAACGCATGGACGCACAGTTTGGGGAGCTCTGTTATATCCTAGATGAAGAGAGTACTGTATTTTGAATCTGAGTGACTCTTGAGTTCATTTACCTGACACCAACATGAGTTGCGTTGTTGACACAGCTGCGTTAATAAATTTACACCGCCTGTTCTGACACTCAATAACTTCCATGTTCACAGCCTGCACGTGTCGATTACATACACAAATATTGATTTGCATGAAAGCTATATATGTGCAAGTATCCGAGAAAGCAACTCGGTGGTTTGAACAGGCTGTGGGATTTCATTTACTTGGTTGTCTGTTCATAATGTTGAACTGTTCAAGCTATAATGAGCTACAACAATATCAACAGGTCTATAGTTAGGTCCAATACAATAAGCTAGAGGCACAGGCTGTTGACCCCTTATCCAATAATCTTGTTTACGTCTGTCTCGGACAGGCTTGTCCTTTATAAACATGTATAGATTCCGTCCAGTGCATAATTGGATTTTTGTTGCGGCTGAATTTATACTGCACTGTGACACTGATGTCAATTATATCAGAATTATTAATATTAGTCTGCTGTTTTTGGAAATTTCGTTACCGCCAAGATAGATAATGGGTCTGACTAAGTAGCTGCAGTGTATAATTTTGGATGTTTACTTGTGATAGAGTTCTTGTTCAGGCTTGAAATAAAACGTACACATAAAAGGTCAATCTTTCTACGCTTCTTCTGCTCACATATAAATAGGCTATAAAACAATTTAGATAAGCTTATATAAGGCAGCTGCATAATGGGCTCCATCTTGTGTTTTGTTCGTTGAAAAACATTGGATAGGACTTCACACAATGAACAACAAACCAGCCTACCAACCAACCAGCTAGCTTAACAACTAGCCAACCAACCTAACAAACAAACAAACATCCAACCAACCAAATAATCAATCAAACACAAATCGAAAGTCAAAAAAGGCATGTTTGCAAGTGCAGTTTGTGTGCACTCCATTTGCATAGCGCGTTGCCAGCGAACTGCTAATAACATTTGCCATGCTTTACTTTAATTAACAGAAGGCATTTTTTGCTGCAACGGCTTGCGTGCTTTGAGCTAATCTGATAAATCCGTGTGTGTTCCTGATATTAGAATTCCAACAGCAATTTTACTCATCTAATTCTCACAAGTGACCTTTTTGCCCAATGTTCAGCCAACTGCAGCGAATCTGATGAAAGGGGTTTGCTCGCGTTCTTGCCATCTACCAATGTTACATGTCTTCTGATTGGCTGATTGAGAAGCCACACGTCCCGAACATTTTTAAGGTACAATAAAAACGAAAAAGAGAAAAACGAAAGTAAGTCAGTTAGAATCCTAATTATACACAGAACCATGCAGTCATTCGCGTAAGCCATGGTTTTAAACTCAATTTGATGATGAAAGCAGCACCTTTTAACAAATAATCAAATTAGGCCAAATGGATTTGTGTTATCAGCAAGCCACCTAACATTACCACCGATTTGAAAGTAGCTGCTAGGAAATCAAGTAAGACTAGCACACAAAAAACAACAACAAACAAAACAAAACAAACACGAAAACAACTAGAAAAGCTATTCCCCCAACATCTAGCCCTGCACATTCACGCTAATCGTGTGTTACTCTGCCTGGGTAATATGTTTTCGTATCCACCTCTACTATCAACCAATCATTCCTCATCCAACTCTGCTTGCAGCCAATCATTCCCCTACATATCGAGCACCGTTCCTTCGTGTGTTTCCCGGAAGCTATCTTTGTTCGCACAACCAGGGTGAAACAAGCCACGGGGCTTATCAGGAACGCCTCCCCATTAAATAGATTCGACGAGCAAGGAAAAAATGGGGAATTTACGGTTCCTCTGTGTAAAGTGTTTCCTGAATAATCGGCGGAAGGCTGGGCGAATCACCGCTTTGATTTCGTGGGCGCTGCCTATGGAAATTGCTACAAATAACTCATGGAAACAAAACGTAATGACATCGCTTTGTTCAGTAAAGCTTTTGCGGTTGTAATGGTATTCAAAGCTTTGATGGGTCGTAAGCCTTGACAAAGAAAAGTCAGATACTCGATAATGAACTCACTTATTATAACATGGGGCTGGAGGTGGGGTGGAGGTTATAATGTGCGCCAGTGTGGGTGGGGGACACCTTTTTGTGTATGTGTGCGTGTAAGTGTTTGTGTGTGTGTGTGTGTGTGTGTGTGTGTGTGTGTGTGTGTGTGTGTGTGTGTGTGTGTGTGTGTGTGTGTGTATGTGTGTGTGTGTGTGTGTGTGTGTGTGTGTGTGTGTGTGTGTGTATGTGTGACAGCATACTTGCGTGCGTGGTGCGGATCGTATTGGGATTTTTTTCTCAATTACCATTAGTTGTATTGAATTGTGCATGCATGCTTGCTAAACTTGTTTTCTTTTTCTTAGATGTTTGGGTATAATATGGCTGTCTTTCTGTTCATAAAGAACTTTCTTCCATCACACTCGAACTGAAATTAGACAGATCTATAAGTCATTAGCCTACGCGCACCAAAAACAGATATGTCCAGGCTCTTACCTGCAACAACTGCCTCCATTTACTGGAATACATTCCGAAAATCTAGTGTTGCTGCTCTTTGTGGAGATTGGGAACTGTGTTAATGAATGAATGCAATAACCGGCACGGTTGGCCTTGTGGTGAGGCGTCCGTCCCGTGATCGGGAGGTCGTGGGTTCGAACCCCGGCCGGGTCATACCTAAGACTTTAAAATTGTCAATCTAGTGGCTGCTCCGCCTGGCGTCTGGCATTATGGGGTTAGTGCTAGGACTGGTTGGTCCGGTGTCAGAATAATGTGACTGGGTGAGACATGAAGCCTGTGCTGCGACTTCTGTCTTGTGTGTGGCGCACGTTATATGTCAAAGCAGCACCGCCCTGATATGGCCCTTCGTGGTCGGCTGGACGTTAAGCAAACAAACAAACAAACAAACAAATGAATGCAATATTAATTTTTGAATCACTTTTTCTTTTTAAACAACTTCGTGAATTTGCTAAAATTTCCTCAACAAAAAGTGCGCACCCTGTTTTGTTTTTGTGTTCGTGTTTGTATCTGGTGAGTTCATTTTTGAAGTTATATTTGTCTCGTGTACGTGATAGTTTATGCGGGGAGAAATATATTTTTGATGAAAGTTATGTGTCGTGATTTACAAATACGGGCATCCGCTCACAGATGATAACAAACTACTAGCACACGCACCAAAACAGATATACCATGTGTCGCTTCATGTCCAACGTGTAATTCGTCATGATGTATGATGCAGCATCTAGTGACAACCACTTAACGGTCGAGGATGGCAATAACATTTGCAGGGAGTTTTGGTTTGTGAGTCGAAAAATGTGAATCGTTCATCTGTAAATCTTCTGTCTGTTCTGTCGTCTGTCTTCTTCTTTGTTGTGCCTGAGGAAGACCCCAGTGGTCGAAACGTCGTGCTTTGTTATTCGTATCGTCTTCGTCAAACACGTGAGTACAGTATTGTTTGGTCTTTTTATTTGTGTTAAGAATAACAACCACTTAAAGTACATGCTCGGCAAGTTCTCACGTTCTGTGATGCGGCATTCACTTACTGCCATCGTATGTAAATGTACATGCTTAGAAAATTATCACGTCCGGCCAGTAAAGTGACATCCAGTTGTTACCACCTAATCTACTTGCTTGGACGTTTCTGACAAGATATCGTCAATATCTGCATGATGTTCCACTCCACTGATTAGGAAAGTCAACCAGGCGCATCCTTGATATTGATTGTACACCATATGCTTGTTTTGTTGAGTTCAACTCACGTAATTACAAAGAGCCATATGCTTATTAACCTGCTTCCAGGTTGCACAGAACCCGCAACCACTGTTCTGTTGAATTATAACTCTTTCTGAAGCATGATCAAACACTTTAATTTGTGCTTGCAAGTTCGAGCTAACGGGTCGAGCAATTTCAACGGTTCAGATTGATCCTCTTTCTGTCCCGGAAACCCCCTGATGACAAACGAAAGGATAGGAGAGAGAAAGATAAAGTCTATGCAACCAACACTTGAGCTTAAGAATATGTTGAAAGCGCAAACTAAAATTGGTGTGTTTGTGTGTGTGTGTGTGTGTGTGTGTGTGTGTGTTCATGTGCGTGCGCGCATGGTGATGCATTCGTGCATGTGTGCAAGAGACTCTTTCTTTCTTTTTACATTTAGTCAAGTTTTGACTAAATGTTTTAACATAGAGGGGGGAATCGAGACGAGGGTCGTGGTGTGTGTGTGTGTGTGTGTGTTATCCCCAGATTATTTTTTTTCCTTTTTTCGATAAATGTCTTTGATGACGTCATATCCGGCATTTTGTAAAAGTTGAGGCGGCACTGTCACACCCTCATTTTGTAATCAAATTGATTGAAATTTTGGCCAAGCAATCTTCGACAAAGGCCGGACTTTGGTATTGCATTTCAGCTTGGAGGCTTAAAAATTAATGAATGACTTTGGTCATTAAAAATCTGAAAATTGTAATTAAAAGTATTTTTTTATAAAACGATCCAAAATTACGTTTATCGTATTCTTCATCATTTTCTGATTCCAAAAACATATAAATATGTTATATTCGGACTAAAAACAAGCTCTGAAAATTAAACATATAAAAATTATGATTAAAATTAAATTTCCGAAATCGATTTAAAAACAATTTCATCTGATTCCTTGTCCGTTCCTGATTCCAAAAACATATAGATATGATATGTTTGGATTAAAAACACGTTCAGAGAGTTAAAAAGAATAGAGATATAGAAAAGCGTGCTATCCTCCTCAGCTCAGCGCAACCGCGCTTTTCTGGATTGTTGATTTCACTGCCTTTGCCACGAGCGGTGGACAGACGATGCTACGAGTGTACGGTCTTGCGGAAAAAATGCAATGCGTTTAGTTTCATTCTGTGAGTTCGACTGAGCTTGACTAAATGTTGTATTTTCGCCTTACGCGACTTGTTAATTTCTTCAATTGTTTTACTTCTTCTCTTTCTCCATCTGCAAAATCAATGTCGTCTTGTTACTTCTTTCCCATGTTTTGTCTCGAGCGGTCGTCACCGTCACGGATTCAATGCATCAGACTTCATTCGAGAAACCAGCTAATCCACTTGATTCCATTGCAGATGTGTTGTTGTTGTTGTTGTTGTTGTTGTTGTTGTTATTGTTGTTGTTGTTGTTGTTGTTGTTGTTGTTGTTGTTGTTGTTGTTGTTGTTGTTGTTGTTGTTGTTGTTGTTGTTGTTGTTGTTGTTGTTGTTGTGGTTGTTGTTGTTTTGTTTGTTGTTGTTTTTGTTTGTTGTTGTTGTTTGTTGTTGTTGTTTGTTGTTGTTGATGTTTGTTGCTGTTGTTGTTGTTTGTTGTTGTTTGTTGTTGATGTATGTTGTTGTTGTTGTTGTTGTTGTTGTGTGTGTGTGTGTGTGTGTGTGTGTGTGTGTGTGTGTGTGTGTGTGTGTGTGTGTGTTATTTCT
This sequence comes from Littorina saxatilis, assembly GCF_037325665.1. Lineage (NCBI taxonomy): Eukaryota > Metazoa > Mollusca > Gastropoda > Littorinimorpha > Littorinidae > Littorina > Littorina saxatilis. Next base: position 83,671,580 of record NC_090245.1, read on the forward strand.
TGGATGTTTTTAAAGTTTTTTTTTTACTGTCTGTCTTAGTTTGTGGTAGCGCACTTGTCTGTCTGTCTAGACATAGGCCTGTATGTAAGTATGTTTGTTAGTTCTATCTTAACAGATTTCTGTTTGGATCCTTCTTTAGTCTCAGTATAACATATACGCTTTCACATTTCAGACATACACTCTGTGCTCTGGTCATGTAACAAACAGAGCGCAGAAACCCTATGTACATGTACAGTGAATACACACAACCTGTTACTGGGTTCATTATTTGTTTCGTCTAACATCTAATTGCCTGAATTTCATGTATTGCCTGTATTGTCGTCAATGTAATTATGTATTGTGCTGCATGAATCATACTGTTCTTGATGTGCTCCCGTGAACGCATCCGATGACAAAGGAGGTGGACAAATAACAATATTAAGGCGCTTAGAACTATGTTAGGATTTGCGCCCTATAAATACCCTTATTATTATTATTAATATGAGTCGATCGAGTCAGTCTTCACTGGTCAAGCTGGTAGCACAGTCTCGCTTAGGCAAAGGGCGGAAGAATACGCTCTGTGAAAAAGTTAGCGCACTCCAAGAGTGCGCTAACAGTTTTAGCGCATCGCCATTAGCCAATCAACTGGTTCACATTAGTCATGTGACACCAGTACTTACTGACAATTATTATTATTATTATTATTATTATCATTATTATTATTATTATTATTATTATTGTTTAAGTTATTGAGACATCCCAGTGCGCTAAGGGATTTATAGAGCAAATCGAGAAAACTCATTATTGAACGAAGCGCATAGCGCTGAGTTCAATAATCATTTTCGAGATTTGCTCTATAAATCCCTTAGCGCACTGGGATTGTTTCAATAACGATATTGTCAGTTAAACCAGCCTGCAAATGATACTCAGTCTGGTACATTTTGGCACTGCGGGGGGGTACTGCTGTATTCTGCTGAGTGAAGCGGTCGCCAGAGTTACTTCTCTTTCTCGCTTCATTTCCACCACATTTGAAAATAAAAACGCACTTGTGTTTTATGCTTTCACATTAATTTAACCTTCACCGTAGGTCGTGAGTACTTTAGTAACAGTCCGGACTTTAATTGCGAATATCTCGAAAACTAGGTGGAATTCTGTAATGAGCTTTTGGAAATGCCTCAAACACCTAAAACATCTATTATCTCCTAAACCCGCATTAAAATTGATTGACAGGTAATTAAATAAACAAAGGTCAAACATCGACTATCTTCGCAGCACGTCGTGAGTACTTATGTAACCATACTTCTAACAGTGTAAGGGAGATAATTGTGGGTTCGATGTCAAAATAAAAGCTGAGTTATGGTTCCTGTTTATTTCAGGTAAGAATTAACTTGGTGCGTAATTACACACGTAAAAGATAAATGTAAGTACAAAATCGGAAATATTTTAGTTTGATAATCTAATTCAATGCCTGATTTCTGTATTTTTTTCTTTTTTTGTTTACCCGTGCATGTTTTTCCTTCTTTGAGAAGTATGGTTACATAAGTACTCACGACGTGCTGCAAAGAATGTTTTTAGCGACCTACGGCGAAGGTTAATCAGTCGAGAAACATTTGAAATTAAAATTGTCAAACAGTTCTTAAAATAAACAATATCAGGAGCACATCGAACAAAACAAAACAAAAAGTTCGGAAAAGTTCAAAAACAATTGACGGAAGAGCCAGTCATGTCACGTGATCCTGGCGGTCATTTCTTGAAAAAGATGTTCACTGTGCCGATGGAACAATTCGAAAAGATAGGGCCATCTCGCCGTGTGGCATCCTCCGGTTCATTCTCGAAAGAAAAGAACCGTTCAATGTCTTCAGTAGTCAAATTTAGCTCCTCTGTCGCAACGTGTGCGGTGACTGTGGCTGTGCGGGAAGAAACAGTCGACGAACTTGGAGTTGGGCGTCCATGTTGTTGCTTCGCTCCGGTTGCGCACCGAATCAGCTGGCCAGTGTGTGGTTCCATCCCCTGAGAGATCGTTGCTGCCATCTCAAGTTTCCTGTCGGTCGATGTCTTCTGATATGTTGCCAGTGAATTCAGTGGTTTGTGTAGATCTGGGACAGATGGCAGAGCTTGCTCATTTTGGGCATAAACTTCCGGAGAGCATTTGCACCCAGCGGTTTGTTGTCAAACCAACAAGATTCATCCGGGGCAAAGGCGGCACTAGGGTACTGCCACAACCTCTGGCATTTGGGATTTAGCTTGCTGATATACGATTCGAAGCTGCTCACCGGACAGTATTCGGTGCCTGTCGCCATCATGACAGCTGTGAGGCCCTCTTTGTCATCTGCACGATGGTTCTTGGTGAGTTCATCTTTTTGTTTTGTCACGTATTTCCTTCCTGTGTTTGGCTCTTCTTTGACTGTAAATATGTCTTTTGTCATGGATTCCAAATTCTCCATGCCGCGTCGGAAAAAATATAGTCTCACATCAAATTGGACTTTGTTTGCCAATCCACAGGGAGTGTGGGAATTGAAGTGCATCGATGAGTACAGCTTTTTGCGGTCAGACTCTGGTATTGGCGGGTGGTGATGGACCTCCCCCTTTCCTTCGGCTTTTCTTCTTCTTCTTGTCGTTCGCTGTTAGATCGTCAGTCCGGACTGCAGGGCGAAACGTGCTGTCCTCTCCAAGTCCTCTTTGGGGCCGTATAGCTTCTTTTGTAGCGCTGTCTCCTCTGGCCAGATGGTGTCCCTCAGAGCACTGTGGTATGGACAAGCCTGCAGGATGAGCTCTGCTGTCTGATTCTTGCCACACGGACATAGGGGGGAGGGAACTAGCTTCAGCTTGGTGGCCATATGATGGTTTAGTCTGTTAGGTGTCCAGTGCGGAGTCTGAGTAGGACGACTTGTTCTTCACGTTGGAGCAGGTGGTAGTCATCTTTATCCGCTCTGGTTTTCCTCTTGTTTTTGATGATTGTCTTTTTACATTTAGTCAAGTTTTGACTAAATGTTTTAACATAGAGGGGGAATCGAGACGAGGGTCGTGGTGTATGTGTGTGTGTGTGTATGTGTGTGTGTGTGTGTGTGTGTGTGTGTGTGTGTGTGTGTGTGTGTGTCTCTCTCTGTCTGTGCGTGTGTGTGTGTGTGTGTGTAGAGCGATTCAGACTAAACTACTGGACCGATCCTTATGAAATTTTACATGAGAGTTCCTGGGAATGATATCCCCGGACTATTTTTTCATTTTTTCGATAAATGTCTTTCATGACGTTATATCCGGCTTTTTGTAAAAGTTGAGGCGGCACTGTCACACCCTCATTTTTCAATCAAATTGATTGAAATTTTGGCCAAGCAATCTTCGACGAAGGCCGGACTTCGGTATTGCATTTCAGCTTGGTGGCTTAAAAATTAATTTATGACTTTGGTCATTAAAAATCTGAAAATTGTAAAAAATAAAATTGTTTATAAAACGATCCAAATTTACGTTCATCTTATTCTTCATCATTTCCTGATTCCAAAAACATATAAATATGTTATATTTGGATTAAAAACAAGCTCTGAAAATTAAAAATATAAAAATTATGATCAAAATTAAATTTTCGAAATCAATTTAAAAACACTTTCATCTTATTCCCTGTCGGTTCCTGATTCCAAACAAAATATAGATATGATATGTTTGGATTAAAAACACGCTCAGAAAGTTAAAACGAAGAGAGGTAAAGAAAAGCGTGCTATCCTTCTCAGCGCAACTACTACCCCGCTCTTCTTGTCAATTTCACTGCCTTTGCCACAAGCGGTGGACTGACGATGCTACGAGTATACGGTCTTGCTGAAAAATTGCAGTGCGTTCAGTTTCATTCTGTGAGTTCGACAGCTTGACTATACGTATGTTGTATTTTCGCCTTACGCGACTTGTTTTCCTTGTACTGCAGCTGGGACGTGAACTGTTCCTTTGAGGCACCTTCCTTGGCAAGTTTGTCTGCAGCCTCGTTTCCTGCTATGTCACAATGAGCTGGCACCCACTGAAGCACGACCCTTCGGTTCTGAGCAACCTGTTGGAGGGCGTTGTTGAGCTCAGTTTCTTTGTTGGCAGACAGAGCTTGGAGTGCTGACATTGCATCTGTCAGAAAGACGACCTGATGACATTCATGGTCTGATCCGTCAACTATTGTGGCTGCTGTCTTCAAGGCCTGTACTTCTGCACTATAGTTGGTGCAGTGCAAACCTGTGGGAATGCTCGCTGTTTGTGCCTCTCCCTCTGGGTATCGAACTAGAACGCCGGCTCCTCCATCTCTCACAGCATCAGTGGCTGACCCATCAGTGTAGGCGTGGATCCACGCTTCTTCTGGGTAGTGGTGTGCAATCATGGCCAGGGTAATCGCCTTCTTACTGGTGTCACTCATGTCCCGTGATGTCACGCCTTTCACAGTTGTGTTGATCTCGAGGACCCCCTGGTTGGCTTCCCAAGGTGTTGGGCATGTTCCTGTGGCATCGAGCGGCAGAGTGCTTTCCGGCAGGTGGGGTAGGTATTGTCGCTTGAGGCTTCTGCTTTGGTGCACAAAGCTTGAGCGTTTCAGCCTGTTCCTGATAGGTTTTTCCATTCTGCTGTTCATTGGGTGCTTTGGTAGGCTTTTGTATTTCTCTGCTTGGATGAGCGTCTTTGTGTCTCTTCGAGTGATCAACGGTTGGACTCCTGTCAGGGACTCCATGGTCTTGATTGGAGTTGACTTCATTGCTCCTGTCAGGACGGAGTGCTTTGATTCTGGACTTCGGCTTTTAATTCTTTCATTGCAACTTTGAACATGTCATTGGAATGGGTGAAGGCGGCATCCTTGACAATGTCGTACATCTTTTTGTGGGACGGGGCCTTCATATACCTGTTAATAGCATAGCAAAAACAATGCAGGGAGCTCCCTTGGTACAGTTGTCCGTTTGCTCGTCTGGCTTCCATGTAGAATTTTCCAAGCTTTTTGTCCAGGACGTCGGGTGCAAAATCCTCGAAAGTTGTGTTCAGATCTTTTTCTCTCAGATAGTCTCTCAATGCATTTGCCGCAGTCAAATTCGATCTCTGTAACATACACATTGAGTGTTTCCTTATTATTTGATAATGATTATTGAGATTATGGCCTTTTGTCCCTTAGATTTATTGAAATTATGTCTTGTTTTATGTCTATTTAATTTTTTATTGCTTTTAAATAGCAATTCTCTAAACAAAAAATAAAAAAAGATAACAACAATATTTTTGCCTCCCCCATTTTTTTTTTCGGCGGAAACTTCTGCTTTTTCGGCGGAACAAAAAACCAATTCGGCGGAAATTTGCCCTTCGGCAGACAATTCCCATGCCTGGTGATATAAATTGGGATAATGACAGAGTCTGTACTGTCTACGCCCCACCCTGTATGGACACAATTACGCACCTCACAGTAACCACGCATTCGAGGATAGAACCAGTCATACGGGGTGTTAGGAAACGCTACCGTTGCTGAGCTTTGGTTCAGTTTTGTGTGTTGCATGTAGTTGACTTATTTGTACTTTGTGGGAAAGTACCGAATTATATTTTGTAAACACAATATTTATGCTTGGACGAGAATGCAGGTGAACTTTCTAGTCCTGTCAAAACAAGTTGTTTACCATGCTGTTTTAGTCGTAAGTTCGTGGCGTTCGTTCGGATTAAGTGTGTCGGTGCTTTTGATGTACGTCAGAGAGAATGTCGCTAGTTTAGTCCATGCACGGCTCGTATAATGTAGTTGTATCGTGTTCGGTCTGGAATATTCTCGAGATTGAGTATTTACTATATATGCCAGCGCGATTTGAATGTTAAAAAAAGCTTCTATTTGAGTTCTGCTACGTTGTGCAGTTGTATGTATTGAATGCTGAATAAATCCTCGAACTCAATTTGACGAGTTGTTTTCTGTTGCTGCGAAGACGGGCGACGTAGAATAAAAGAACACAACTATACGACGTTTGAGAACTTGTGGCAATCTCAAGTGTCGTGTAACAATTGGGGGCCAAGCCAAGGATCTACGTTTAACGCCAAGGGTTTTCCAGTAACAAGGACCAGTGTCAAGACAGTCACAGGAGGTAGCCATCAATCGGGTGTATCCTGAGGGATCAGTATTGAGACTACGGAACCGTGGATTCGGTGTGACTGGTGAAGAGTTTGGTAATCGCCGCAGCTCGGTACGGTGAGCGACGCCGGAGTGTATCGGGATTACAGAGGTTAGCTGCCGTTTGGACGAGACGGACTTCGTCGCGGAGCTAGTGCATTAATACTACGAAATACGACTGAGGTACGTCGTGTACGTATCGTGAGCAGAGTGCGCCGTCACGTTAGACGAGGAGGGTGGCAGCCTGCGTCTACGAAGGTGAACAGCGACGAGAGAAGCATCGGAGGTGCAGTAGAGACTGTGTTCTTTAGAAGACTACATTCGTCTACGTTCGGGGCTGTGAAAGAATACAGACGAACGCACCGGAAAAGACCAGAATGGCTGAGTTCTGGGCAAAAGGAATTGAACTGGGACTAAAAGGCAAGCAGTTGACGGAGTTCGTCGAGTCCCAGACACGACTGCTGGCGCAGCGTGAAGAAAGACAAGCGCAGCGTGAGCGAGAAGAAAAAGAAAGACAAGCGCAGCGTGAGCGAGAAGAAAAAGAAAGACAAGCGCATCGTGAAGAAAGACAAGCGCAGCGTGAGCGTGAAGAACGACAAGCGCAGCGTGAGCGTGAAGAAAGAGAAAGAGAAGCACAGCGTGAAGAAAGGAAAATGGAGCTGAAACGCGTAGAGCTCCAGATAGAAATGGAGACCAAGCGCTTAGAGCTTCAGACAGAAATGGTGCGTGTTCAAAATGAGCACGAGGCACCACGCCAAAGAGATAACCAGCAGCAAATGCTACACAGAGCACCGAAACTTCCAGCATTCGCTGACGGGAAGGACCAGATCGACTGCTACCTTGCAAGATTCGAGAGGTTCGCTGAGAGTGCTAGATGGCAGCGCGACGACTGGGCGATTCAACTCAGCGCACATTTGACTGGGGCAGCACTTGAGGTCTACATTAGACTCTCAAACGATGACGCCAGAGACTATGATGTACTGAAGGAAGCTCTGTTGCGTTGCTACAACTTCACTGAAAGGGGCTACCGTCAACGCTTCCGCGAATGCCAGCCATTGTCTGGAGAGACACCGAGCCAGTTTGTGGAGCGCCTGTCGTCATACCTGCAGAAGTGGGTGGAGTTATCAGGTGAAGAGCAGTCATACGAGAGTCTGCGGGACTTGATCGTGAAGGAGCAGTTCCTTAATGCCTGCCCGAAGGACCTGGCGACCCGCTTGGAAGAGCAAAAACTGCGGGGTTTGAAGGACATTACTGATGCTGCTGAGCGTTATCTCATTGCTCATGGAAGGACCCTGGGGACGTCAAAGTCATCGAAACCTTTCCAGAAGAGCGGGAACCAGGGAAACCAACCTGCCAAGGGACAAACTGAGTCCGCACCATCATCCAATGAAGGGCAGAACATAACGTGTTTCCATTGCAATGCCAAGGGTCACCGAGTCGCCAACTGTCCCCAAAAGAAAAATAACGGACATGTCAATGACAAAGCGCAAGAACATCGACGGAGATATTACGACAACAAGAGGCAAACGAGTGGCTCGAACCAACAAGTATGTGCGAGCAGCGTCATACTCCCAAGGGCTGCCGAGCAAGTGGATACACCATCGGACGTGGAAGAATGTCTATCTGATGGCCAGCTTCTACTCGCCAATGGCAAGTCAATCTCTGTCGTCGCCAGCGCAGCTGTGTCAGTGTCGAACATGCCCGTGTCGAAGGGATTTGTTGAGAAGCAGGAAGTGACTGTTCTCAGAGATTCGGGCTGCAATGGGGTCATCGTCAAAGAGGATCTGGTGCCAACAGAGAAGTTCACTGGTGACTTCAAGTGGACGCTCATGGCTGACAGCAAATGCGTGAAGGCACCAGTGGCAAAGATCCAGATAGATACTCCATACTTCACCGGAGAAGTTGAGGCCGTCTGCCTGAAGAAGCCCTTGTACGATCTATTAATTGGGAACATTGGGGGTGCGAGACGTCCTGATGACCCTGATGTCGAATGGAGAATGGGCTCAGCTCAGCCTGCTGTTGAGGAGGAAGACCCACTGCCATTCGCGAATGAAGATATCAGCGAACTGTTACGAGATGACAGAGCAACTGTGCATCGCCGCGACCAGCCGCAGGTTGTAAGCGCTGTGACGACCAGAGCCCAGGCGAAGAAGGACAAAACAACTACGCCACTCAGGGTCACCAACAGTTCTGCAACTGCTGTCGTGGACAGGGATCAGCTGATTCAGCTACAGGAAGCTGATTCGACCTTAACAAAGTACAGGAGTCGTCCTGTCAAGGAGATGACTAAGGGCGAAGGCACTGTGCAATTTGAAGTGAAGGCCAAGATTCTGTACAGAGTGTTCCAGCACGCGAGAGTCAACGGTGGGAAGCCATTACGTCAAGTTCTGGTGCCTCAACCACTTAGGCGCCAGGTGATGGAGGTGGCCCACGACTCTATTATGGGAGGTCACCTGGGGGTCAAGAAGACATCGGACAGAATCCAGGCTGCGTTTTACTGGCCAGGACTGCATGCAGATGTGACTCGATTCTGCCGATCGTGCGATATTTGCCAGAAAACCATACCTCGAGGAAGGGTCCCGAAAGTGCCGTTGCAGAAGATGCCTTTGATCGACCGACCTTTCAAGAGGGTGGCCATTGACCTCATCGGCGAGATCAAACCGCCAAGTGAAGCGGGTCATCGTTGGGTACTGACCCTGGTAGACTATGCAACCAGGTACCCAGAAGCCGTGCCTCTGAAGAAAATTGACACCGAGACTGTTGCCGAGGCACTTGTGGACATTTTCAGCAGAATTGGGGTTCCTGAAGAGATCCTCACAGACCTGGGGACACAGTTTGTCTCTGAATGCATGGAAGAGGTCAACAGGCTGCTGAGCATTCGTCACTTGACTACGACACCCTATCACCCGATGTGCAATGGGCTGGTCGAAAAATTCAATGCGACGCTGAAGTCCACGCTGAAGAAACTATGCAGTGATCAGCCAAGGCAGTGGCATCGCAACATTAATGCCTTGCTGTTTGCATACAGGGAGGTGCCACAAGAGTCCACTGGATTCTCCCCGTTCGAGCTGATGTACGGGCGGACCGTGAGAGGCCCGATGCAGATACTAAAGGAATTGTGGACGAAAGATGTGGACACACCTGAAGTGAAGAACAGTTACCAGTACGTGTTCGAGTTGCGAGAGAAACTGGAGGAGACTCTCGAGATTGCGAGAGAAAACTTGAGAAAGTCTCAGGATAGCGGAAAGCACTACTACGACCGCAAAGCCGTAAACAGGAAGTTTACACCAGGTAACAAAGTGCTGATACTGCTTCCCACTGATCACAACAAACTACTGATGCAGTGGAAAGGCCCATACGAGGTTGAGGCCGTGGTAGGGATCAACGACTACAAGGTGAATGTCGGCAAGAAGTCCAAGATCTACCACGCTAACCTCCTGAAACTGTATGTGGAGAGACCTCCGGAAGCAGTACAGGTCGCAGCAAGTGTGGAAGAACCAGCCGAACTAGACGAGTTCGACGGCGAGGAACTACTGGAGTTGGGAGACCTCCACAAGAAAGAGGGAGTGGATGACGTCAAGTTAGGACCTGACCTGACAGAAGATCAGCAGAAGGAGCTGCATGATTTTATGGGCGACTTCACCCATAGGTTCTCTGATGTTCCAGGCTCTACGTCCTTGGTCGAACATGAAGTCCACCTCACATCTGACGTTCCTGTTCGCTCAAAACCATACCCTATCCCGTTTCAGGCTCGGGAATCCTTGAAGAAGGACATCGACAACATGTTGAAGATGGGGGTCATCCGTGAGTCATCATCCCCTTACTCATCTCCCGTTGTTGTTGTCAAGAAGAAAGACGGTACAAACAGGGTATGCATTGACTTCAGGAAAGTCAATAAGATCACCGTGTTTGACCCTGAACCAATGCCGACGGCAACTGATCTATTCAGACAGTTGACCGGCAGTAAGATCTTCTCAAAGATCGATCTCAGCAAGGGATATTGGCAAATTCCTGTGCGCGAAGAGGACATACCAAAGACCGCCTTTGCAACTCCAGACGGAACGTATGAGTGCCTGCGGATGCCTTTTGGCATGGTGAACAGTGGTGCTACCCTTACGAGGGGAATGCGAAAAATGCTCAAAGGAATGAAGAATGTTGTGTACTACTGGGATGATCTGCTAGTCCACACGGAGACCTTTGCGGAGCATCTGGAGACTTTGAGGGAACTGTTTTCCCGCCTGACAAAAGCCAATCTGACCGTGAGACCCAGCAAGTGCATTTTGGGGACCGACAACGTTGACTTCATAGGTCATTCACTGAAGGAAGGTCAAAAGGGGCTTTTGTTGGAAAACGTCACCAAGATCCTCAATGCGCCACGTCCTGAAACCAAGAAGCAGGTGCGATCCTTCCTTGGATTGGCTGGGTACTACAGAGAGTTTATTCCAAACTTCGCCGCCATAACGGCGCCTTTGTCGGACATGACCCGAAAAGGATGCCCCAACCGAATACTCTGGGGACCAGCTCAGGAGAAGGCATACCAGACCGTGCGCGACCTGATGTCACGAGACCCGGTGCTACGCCTTCCTGATACTGCCAAAGAGTTCATCTTGCGTACAGACGCATCGGACGAAGGGATCGGCGCCATGCTGATGCAAGAGCATGGAGGTAAACCGTTTCCGGTCAGCTATGCCAGCAAGAAGCTGTCAGGAGCCGAGAAGAACTACTCGACCATGGAGAAAGAGTGTTTAGCCATCGTGTGGGGAATCAAGAAATTTGAACTCTACCTCCAAGGGGTGAAATTCGTGCTTCAGACTGATCACAAACCCCTCACCTACCTGAACTCTGCGAAGTTTGTGAATAATCGTATCATGAGGTGGGTGATGTACTTGCAGAACTTTGATATGCGAGTGGAATCGATCAAGGGTTCAGACAATGTTGGAGCAGATTTTCTCAGCCGAGTATGTGAGTAAAACGGTGTTCATTCTCCAACAGACTAATGTACATACCTGGATTTCAATCTGTTATGTATACATAATATGTGTACAGGTAGCGTTTCAATGATTGAAAGAAATTAGGTAAATTTCTTCTGGTGTTGGGGGTAATGTTAGGAAACGCTACCGTTGCTGAGCTTTGGTTCAGTTTTGTGTGTTGCATGTAGTTGACTTATTTGTACTTTGTGGGAAAGTACCGAATTATATTTTGTAAACACAATATTTATGCTTGGACGAGAATGCAGGTGAACTTTCTAGTCCTGTCAAAACAAGTTGTTTACCATGCTGTTTTAGTCGTAAGTTCGTGGCGTTCGTTCGGATTAAGTGTGTCGGTGCTTTTGATGTACGTCAGAGAGAATGTCGCTAGTTTAGTCCATGCACGGCTCGTATAATGTAGTTGTATCGTGTTCGGTCTGGAATATTCTCGAGATTGAGTATTTACTATATATGCCAGCGCGATTTGAATGTTAAAAAAGGGCTTCTATTTGAGTTCTGCTACGTTGTGCAGTTGTATGTATTGAATGCTGAATAAATCCTCGAACTCAATTTGACGAGTTGTTTTCTGCTGCTGCGAAGACGGGCGACGTAGAATAAAAGAACACAACTATACGACGTTTGAGAACTTGTGGCAATCTCAAGTGTCGTGTAACACGGGGGTTGTTTCAAAAGTTCGTAGTCCTACACACGCAGGTGAGCTAGTGATCTGAAATTTACGCACACAATGAGGCTACGAACATTTAAAACAGCCCTCGTAGTTAAGAGTCTTTTTTTTTTCTTTTTTCCTTTTTAAATGCACACTTCATTTCACAGATCATGTCACACGAAAAAAGACCCACCCTCCACTTGGTCACATACCAAAAATCAACACCATGACTGCTTGCTGAGGTCAGTTGGAAATTTTGACTTTGACTTGTGGCTTTTACGAACTTAATTAATCAATAATGTCGCGCTGTGCGCAGAGAACACATAGGCTGTTCATTTTTGACATGTGATTAAGCGGAGGAATGATTTTATCCCAAGCAAACGCCTGGCCAGATCTGAGACGTGTTCTGTTCCCATAGAAAGGCGTGTACCTATAAACATGTTTATTCTCAAGCATGTTAAATGCAAAACAAAGTAGAAAAACATGTAAACAATATCATGCCTGCAGCCAACACCAATTTACTCACGGATACAGAAAAAGAGAGTTAATTGCATCACGTTAAGAAACGTATGTAGACGTCCACAATACTTCTCTGTGGAACAAATATCCCCCTT
>NC_090245.1:83684091-83694091 GCF_037325665.1 Littorina saxatilis
TAGCCGTGCTTTGTCTGCGATGCCTAAAACATGAAATTTTGTTAAAGCGACGATTTAGCAATGTTGTTGTTGCTGCTGCTGCTGTCTGTTCTTGTCACGACATCTCGCCATATAACAGTTTTTTCCCTCCTGATTCTGAGAAGAAGCTGTTTAATTGTGATATCAGGCCTAGGAACCCCTGATTTTCACTTGGAGCATTCTCAAAGAAACTTAGCGTATGTTAAGAAAAATGAGTGTACTCCACACTTTGTCTTTTGTTGTTCGTTGTCGTTGCATGTCTACCGTTCCACAGCCACCTACTATAAGTGCAAGTGTTAAATGACGTATTTCCACAAAAGACTGCTTGCAGAGAATCATGTGATGCCAATGACAGGAAAGGACATGTGGTAATACATACTACGTTTGGAACCAGGGAAAATGCAGCACAAATTATTTATCAACCAAATTGATTGACTTGTGCACAATGACAAAAGTTTTCTTTGATCCATAAAAGGTCTTTTGCCAGAAAAATTGCTCTGAACATCAAGTACCCTGCTAGTTGTCACACATTTACATTATTGAAATAAAAAGAAAACACACCAGTAACCAGGTTAGGTACGTTAATATCTATAATCAATATCTCGACACGTTACTGCCTTCTTCGGGATGGTAAGCTGAACATTATTGAACAAAATAATCGGTTTAGATTGTATACTTTGATTCCTGAACAAAGAAGCAGAGGTACTGCATACAACTAGGACTGTAATATCAGCTTTTGCCTGAAACACACACACATACACTTATAAAATTAATGCAATGTCATTGTATGAAGCCAGAACAATCACTAGCTTACATAGTTGGTCACACAATTACCCATCACTGAACAATAAATCGAAGTCGGGTGGATTCAATGACTAAAGCAGTAAAGGCTTTGAAAAAACCCTCATCACAAAACATCCCACCCCCCCCCCCCCCCCCCCTAAAAAAAAAAAAAAAAAAAAAAAAACAGGTTGTGTATATAGCGCAGTAAACACCATGCAGGTACAAGCGAAGATTTGACAGAGATTATCCTTGTTTTATATAGCACACATTTTCTAGTTTTAATCTCTCTCTCTCTCTCTCTCTCTCTCTCTCTCTCTCTCTCTCTCTCTCTCTGGAAAGTAATTTATTGACCTGTGGGTTATTTGCGTTTGTATACACATTGGTGATTCGTAAACTATGTTGAAAGAGATTGTCAAACAATATTATATAATGGGGTGTCTTAAAAAAAAAAAAAATGTATATCAACAAAATCTGTCATTATTATCAGGCACACGGTTTTAACAAAGCTATGTCACGGAATGCAACATAAGTGGCTTAAAAAGTCGTGTTTTTGTGTGTGCAGGATATTCGCTAGGACAGGACCTCAAGCTGAACCAGCACAACAGCGATGCATTCTTCCATGGCTTCCACAAAAGTCTTTCACCTATAGCGGGCATTGCATACAGATACAGTCCAAAGAGGGTTAGGGTTACCCTAACCCTCCTTTTTAAAAATTCTTTAGACCAATTATCCCTCTGTTCCCATGTTAAACATGGAATAATTCTGGACAAATGCGAGGACGTTAGCTTTTTTTAATTTTTTTTTTTTATCATTTTACTTATCATTAAAACTTGTTTAGATTTCGATTCGTAAACCATTTACAGTAATCCTTTGTTTTTTTAACTTTGTTCATCTTACCACAGTCACTTCGTTGTTTAGATTTATCATTAAATTTGTTACCATTATGCAGGAAAAATGTAGAATAAAACCAGGAGAGCTTTCGGTAGAAGATATTTCCTGTGTCAAAAGTTAATGCTTATTCTGATTGATGGGTGCTCCAAACTAAGTTATTTTGACTGCCTTATTCGAATTCATTTCCAAGACAGGGCTGAGAATTGGAGAAGCTTAGGAGAGTATCGTAAAAATTGTCTGGGTGTTTATGCAAAACTTTCGAATATGTCAGATTTTACTTTAGAGATTTTAAATACTGTTAACTGACAGAAATGCTATAACTTCTACACCAATTGACTGGATAACTTCATATTCAGCATACTTAAACTTGATTTTATGCATGTGCAGTTCACAAAGTGGCAAATTTGTAGGTTAAATTATCTAACTTTTGCATCACCAATGACACCAACGCTTTTGTGTCTGAGGATTGCCCTGAACCTAGCTGTAACTGCATGCTTTCTTCAGGTCATCGATAGCCTGGGGGTTGAAGGGGATGTTTTTACATACTCAGACATTCAAAATAATCAAAAAGGTAAAAGCCTGAAGGGTTTAAATTAGGTAAAAATGGCTACCGCTCAATGTCAAAACTCGTTCTGTTTAGTCGACCCCCGAATTTGGAGAAAAAAATTAAAATTGCACAAAAGTCAGACCATTCAATTTACAAAATTGCCACTTACTGGAAAGGCAGAACATAAACTGAAGTTAATGAATACCATATATAAAATAATTGGTTCAACAGATGCAGAAGTAATTTGCATGGTTGTGGGTGTCCTTTTTAGGGGGGTCAACCCTGTAGAAGAGACGATTTTCTTTAATTATCAATCCGTAATATATTGTTTGTTATGCATACAAGATTAACATTGACAAATACTTCAAGACTCCTCATTGATCTTAAGAAATGTTGTGGTTTTTTTTTGTTACTGACTGATTCACTTTCTATTCACTTTACTCTACATAAGTCACGACAAGAAAAGCAAGGGAGGTAATTTCTTTGGAAGAGGTAATTCTCTCCCCTCAGAACGATTGCTGTAGTTTGTTTGATTTTGTTCCCTTCTAATAAGTATTATTTAAAATAGATCTTTACATCTTGATGTGAAAGGCGCAGTACCCCCCTCCCCCCAGGATGTTAAATTCTAGGTTGTGTCCATGAAAAATCCTGATCATTCCTAGTCAAGATCCGAGTTGGTTTTTCATGCAACTGTGCCTCTTTATGCCACTCAATTAGACATACTTTGCAATCCATAATTGCACGAAACTAAGTACAGGAAATACGTTGTTGTCGTGTTTTTAATATTACATAATGAAATAAAAAATGTCACAACTGGTTTCGTGTTGGGCTTTCTCTCTCTGTCTGAATCTCATAATTACTTCCTTCTGAGGCCTGAAATGTGTTGCAGGCATTGTTCAGCTTACATTTATTGTTACAATTTTTGTGGATATGTTATTAAGTGTGTCTGTGTTTCTATCATTCGTTATCAGTGTGGTTAAAAAAAAAAAAGCACACGTCAAAGTAATTTACCCTTCATCATTATCAAAACCTGCAGATACAGGTAATACGTATTTGTGATACTTTAAACAAATACAATGTTTGTTTGTTGCGTCTTTTCTTTTTTCAGAGCAAACACACATCGTATTTGTTCAAACGTGTATATTCTGCACTTTCTAATACCCTGCATGGATCTCCAAATCAAGAATAATGAAAAGTCGTCTAATAGCCCTGCAGCACTCACACGAACATGATAGAATGCACCCAGGCTCGCTGTCTTCGGCTAAAAGAGCTTACCGTTGGATCTTCGCTCGGACAAATGTAGCTGTCTTGTCCACTTGCTCCTGTCGCATAGATCTGCAATGTGCAACATCATCTTTGATTAATAAGTCTAAGGCACAGACAAACACACACGCGCGCACATTTGCGAGAGAATGCACGTCAGTCTATTCAATCAAACAGTATAAAAACATACCACAGACGTGGTGGTGGAAACTGGACATTCGCCGTATAACAAACTCAAGTGATTCATTTGTGTGTGTATGTTTGATCAAAAGTTCATCTTGGGCACATTCAGTCTGTATTGTAACAGGACCCATCCCGTAAAAACTTCGAACAGATCTATTAAATTCTGAAATCCTTGACAAGGTTTTTTTTCCAATCATCTGTATCGACCGAAGTAAAAAAAAAATCAGCCAGTACACGCATCTACCCACTCACACGACAATACATATGTGGCGAAAAAAGAAATCGAGAGGGGGGGGGGGGGGGGGGTGGACAAGGAATAAATTAGATCCAGAAATAATTCCACTTCATCATTCCAAAATTCAAGTGTGAAGTGATCGGATACTGTGGTAAAGATACGTGCTTAGTATCATAACTGAAAATACAAGCCCTAGGGTTTTAAATCAAGGAAACAATTAAAGTTAAGGAAAGATCAACAGAAATGTCGAGAACATGTAAAATATTGTACTTACAGTCCGTTTCAGCATGCTCTTCGAATAATAATCTCCCAGTCAGCCTCGTGCTTACGACTTCGACAGGATGTTGCCTCTCACGCTGAGCCAGTACATTTGGAGAAAATTCAAAGGCCAGAGATGCAGTACAAGCACATTAGTTAGATCCAATTCATTTACATTGCTACCTTGCCCAATTTATGGCTATTTCTGTTGGTAACATCACACATGTGGCAAGCAGTGCTTGTTGCCGACTCTGCTGGGACAGGCAGCAGACGATTTTATTTAGGAACCAAATTCTGATTGGTTAAAACATAAAACCGGAACTCAAAGTACCACTTGTTCTTTGGAAGTATCAAATCAAGAACAGATAATCAGGTAAATCTGAAATGGGTTCAACACTTTTAAAAAATCGTAGTAAATCAGAAAACACAGTAAACGTTGGAAAAATCGTCCAGTATCGCTTCTACAGGTCTATACTTGGACAAAACATAAAGCAATTCAGTAAAGCTGACACTTCAAAATGTCTGTTTAGTTACACTTTAAGGATTACAATAGCTATCTTTTGTGCCAATGAAGATAGCTATCGATCTAGCACGGGTTTTTAGGCTGTAGTTACTTAATTTTCTTCAGTCTGATTTCCCACCTTCCAGGATGGTATTCGTGCAAAGTTAAATGGAACTGGTAAGAACGTAGTAGAATGTAGAGATTCTTATTAATCTCTCTTTCTACAAGTACTTACCAGTTCCATTTAACAAAGACTCCCTCCCGACCTCCCCTTAATCAGACCTTGGTTTTGGGGTCATGGGACCTGAGTTTTATGATCAGCTTGCCGTTGGCACATGCGCAGGTTACATCTCTATGACGTCACTATGACGTCGCCGGGCTATAGGCGTATAGAGGCGCCTGTACATCTCTATGACGTCACTATGACGTCGCCGGGCTATAGGCGATAGAGGCGCCTGCCCTTTTGGCGGGAAACGCCCGGGCTATAGGGGATAGCACACTTACCGGGCTATTCCACATAGAGGTATAACCTTGATGGTATAAAGTTTTTTTACTGAATAATTAGCATGGTATGCAAAGTTAAATGGAACTGGTAAGTACTTGTAGAAAGAGAGATTAATAAGAATCTCTACATTTGTGTGGTTTGGGAAGGTCTGAATGGAAGATTTCTATTTTTGTTTGTTTTGTTTCTCATCGTACATCTTCTTGTGCAAGTGGGTGGTATTTTCTGAGCCTGATATTTCATCACATAATTATTAATGATACATATCTGTTGCAGAGGTACTCCACCTACACAAACAAGGGCTGCGAGAGCGTTGAGACGGCCATCAGCATCATTCCTTGATCCGTTTAAGTAAGCTTTTTTAATTTTTGTTTTTGGCATCCACCAGGGCAATAACATTTTAAAAGTTATTTTGTGACATTAAGTAAGAAAGAAAGGTAAGTGTGTGCGATGATACTAGAAAACCGTAAGGTAGTTAGATTGTACAAACATTGTCCTTTCTATGCCTGGAAAGTAATATCTGTGCTTGTGCTAGGATAAACTTTTCATCCTTTTACACTGTTTGCAGCTTGACTTCTATTGACATCACCCTGCAGTCTGAGTCAGACTGTGAAGAGACAGCGGATCCTGATGATCCAGAGTATGAACCAAGCTTCTATCTGGAAGCCATTCTGTAAGTTGTTGAAAGTCTTGTTCATAAGTTTTAAATTCATCGTTGGTATGGAAGTGCTATCATTGTTTTATTTTTCTGTATCCAAGGTCTTTTTGGTTGTTGCTTAGACTACTGTATTGTCTGTTCGAGGGACCAATATAGGACGTTTTAAATCTTCTTCTTGTCGTTTGCCTAGGACGTTTTAAATTATTTAAAAATAAACAAATGATATTTTGGAATGTATTTAAGAACAAAAGTTGTTATAGGCAAGTAGTACTATTTTGTGTGAAAAGTACTAGTTTGTATCTATTGTGGTGGGACCGGCACGGTTGGCCTAGTGGTAAGGCGTCCGCCCCGTGATCGGGAGGTCGTGGGTTCGAACCCCGGCCGGGTCATACCTAAGACTTTAAAATTGGCAATCTAGTAGCTGCTCCGCCTGGCGTCTGGCATTATGGGGTTAGTGCTAGGACTGGTTGGTCCGGTGTCAGAATAATGTGACTGGGTGAGACATGAAGCCTGTGCTGCGACTTCTGTCTTGTGTGTGGCGCACGTTAAATGTCAAAGCAGCACCGCCCTGATATGGCCCTTCGTGGTCGGCTGGGCATTAAGCAAACAAACAAACAAACAAATATGTATTGTGGTTTAAGCCCTGTACACGTGAAATTGTCCGAAATTGAAAGAAAAATTATCACATGTATACCCCAAAAGAGCCCCACGCTTTACCTCAAAGTCTAATACTCGGATGAGACGAAAAACCGAGGTCCCTTCGTGTACACTACATTGGGGTGTGCACGTTAAAGATCCCACGATTGACAAAAGGGTCTTTCCTGAGAAAATTGTATAGGCATAGATAAAAATGTCCACCAAATACCCGTTTGACTTGGAATAATAGGCCGTGAAAGGTGAATGTTCGCCTAATAGGCTTGAAGTTTGCTGGTCGATGTGAATACGTTATATATTGTGTGTAAAAAATGTCTGTTTGTCTATCTGTAAAAAATTCCATTTCAAACGGCATGTAGAGCGCGGAGAGCACAGTTAATTGTGGTTCGCGCTATATAAGCTCTTCATAATAAATAAATAATATATTCATTTGAACTCTCGTGTTTGTATTTTTTTTTTAGATTTAACTTTTACGCTCAGAGGAATGCAATGTTACAGAATTGGTGTGAAAAACGTGCTCACGCGGCACACCTGGCTGGCTTAGGTCAGCGTTATGCGTCACTGAGGCTCATTCGGGGTTAATATTTACCCACTTTTGGTCACATCGCTGAAAATGTTACCAGAGTACAACAAAAACTATTGACTCTAGTGCTTAACCCTTTTCAGACAAGATAGTACTAATCGTCCTCAACAACTTTTATTTGTAGACACTATGCAAAAGTTTATTGGATTTTTTAAAAATGATTTAAAACGTCCTCTGCTGGTCACCCGGACGGGCTATATCTATACATTATAAATTGTCCCACTTTATAGTGTCCTGGTCAATTTCAAAGTGTTATAGGTTTCTTCTCTTTCACGCGAGCAGTGTTGATCTGAAAGAACATAGGCAACAGCAGGATGTTGTGAATTTGACGAAAAATACAAAATCGATAATAAAGATGGCTAAATATTTTAGTCGCTTCTTTTCTAAGTTGACTCATGATGTTACGTCTCACTGGCACCGCACGCTACTTTTCCTGCACGTCATGCGCTGTGATTGTCAGACTGGTTTAATATAGATTAATTGTTATTGATATACAGAAGTAGGCCAACCGAATCCGTGAAGACTAGCTGTCCAGCACAGTGCCTTCAACATAGTAGCTGTCTACCGTTGACGTTGTAGCTTGAATAAATCTAAAACACATTACAGTGCAGAGACACACATATACAGTTTAATCCCCATTTTAAGACCTCAAAAAATCTGAACAAGAAGGGCAAAGCCCATACGACTCACATGCTTTACACATTTTTCCTACTAAAGTACATGTGACCTTGACCCAAGGTCAAGGTCATCCAAGGTCATGCAACACAAAGCTGTTAATTCAAGACATAGGAAGTACAATGGTGCTTATTGGCTCTTTCTACCATGAGATATGGTCACTTTTAGTGGTTCACTACCTTATTTTGGTCACATTTCATAAGGGTCAAAGTGACCTTGACCTTGATCATATGTGACCAAATGTGTCTCATGATGAAAGCATAACATGTGCCCCACATAATTTTAAAGTTTGAAACAGTTATCTTCCATAGTTCAGGGTCAAGGTCACTTCAAAATATGTATACAATCCAACTTTGAAGAGCTCCTGTGACCTTGACCTTGAAGCAAGGTAAACCAAACTGGTATCAAAAGATGGGGCTTACTTTGCCCTATATATCATATATAGGTGAGGTATTCAATCTCAAAAACTTCAGAGAAAATGGGAAAAATGTGAAAAATAGCTGTTTTTTAGGCAACATTTATGGCCCCTGCGACCTTGACCTTGAAGCAAGGTCAAGATGCTATGTATGTTTTTTGGGGCCTTGTCATCATACACCATCTTGCCAAATTTGGTACTGATAGACTGAATAGTGTCCAAGAAATATCCAACGTTAAAGTTTTCCGGACGTCCGGACGGACGGACGGACGGACGGACAACTCGGGTGAGTACATAGACTCACTTTTGCTTCGCATGTGAGTCAAAAAATCAGGTCTTAAAAAGGATGGAGTCTTAAAATGGGGGAAGATTTACAGAGGTTATGAAGAGGAAAGCTGAGAAAACAGGGTCTTAAATGGGGGGGGGGGGGGGGTCTTAAAAGGGGGGTTCCACTGTATACACTTTTGAATGCATTTTTTTTATGGCCATCCCTTTGGTGACACTGTTTTCACTTATTTCAGCCAAGAGGAAGTACAGAAAGAGGCAACAGAGGTGAGCTTCGAAGAGATGTTTTTTGGAGAACTGAAGCAAGAGGACCCTCAGGAAGAAGAAGAGGAGGAAGGCTTCATTGGGAGAGGAATCCACCTGGTACATGAGCTGGAATGCGAAAAGGTGGCAAGCTCTCCCATGGCCCTTTGCTCCGTTGAGCAGGTCAAGCAGTTGGCCCTGACCTCCATCACCACCAGGGCCCGTATGCATGAACTAGAAGTAAGAAACACTGGAAGTAGAGGCCTCTTTTCGAAGTGGGAACTCCCGAAGTCAACTTTCTAACACTGTTCACAATGCATGAACTGACTTGAACGCCAAAGTTGTGACAGCGAGAGTATTAAGGTCAAGGTCGGGGAAATTGGGGGAATCCCTACTAATACGCATGCGCACGTTTCTATCAACATGGCAGTCAACGAAAATGGCAAGGCACGTGTGCCGCTCAAAAAGAAAGTAGACACGGAGGGGCGTTCTGCGCCTTTTTCAGATGGTGAAATTGCTGTACTCTTGACAGAAGTGTTTTACGAAAGAACGGTAATTCTGTCCAAATTTCAGAGCAGTCTAACTGTTAAACATAAAGACGCTGTCTGGTCCAAAATTGCCACTTGAAAGAAGTGTCGGTCGCTCTCTCTCTCTCTCTCTCTCTCTCTCTCTCTCTCTCTCTCTCTCTCTCTCTCTCTCTCTCTCTCTCTCTCTCTCTCTCTCTCTCTCTCTCTCTCTCTTACGACACACGCACACACAGACAAACGTACACTCATGCACATACTGACACTATGACACAAGTGACACTGACGGCACACATAAACACACACACACACCACACACTGCACACACACACACGCGCGCGCGCTCGCGCGCACACATATACACACACACACGCACCCATACACGCACGCACACAGTCACAAACAAATAACCACACACTCACTTTCTCTCGCTTTCTCTCATTCTCTCTCAATCTACACTCATACACACACTGAAACTATGATGACACAAGTGACACGTCACACACACACACACACACACACACACATACACACACACACACACACACACACACACACACACACACACACACACACTCATCGTAGTGACACACATAATTATACACACGCGCGTACAGTTGAAAGTCAAGACATGATATGATTTTTTCAAAGCATAGGAAGGTTTCTTTTGCAAATGAATTAAATTAACACAGAGGCAAAACCCGGTTTTTGCAGCCGGAATGCAATTGCGGAGGCTTAAAAAGGAAAAGATTAATAAAAAAAAATATATAGCTCCTGGCGG
>NC_090245.1:83699091-83708927 GCF_037325665.1 Littorina saxatilis
CATAGAAAAACTAATTGCTCTGGATACAAACTGAGGGGGGTTGTTGTCAATATGTAACTAAACCACATATTTCAGCCTTCAGTTTATCGATTATGTAAGTCCTAGTAGCAAGGTTGTTTGAGTATGTATCTTTTTTTTTTTAAACTTGTGTACAGGAGCTCCTTCGCGGTGTTTTGCACCACATCACAGGAGACCATGAGTGGGCCCTTGGATGCTGCCAGCATGGTGAGCTGTCTGACAGTGACAGAAACAAACCTTGGCTGGACGCCAGAGAGGACAGCGATACCATCAAGGAACTGGCCAACATTCTCCTGCACCCTCGCCTTCTCAGTAAAGTGAAACACTACTTGAACTTCCGGTGAGTTGTTTTCGTTTAAGGTGGAATCTTTTTATTACATTTAGTCTAGTTTGGACAAAATATTTTTCATGTAGACGATTTTTAGATAACCAGAATTTGGCTATTGACTGGGAATCGAGAAGAGGGTGATAGTATTTGCATTAACATGTGATTTGTCCGTGTGTAAAGAATAAACCTGGGCTATCAAGTTATTAAAAACAGCATCAGAACACAGATAAAGTGAGCATAGCATGTTCAGTTTGGTATGGTAACAATACTGATAGCAGTAGTATGAACTTAGACCCATGATATCTGACATCTGTGCATTATGACAACACAGGAGCACAGCTGACCTGGAGGTGTTTCACCAGCACATACTCATGTATTGTGCTAAGAGGTATGCTTACACGCCTCCAGTGTACAGGATCAGGAATGTCCTTGCTGCTCTGGACCACAACTTCCATTTGGGGAGGAGTGTGAAAACAAAATCA
The DNA here is from genome assembly GCF_037325665.1 of Littorina saxatilis. Classification (NCBI taxonomy): domain Eukaryota; kingdom Metazoa; phylum Mollusca; class Gastropoda; order Littorinimorpha; family Littorinidae; genus Littorina; species Littorina saxatilis. The sequence goes on from NC_090245.1 coordinate 83,699,920, forward strand.
GATGGACAAATCCAGTAAGATATATATTAAAATGGTGTTGTTTTGTCATTATTTTGCTGTTTTTATGTTGTTTCAATTGTTTGTTTCTTGTTACGGGTTATTGTGTTCTTGGTTACTTCAGCACACATACCAACATACACTGTCCACATCAATAGACACAAACAAGCTGATGGTATCCCTTTTTATTCCCTTTTTTCTGCATGAAAAGAAATCATAGAAATTTAATCACATATTCTTACTCCAATTCTTATCAATGCATTGACTTTAGTCCCACATGCTAGATGTCGAAAAACCTCTCAAATTACCTGCCCTTAGAAGGGTGGTAACCAAGCTAAAAGCGACGCCATAGCCGTTGCTATGGCCTGACCTTGCTCGGTTACCCATAACACCCTGCGCACCACGCGAGCGCCAGCATCCGTCATAATCATTCTCGACTTTCGACAACACACGGTGGACGTGTCCGAATTTCGCTCTCACTTTTGGCCTTCACATGCCTGCTCGTCCGTGAGACTGGCCGGTTCTTGGGGGTCTACCTGTCCGTCTACCTTTTGGTGAGATCTTTCCTTTTTACGTTTGGATATAAATGTTGTTAGCTTTGTTCTGAACACGCACGCAGATATTTTTGTTCTGGGTGACTGTTTTTCGCCGGTCTTAAAATGGCCGACAACAAAGCTAAACTTGGCGCGAGACTGGAAGGTTGCAAGGCTCTTAGCCTGGTTTAGAAAACTATACCTAAGAGTAGCCTAAGAACTTTGATTTGCCTATTATGCGGGTCGTAGATCCGTCAAACAGCATTTCTTTTTATGTTCCTATCCCTCCTAGGGCGGGTTCAGTTCTTTCACAGCTCGCTTCCCCTGTTGGGGTTAATCAGCCTTTAGGCTCATTATAGACTTTTTGTTGGATCGTCGTCGGTGCGACTGATAGGGTGGGGGGTGGCCGTGTGGCTATTCTTTCCCCTTTCTCTGAGTAAGAGGAATCAGTCAATGTCCTCCTTTTGGGGGGACTTAACGATGTTTTGGTCTGTATTCTCAGCTGTTTCAGGCGCGATCGGCGGTTCCCGCCTTCCCGTTCGTCAGCTTCGCACTGTGGTCAAGTGCAAATGGCCTGTTCGGTTCAGCCCGTTTTTTGCCTCTGGTGGCTCTGGGCTGTTCTCGAGCACCCCTTCCTTTTAGGAGGGGGGGCCTGCTCCCTGCCTGCGTCTAACCACTCTGATTACCGCCGGTACTTCGCAGTGTGTTACGCAGCCCCCCGCCAATGGGGGGGGATAGGGGGGGCGCTCCTGCTTCGCACCGTCGCCTGGTGCGAACGGCCAGTTCGGTTCAGTCCTTTCTGCCACGGGTAGACTGGGTTGTTCGCGAGCACTCTCTCCTTTAGGAGAGGGGGCCAGCTCCCCGCCTGCGTTGGCCGCTCGGCTTGCTTTAAAAACAGCACTGCTGGGTCGGTCATGCAGCCCCCTTACCGTGAGGAAGGGGGAGTGGGGGGGCACGGTAAGTCACGACCTGGGCTTGTCCCACTCTGCCCTTTGCGGGCAGGGGGCCGTGTTAGCTTCCCACCCTTTCCCGCCCCCCGGGCGAGTTCGGGTGGCGGCTTTCCAGGCTACGTTACATACCCCTCCTCTGCTCCATTTGGGGCAGGGTGGGGGGGTATCAGTGGCTCACTCTTTCCCGCCCACCGGGCAGGATCGGGTGGGCGCTGGAGCAGCGTTCCACCCTTTCCCTCCCTCTGGGTTGGACGGGGTGGGCGCTGTTGGACTGTCTACACATTCTGATTCTGATTCTGATTCTGATTCAGTCTGTGCCTCTATTGTCCTGGCCCGACAATCGCTCTCCTCCCCTATCGGGGTGTGTGGGCGGTGGGCTATAGGACTACAGCAGGTGGACGGAGGGGGGTCGGCCGTGTTTCGGTTCGTCTCTCTCCGTCGCTCTTACTGCTTTGACGAGCCACCCTCCTCCCCATCTGGGGCGTGGCTTGGCTCAGGCCTTTCTACACAGCGGGGGTACTTTGTACGGCTTTCCAGGCTACGGTACATACCCCTTCTCTGCTCCATTTGGGACAGGTGGCTGTGTTTTAGCTGCCTGCGCTTGTCGCGGGTAGCGGTCGTGATAATGGGCGCTGTTGGACTGTCTTCACAGTCTGTGCCTCTATTGTCCTGGCCTGACAATCGCTCTCCTCCCCTTTCGGGGTGGGTGGGCGGTGGGCTATAGGACTACGGCAGGCGGACGGGGGAGGGGTCGGCCGTTTTTCGGTTCGTCTCTCTCCGTCGCCCCCCTCCTCATCTGGGGCGTGGCTTGGCTCAGGCCTTTCTACACAGCGGGGGTGCTATGTACGGCTTTTCAGGCTACGGTACATACTCCTTCTCTGCTCCGTTTGGGGCAGGTGACTGTGTTAGCTGCCCGCGCTTGTCGCGGGTAGCTGTCGCGAAACAATGAGCTTGACTCTCTTTTGTTCTCGGCAGGGTGTCTCGCACAGTGGTCAGGGAACAATGAGCTTTGCTTCGTTTTGTTCTCTGCACGGGCTGTGCCGGCTGTCCACCTGTGACAGGCGGAGACAGAAAATTCTCTTTCTCTCCAGTCTCCCATTCTTTGTATTCACAATGGTCTGCGGGGACTCGGCTATAGTATCGCCTGGCCGGTGGTCTTTGTCCTTAGCCAGCTTTGGTCACCCCCCCTCCCAGGGGTGGGTGAGTGATAGGGCTACTTGACTTCGGCAGGTGGACGAGTGAGGATCGGCCGTTTACGGCCGTTTCTCTGCTTCAGTCTTTACCCCTTCTAGGGGTTACGGCTTTGCTGGATCACCCCCCTCCCCACTTGGGGTGAGTGGTGGTTCAAACCAGGTAGTCTGGTTCTTAGCTCTGGGATGCTTCTCTCGCACAGCGGGTGGGGTAAGACGCGCCGGTCCCGGCATTGTCTTGTTTCCCCACTCTCTCTCTCCTTCTCGGCAGGGAGCTGTGCCAGTTACCAACCCCTCTTCCCCCCACCTCTTGTTCAGGTGGGCGGTTTGGGTCGGCGGTCAGAGACTGATCACGCTTTTCATTCACACTCTTGGCTGTGTTATCGGCACGAGTATTTAGTGCGCGACCTCCCCTGTCTCCCCTCCTTTTGTGTTTTACACAGCTGGTGGTTAGATTTCGGACTCCTTGTTTGAGGAGGGGGAGGGTATAGGGTTGCCTGCTGGTTGTAGGCTTCCCATACGTAGAGCGGCTGCTGTTGCAGTTTACTTTGTCCCGGATAGGTTGGGGGTGTCTCTCTTCCTGCCTCTTCCGGGATGACTTTGGGCTTTTACAGGCTTTCTCGCACTTGTTTCATTTGCTGAGTCTCCGGGGATTGCCTACCACTTGCCACACGTTTTGGCTTGATCCGCATCTTGGGATAGTGGTCTTCAGCCTACACCTTTCCCGCTGCTTCTTACGCAGGGGACTGCTGGCTTCGGGGTTTCAGGCTGCTTCGTCCTCACTTTTAGTGCGGAAGAAGATAGCAGGGAATTTTCAGGCTCAGGGTCTGATCCGGTCTTTTTTATTGCCAGGGGCTAGTTTCCTGGCTTCGCTTACAGACCACAGGGAACAGGGGGTTTTCATGATGCTACCCCTCCCTCTCCTCTCTGGAGGAGTTAGGATGACATGGTTTGGAGTTTTCTGCTTTGGCTCAGACTCTCTTCTCGATGCATCAGAGCCACAACCATGTATCTCCAAAATGGACGTTCTTATAAATCTGTGATTGAAGTTTTGATGCTGAGGAAAAAATATGTACTTTAACCCAATGCCCCCTGACAAAAAAATGGCAGGCAGCCTTCTTAATCCTGAGCAAAGGGAAACTACTCCGCACAACATGCACACATACAAAACAAAACAATTCATGTAAAATCATAGAGTACTCACATTTATATAGAAGATGGCAGAATAACTCGAGAATACACTATAGTTTCATATGCAAGTATGTTCTGTCCACTTCCGATGTAATAAATGTTGTTTAAAAAAAACAATCCAGCAAGTGTTCTTCAAAAACGTCCAACGTGTCAGCCTTCAGTCCTCATTTACACCAATATATGTTGAAACTCCCAGAAAAATCCTCCCGAAAGTCCTGTTGTCGAATAACAACACCCAGATCGATGTCAAGACTCATCCCCTTTCACCTCTTCAAGTAGAAAACCTTCAAAAGGCGTGTCAGAATCGTCATCTGAGTTCCCCATGATCGAACACCATACTTCCAAACCTTCATTCAACGCCATTATGTCAGCCAAAAAAATCTCAAACTTTGAAAATTCACAGCGAACACACTATCGCATCGATTCAAACTCTGCAAACGCCAGAATGAAGCAGCCGGAAGGAAGTGCATTAATCACATCCGGTCGCAAGGCCTTATGGGTAAGGCTCAAAGCGAAAGTGAAAGTAGGTGACCTAGTGTTTAGCGGGCCATGCCGGGCGTTTCAGGGATTTCATAGGGCACTTCCAGCGGGCCATGCCGGGCGGTTCAGGGGGCATTGGGTTAATGTAAAAGTTCGCAAAAATCATGGAAAGCAAGCAAAATACTGTTTTCTTTTATTTGTAAGCTCCTTGAAAAAAAAAGATAATGATAACATGCCAAAAAATTAAAATAAAAACAATAAAGGGATCTTCCGTGTAGAATTGTACTGAAAACCCGATCAAAAGTTGAGCCAAAACAGTGCACAGCAACCTACACTATTGTGGCCTGTATCCCGAGAAACAACTCAGGGAACTTCCACAGGCCACAACCAGCTATCTGTGTAATAGCTGTTTGTGGCCCGGAGGAATGGTCTGATAGAGCTTGCCCTGTACGGGCCATAACCATGTAAATATCAGATGCACGTTTGTGGCAGTGAGTAGAAAGGGACTTAGTGTACAGTAATCAGAGACACAACCACCTATCCAAAGTATAGCGTGTTGTGGCATGCAACATTTTCTTAACATTTGACAGGAAGGATTCTGCAACCATGTACCTCTGATAGGTTTGTCAAAAAATAGTGCTAAAAAAGTTGTTTAAAAATAAGAAAATGGTTCACATAGGAGATATAACATGACAGGATTAAAAAAAACTATAATTAGAGAGCCAGGATGGAGGGTAATTTTTGTTATTGTACAACTTAAGGGAAACGAAATGGTTTTATCTTACCTTTTTCTTGAACCGACAGGAAATCTTTCTGGCATTCCACCATGAAAATTACAATAAAGTCATACACACAGCAATGTTTTCTCACTTCACTGTCAGTGTTTCGTTGCACTGTGATTATATTGTTCACAACTAAACAGCAACATTTTTGACAATTTATATCACACAGATAGGAATCTTTGTTTGTTTTCCGATTTTAAGTAATCGTCTTGCTCTTTTCTAGGCATGTTCAGTCTTCACATGAAAAGCATGAATGACAACATCGAATCACCTGATCAATATGTGTTCTCTGAACTCAAGGTGGAACTTTTTCTCAAAACAGTCAATGGTAGCATCCTTATGTATATGTTTGCGTCCCGTACACGTAATGATGGTAGTTACAGCGATGACGATGACGATGATGATGATGATGATGATGATCATGATGATGATGATGATGATGATGATAACGACAGCGATGACGTGGATCAATCAGCAAGCTTCTGAGTATAACGAACAACGCCTTAGTCTTCATCTGTGTCTGTATCTTCTGTGGCATCAGGCTCAGCCAAACGGTCAGGGGCTGAGTTCTCACTGGGCAGTTTGTGATAGAAGTTGTGGTGCTGCTCGGGCACAATGCCGAGACGACAAAGGTCCAGGAGATCCGCCTTCTTTGTTGACGACACTGGCTGGCGCCTGCCATAGCGGGCAGACAGATGTTCTGGTGGTGCTGGCTGCCGCCCACGCCGTCCAGTGGATCCCCGCTTGTCTTCAGCAGGTTGAATGGATCCCCTGGCCGATACTTGAAAAACAAGGTGTCAGTTTGTCCCTTGACATAAGGGATCCACTTTATATGTGTCCTCACTGTGCGAGTACCGGAACTATCTGTGTTTGTATTCATCATTGACGAGGAAGCCAGCATTTTAAAGTCTTGTATGTCTGAATGCTGGATAGGGACCACTGTGTATGGCGCTCATGGTCTTGCCATTTGAAACACAGTGTTCCACTGGTCAGGAATGTAAATAGTGACGTTCTTTTTTGCTCTCTCAATGCAGGCATGCATTGAATCACACTCCGTGTGAGTGTGCCCAGACTCCAGAAATTTCTGGTCTATTGTGTACACAGATCTCCTTGCGGCCAAACAACCATCATAGTGTTGTGGGACACCAGGTGATGTCAGCAGGGCCAGATAGATTGGGTTGAATGCGTCACCTTGACAGCCTGGTAGAGTGGGCGTGATGTTGATCACTGCTGGAGATGTTCTGCTTATGAATATTTTCACCTGCCGTTTGGTGAAGTTCGATAGGGCAAGAGGCATGACGTCATTGGCGCAGTTATCCCATACGCCGTGAGAACGCAAGGCAGTGACAGCATTTCTCGCGATTTCTGTGCTCTCAAGGAAAAACCCTTCATAGTGAGTCAGGTTTTCTAAAATGTGGTCACATAAGGCCTGCCTCAACGCACTATCGTCGTGGGTGGTCACGTAATATGATGCCGCTTTAAAAAAAACAGTTTCCATCAGCATAGACTGGTTCCCTTGTCATAGCGTTGGAATGCAGACGACAGTCGAGTCTTTTGTTGTGCAGACGAATGGCCAGCTGGTACAATGTTTCGTTGTTCCGGCTGGCACTGAGAGCTGCTTCAAGTTCACCATCTGCCCACAAGAGTAGTCACAGTGTCCAATCAGTTTTGTTTCATCTTGCATAATTATGCAGTATTAAAAGTAAAAGGAAATTATTGAACGCCCCTATTGACAGTCACTGTGATAAACACCAAATAAAGAAAAAGAATCACGTATTTATGTGCAGGTAATAAACATTTGAATAGTTTCAGAGAAAGTGAAAAATAGCCCCAACAAGTTGCAAAACATTGGTTTCTACCGTGTAAAAACTCAATTGATCTTCAATAAACAAACACCAGAACTAAATAACATGAACACAGGCAGACGAACACATTGTCTTCGGTACTGAGTATCATACAAGCCTAGACGGTCAACATACATGTACTCCCATCCCTCGCCAGTTGCGCGCGTGCGTTGTGTGTGTGTGTGTGTGTGTGTGTGTGTGTGTGTGTGAGTGTGTGTGTGTGTGTGTGTGTGTGTGTGTGAGTGTGTGTATGTGCGTGTGTGTGTGTCTATAGATGTGTGTGTGTGTGTGTATATGTGTGTGTGTGTGACTTACCACCTGCAGCTGAATCTAAAATGGTATCTTCATTCTGACTTTGCGGTGATCCAAGTAAGACACTGTCAGAGTCAACAGGTGCTGCGACTGATTCTGGCCAGTCTGACCAGTGAGTCTGACCAGTCGTCTTAGTCCATATCACGTTAATGCTGCAAGAAAAATAATGTGTTTTGTTCATTCATTTTAAACAATGGAATAGCATTCAACAAAGCCTTACTTACAGTCAACAGAGAGAGAGAGAGAGAGACAGAGACAGAGACAGAGAGACAGAGAGAGAGGGGCAGGGATAGAGAGACAGGGGCAGGGATGGAGAGACAGAAACAGACAGACAGACAAACAAACAGACAGACAGAGACAGAGAGAGCCAGAAAAACAGAGAGAGAGAGAGAGAGAGAGAAGACGAATTCTTTATTAACGAGGGTAATAGTATAAGCAAACAGGTGCTTTTTTTACATCCAGCCCTCGCGGCCCATGGGAGGGACTAATCTATTGATAATACTTTTTATGAATGTTAAAATAACAAAAGAGAGAGAGAGAGAGAGAGAGAGAGAGAGAGAATACATAAAATACATTTTAAGAGAAGGCAAAAGACATTAAAGATAACACATTAGATGTCATTTATTTATTTGTTTATTAAGCACAGGTTTTGTTCTCTCCATTTTGATAGAACGTTTTTTTTTTTTATCTATTTGGTGAATTGTTAACCAATCATACATTTCTTAACTCAATTATCTGAAAATTAAAAACAAGTAAATCACTTACCAAGTTACCGCAATGTACAATTGCAAACTGTGGAGCACTTGAAGTGGCTGTTGTTTGTTGCGAGTAAAGTATCCAAATGAAAAGCAAACGTCCCAGTGCAGAAGAGAAATTAAACTAGCAGATAATAGAGCGTGAGAAAGGGTACCATTAGAGCCCCCAGGTGCGTGGTTGTTGAGATAAAAAGTCCCGTTGGGCACCGAGACTCCCCAGGCCACAGTGTGGTGCTGACAGCTGATTTAGTGTTGCCCCAGTAAGGGCCACTGCTCCCAGCCATCCTCCCGGGGAACAATCATGTTACTAGATAATGCTGCACCCTGGCATGGGGAGAATCACTCTCAATTAGAGTTCCCCCCAAACCACAATCTAGCAAGACAGAGGTATTTGGTAGTGGCCCGTTTATATCTGCTTCTCTCTTCCTTTTCCAACAAGCCACACTGGGACTGTGCCGTATACATGGTTGTTGCTTGTAGATTGTGAGTGTTTCAGCCCAGTGCAACAACCATTTTTCCATCATAACCTTTGAAATATTTTACTTATCGAAATTAGGCATTTGTGATATCAATCTTGATGAAGCAAACTTTAATCCTGTGCAAAAAAAAAAAAATCCAAAATTTTGTGATACATGGTTGTGGCTCTGATGCATCGTTCTGTGCTTTCTTATAGGCAATCTTATCCTCCCTGAACGCTCTTTTGGGTTAGGGAGGATGCCTTGGATAAGGCTTTAGCCAGGCTGCTGGCAGCTTGGGCTAGGGTCGTCACCGGGCGGAGGAATTTTGCGGTGACGTTTTAGGCCCACACTGTTTTTGCTTGGTGTGATCTCCTTCTTTTACAAGGGGCTTGATTTCATGCTGGTTGCAGGAAGCAAGGGTCAGGCTTTTTCGGGTCTCTGGACTATCTCGGGGGCTGATTGAGCTTTTTCAAGGTCAATCAGCTTGTCAGCTGCACTTTCTTTTGGTGTGGAACC
>NC_090245.1:83709127-83726627 GCF_037325665.1 Littorina saxatilis
GTGTTTGTGTATGTATGTATGTATGTGTGTGTGTGTGTGTGTGTGTGTGTGTGTGTGTGTGTGTGTGTGTGTGTGTGTGTGTGTGTGTGTGTGTGTGTGTGTGAGAGAGAGACATAAACAAACTATCAAGAACAAAACAAAACTGAACAAACGAAATGTTTTTCCCCCAACTCTGATTATTGCTTGTTTCGGAGACGACTGTGATTTTGACTTTTTGAGTAAGCCTACACGAACACACAAGCTCAATACAGCCGGCAACAAGTTCGCCGGTCGGGGCAGTGAAATACTATTTCAAATAGATCTATTTCACTAAGAATGTCAATGGATATAGGGCAACATACTTATTTTTTAAATCAGTGATTGATTAGATCGTCATATTTTTGTGACACTGAGACCAAACCATCAAAAAATTAGCAATAGGCCTTGAATCAAAGTCGTGCGAGATCTGACCTTGCTGCAAATGTACGTGTACGACTTGATTGTGTTGACGTTCAACTGGTAAGCTGGGCGATTGCAGGCTTTTATCCAGCGAAGGCAGCGATCTAGATGGTACAGATGCTTTCCCGGTTTCACAAATGGGATGAATTTCACGCCAACACAGCGTTCAGGATACCTATCATCCGTTTTACATTGTCCCCAAGCACAGCGCTTGTTAGGCGGCATTTTGAAAGGTGACCGGGAATTTGCTTCCTAAAACAAGGGAAGTAACTCCCAGAGCCTCGATATGTGGATATGGTTAATTGACGGAAGAGCCAGTCATGTCACGTGATCCTGGCGGTCATTTCTTGAAAAAGATGTTCACTGTGCCGATGGAACAATTCGAAAAGATAGGGCCATCTCGCCGTGTGGCATCCTCCGGTTCATTCTCGAAAGAAAAGAACCGTTCAATGTCTTCAGTAGTCAAATTTAGCTCCTCTGTCGCAGCAACGTGTGCGGTGACTGTGGCTGTGCGGGAAGAAACAGTCGACGAACTTGGAGTTGGGCGTCCATGTTGTTGCTTCGCTCCGGTTGCGCACAGAATCAGCTGGCCAGTGTGTGGTTCCATCCCCTGAGAGATCGTTGCTGCCATCTCAAGTTTCCTGTCGGTCGATGTCTTCTGATATGTTGCCAGTGAATTCAGTGGTTTGTGTAGATCTGGGACAGATGGCAGAGCTTGCTCATTTTGGGCATAAACTTCCGGAGAGCATTTGCACCCAGCGGTTTGTTGTCAAACCAACAAGATTCATCCGTGGCAAAGGCGGCACTAGGGTACTGCCACAACCTCTGGCATTTGGGATTTAGCTTGCTGATATACGATTCGAAGCTGCTCACCGGACAGTATTCGGTGCCTGTCGCCATCATGACAGCTGTGAGGCCCTCTTTGTCATCTGCACGGTGGTTCTTGGTGAGTTCATCTTTTTGTTTTGTCACGTACTTCCTGTGTTTGGCTCTTCTTTGACTGTAAATATGTCTTTTGTCATGGATTCCAAATTCTCCATGCCGCGTCGGAAAAAATATAGTCTCACATCAAATTGGACTTTGTTTACCAATGTCTTTGATGACGTCATATACGGCATGTTGTAAAAGTTGAGGCGGCACTGTCACACCCTCATTTTTCAATCAAATTGATTGACATTTTGGCCAAGCAATTTTCGACGAAGGCCGGACTTTGGTATAGCATTTCAGCTTGGAGGCTTAACAATTAATTAATGACTTTGGTCCTTAAAAATCTGAAAATTGTAATTAAAATTATCTTTTTATAAAACGATCCAATATTACGTTTATCTTATTTTTCATCATTTTCTGATTCCAAAAACATATACATATGTTATATTTGGATTAAAAACAAGCTCTGAAAATTAAACATATAAAAATTATGATTAAACTTAAATTTCCGAAATCGATTTAAAAACAATTTCATCTGATTCCTTGTCTGTTCCTGACTCCAAAAACATATAGATATGATATGTTTGGATTAAAAACACGTTCAGAAAGTTAAAAAGAATAGAGATCTATATAGAAAGGCGTGCTAACCCCCTCAGCGCAACCGCTACCGCGCTTTTCTGGATTGTTAATCTCACTGCCTTTGCCACGAGCGGTGGACAGACGATGCTACGAGTGTACGGTCTTGCGGAAAAAAATGCAATGCGTTCAGTTTCATTCTGTGAGTTCGACTGAGCTGGACTAAATGTTGTATGTTCGCCTTACGCGACTTGTTTTTCTTCGTCCAAGATATTTTCTCTTTTTTTTGTTGCAATTTACCTTCAGGGTTTTCATATTCTCTGCGTGGGTCTTCCCGATTTTGTTCCTGTGATGATACCACCGTCTCTACCGCTTGATTTTGTTCCTTTCTATTCAAATTTCAATGAACAAAATTCTATTAAAAAATCAAAACAAAACAAAAACCGCTCTAAATATTGAACACAATTGGATTGGATTGGATTGGATAAGATTTATAGTCCAGTGAGGTTACCCTCATGGAAATTCGGGCTGCTTTCTCCCTGGGGAAAGCGAGCTGCCATACAATATACGGCGCTACCCATATTTTTTATTTTTTTTCCTGCATGCGTGTATTAAATTCATGTTTCCTGAGACTTAATGCCGTGTGAGATGGAATTTGTTTACTTTATTCCAAGTCCCACGGGTATTTGATGGACATTTTTATCTATGCCTATACAATTTTGCTAGGAAAGACCCTTTTGTCAATCGTGGGATCTTTAACGTGCACACCCCAATGTAGTGTACACGAAGGGACCTCGGTTTTTCGTCTCATCCGAAAGACTAGCACTTGAACCCACCACCTAGGTTAGGAAAGGGGGGAGAAAATTGCGGCCTTACCCAGGCCTGAACACGCAACCTCTCGCTTCCGAGCGCAAGTGCGTTACCACTCGGCCACCCAGTCCCCCCAATAAGATGAGTCATGCGGAACAAGTCTCCTGATTCCTGGTAAATGCAGGATTGTTTTCTGTTATTTTATGTCAACTTTTTCCATTGTGCTTTTAATAATTAGAGTCGTTACAGTTTTACAGGAGAGGCCCGGGAGAGGGGGGAGGCGAGTGCCCGGACGGGAGGGAGATTAAAGGGCAGATTCATCAAAATTCCCCTTTTTGACGTGTTTCCGCTATTCCAAATGTTAACATTTCTTGGGTGAAGAAAAATGCGAGATTAATCAGAGATTACTCCAACTCTTAGCAGAAGCAATTACACATTTTTATAATCTGTGTCCTCCACTTATGCTTGTTGAAAGAAAGAGTGAGAGAAAAAGGAAGAAGAGAGAGGCAGAGACAGAGAGAGACATGGACAGAGAATGACAGAGAGAGACTAATCAAAAAACGAGAAAATTAAGTTGTTGGAACGTTCTTATTGACAAAATTACGTCACAATCACACACACAAAAGATTGATTTTTGTCTATAACAACGTTCCAACAACTTACCTTTCTTGTTTTTTGATTCTGAAGTTTGGAACGTTGGCAGTCTCTTTGTTTTTGAATTTAGAGAGAGAGACGGGCAGACAGACAGAGGGAAACAGAGAAAAAGAGAGAGACAGACAGGTAAAAACAAAAGACTAAGAGTCAGAGCAAAACGTCCATTATAGTGGCTGAAGCATAACGCGTAAAACCAATGCCTCTTTCAAACAGACATTCCTACCTTGGCGGATATCTTGACTGCAGTGACGCAATCATCCGGGCAATCTGAGCAGGGGGCCAAGGCAGATAACTCTCGATGACCCCCTCCAATCTGCAGACGATCTCCTCATGTGTCATCCTAGACAGGCGATGGATGTGACAGTGCGAAGAAAGGTGGCTCTTCTCTGAACTGTGGCAATCAGTGTCTCTCTGTGTGTGTGTGTCTCTCTGTGTGTGTGTGTGTGTGTGTGTGTGTGTGTGTGTGTGTGTGTGTATGTGTGTGTGTGAGGGGTTTGGAAAACTGCGCAGGGGGGTTGTAGGCTTCTGAATGATGGACAATACTTTCGGGTTTGTTTGTCTGTCTGTCTGTCTTTGGTCTGTCTGTCTGTCTGTCTGTCTGTCTCTCTATCTCTCTCTCTCTCTCTCTCTCTCTCTCTCTCTCTCTCTCTCTCTCTCTCTCTCTCTCTCTCTTTCTGTACGGCTGTCATGATTTGCACGTTATTCATTTATTTATCGAATACCTGGCACCGCTTCTCCAGAAATATTTGGTCTGAGCATGTACAATTTCTTTAGAATAAAACATTCCTCTCTGCAGCTGTACAACAAAACAATGAACACATACCTTCTATGCAATGGTAATACGTAAAGTCTAACACACGTTCTGGTTCTTCATTGGTGGTGCTGAAGGGCATATGATGGTAGCGGCAGTGGCATAACAGCTTCGCCCACGGGACCTAACTGCAGTTCTTGTTCAGAGAAAGAATATTTCAAAAGGAAAGAGGTTTTCTCCCTTTGCAAAAAACCGCACTGTTCTTGTTGTAAATTCTGTTCTGTTATGTTACAAATCACTCCACTCAAGCTCTTTAAACTATTTAAAAGAATGGACATTGTTCGCTCCCTTTTTTTCTTAAAAAACCCCTCAAACACAACAACACTGCAGCACATCATCCTATGTGAGAGTATACCCAACAACAACGCTAACACCCTGTACCCTCGGCCTACACCACGCCACAACTACCACCTCTTCCCCTGACACACACACACCCCAGGGGAAATTGCACCCCTTTTCACTGTCGTCAGGACCCCGAAGCAGCCGCCTCCACTCACCACTGGCGGATTTGACCATCACACAGTGACAGTTGGTACTTGCAATGTAAACGTTGTCAGCCTTGTCCACTACTACACCTTGAGGATTCTGTAGGTCAGTGTGGGTCAGCGTGTCCACTATCTCACCGGTAGCCATGGTCAGTCTGTACACAGCGTGGCCCCAAAAGTCGGAAACCAAGACGTCACCGCCTGCAGCGCAGAGAGACCCCACAGACTTCAGTTCTGGAAGCCTGACGCTGTCCACCAACGTCATCACTACGTCACCTCGACGGTTAATGACGTCAACTCTCTCAGGGTCATCGGAATGTTCACGACAGCTGACAACAAGCGTGCTATCGACGTTACCGGCGACACCCACGTACCACCTGCGTGTTTCTATGGATGACTTCACAGACATCTGATGACCTTCTGCGCTCAGCAAGTAGATGGAAGAAGTCTTTGTCGTCACAGCAACCAGCCCGTCGGACAAGAGAGCCAGACCCCACGGACTTGCCTGTAGTTCAACAGACACAGGAGCTTCATCAGGTTCTCTGAGGTCGACGACTTTGATCATTCTGTTGGCTTTATCGGCCATGAAGAGTCTGTTGTCCGTTGCGCTGGCTATGGCCGTGATGTACGGTTTCTTTGTGTCCTTGGCCGATACTGGTGTCAAACTGAAAGCACGCTCTGGTGTGGTCAGCATCGGGTCAATGTCTGTTTTTGCTGAAAAAAAGACAATACTTAAAAACTCCAGTAAAGACTAAAAGGTTTCTGTCCTTTAGGCAGTGGGGCAAGCTTGGTGATTCATTAATATTTACTGAATTGTTTACAATGAGCGGCACTGAATTTACTGATACAACGTTGGCATGCTCATATAAGCAGCAAAACTAAGTCTGCAAACTTTTTTACGAAGCATCAGATGTCTGTTATCCGTCTGTCTGTCTCACTCTGTCTGTCTGTCTGTATGTATCTCTCTCTCTCTCTCTCTCTCTCTCTCTCTCTCTCTCTCTCTCTCTCTCTCTCTCTGTGTGTGTGTCTCTCTCTCTCTCTCTCTCTGTCTCTCTCTCTCTCTCTCTCTCTCTCTCTCTCTCTCTCTCTCTCTCTCTCTCTCTCTCTCTCTCTCTCTCTCTCTCTCTCTCTCTTGTCAAACGTACGTGCTGTGACTTCTCTGAACACTTCAGCCTCAACATTTTGATGTTCGGAACACTGCACTGGAGAGTGTGACAGGGAGGCTGCTTCTTTTGACACCACATCATCAGAGATTGATTCCACATCACTTGAAACCCCCGCCGCAGAGTTCTGCCGACCTGGATTCTGCATAGAAACGCGTGATACTGATTCTTTTGACACCACATCCTCAGAGATTGATTCCACATCACTTGAAACCCCCGCCTCAGAGTTCTGCTGTCCTGGATTCTGCATAGCAACGTGTGATACTGATTCCGCTTCTCCCGAGGCGTTAGCATCGTTATGATTTTGGTCAGAACTCGGCACAGGGAGGTGTGAAAACGATCTCCACGTCACTTCCTGTCGACGGGCATGAGGCACGAGCTCCGTTAAAACCTCCTGGATTTCTGGTTCCAGACGTAGAGCCTCACTCAAGTTGTTCCTGTCGACTTCCATGAGGAATTCGAGACGTTTCGTGAGACCCAGCAAGCGAAGATGGAATCGGTTGAAGAGTTCTTTGACGATCTTTTCTGGCAAGTCTTCCTGGATGAGTCCCAGCACTTCGGCAAAGAATCCTTCGGCATGCTTGTTGATGAGTCTTGTGATGATTATTTCTTTGTTTTGGTGCTCTTCCGCGGGCTGTTCTGAGGCTGCAGCTGGTGGACTTTCTTGTGTCAATGATGTCTGAGATGTTTCTGATAATACGCCGCTCCAGTCTGCCCTCAGTATCATCACTCCATCTGTGGCTGAAATTTAAGATTCAAAAATAAAATGATATACTCTCGAGTAATACCAGAACTCATTGCATCGGGTAATCATTTGTACCTGATACCAAAACACCTAATAGTTCTCTTTTCTCTACATAAGCCAGCAGTTCTTGTCGAAACTTGTTAAAACACCGAAACAGTACACACTCAGGCAAAACTCGGTTGCGGTTTAGAACCTTTCAAAATTAAGTGTGTCAGTATTTCTATGAATCGCGGGCATCCGGTATGTTGCCGGTTCTTACTTGAAAATACCGCGAAGGAAACTACTAACCATTCACACCCACCGGTTGGAACTACATGCGACAGTGAGTTTGTATGTATCAATATGTATTAATATAAATAGCAAAATTAAGTTATTGGGGTGTTATTATGTCTTCGTTTGACTGGTTTTAACTGTATATAGTTAAACAAATCTCGTGACGTAAATGGATGAAAAGTTTATCTCAAATCCGATAACAGATTCTGTATCGGTTGAACATTGGATTTCCACGACGTTAGAAAACTTAACTAATATTTAGGCGTCTGGTCGAAGCTTCAAAAGTCTTTCTGTTCAATCGTAAAAAGATAAACGTAGCCTTGCTAAAAACGGGTCGACACATACATGTTATTTGCATATCTGTCCAAAGTAGAGCATGGCTGTCTCGATTTGTGTCAAATATTATATTCTTGGCGAAACATGCGCATAACGTATAATACCGTTTGACAGCAGCCCTTATCACCTCGAATATATCAACTCACCTGACTGCAGTTCCTCTGGATCAGTGGCAACGTGAACTTTAACCGGTATCTTTCGGTCAATGTTGATGGTAGTGTGTTGTTGAGTCAAGGTTAAATTGTTCACCGTTGAAATTGTGCAGTCTCCTGATCGGGTCTTTTTCAAGATACCAACAGCATCTGTAATTTAGAAATGACGCTTCAAAAAAGTAATTGTCCAAATTTGTTTTTGCTTGATATTTCACCCCGTTGCTTTTTTCTCAAACGGAAACCAATTATTTTGAGAGCAGAGGAAGCTGGTCGTCTTTTATTCATACACATCTTAAAACAGAAATTAAGAGAGGAAAACAGTGATAGTAGCATCTATCTAGCCTCGTAGGTGTAATTGTGCGTACGTGTGTGTGTGTGTGTGTGTGTGTGTGTGTGTGTGTGTGTGTGTGTGTGTGTGTGTGTGTGTGTGTGTTTTTCAATGGAGAGAGACTCAAGAGGAGAGGAGAGGAGAGGAGAGGAGAGGAGAAAGAGAGAGAGAGAGAGAGAGAGAGAGAGAGAGAGAGAGAGAGAGAGAGAGAGAGAGAGAGAGAGAGAGAGAGAGAGAGAGAGAGAGAGACTCAAGACTCAAGACTCAAATGGTTTACTGGTTAGGTATTTTTAGATAAAGAGAGTATTATCTTACAGCATTTGAAGTGTCATTCTTTAGAATAAATCACGCTGATATTGTTAATTTAAATTGTGGCTTTGTACGTCTTGTTAATTTTTAGCGTGATAAACAAAAAGGGTCCCTGCCTGAACGTTATAACAGTTAGAGGGTCACCTAGAATCAGTCCTGATTGGTCGAAAAGCCATATGGTGCACTGGAATGGTAATAAACAGAGATAGAGGGCAAGACGGACAGACAGACAGACAGACAGACAGAGTACCGTCAGTTCGTTGCGGCTTGATCTCAATTGAACGGTTACTAATTCTGACATCACCAGCAACTCTTCCTATCTTGACCTGTGGGAAAATTGAGACTGGGTCAAACATATGACACTATTCATCAACCCCCCCCCCCCTCTCCCAACTCACTCACTCACTCTCCTTCTCTTTCTCCCTCTCTCTCTATCTCTCTCTTTGTCAGTCTAGTCAATGCTTACTTTTGAGTGCCGTGTCTCTGTTTGTGTTGTTGCCTTGTCATCTTAATGTGATGTATGCTAAAGTGTGTATGAGTGCGCCTTGAGTCGCCTTGTGGTGAGATATGTGCGCGTTATAAATTCCCGTATTATTAGTTTGCCTGTCTGTCAGTCTAGTTTGCCTGTCTGTCAGTTTAGTCTGTCTGTCTGTCTTTCTCTCTGTCTCTGTCTCTCTCTGTCCCTCGCTCTCTCTGTCTCTCTCTCTGTCTCTCTCTCTCTCTCTCTCTCTCTCTCTCTCTCTCTCTCTCTCTCTCTCTCTCTCTCTCTCTCGTCTTCTTCAATTCATCCCTCTTTCTCTCGATCTCATTTCCTACCCTTACTTATCCCATCCATTTTTCACTTCTTTCATCCGTTAATCTGCCAATCCATCCATCCGGCCATCTTCCCATCCATCCTCCAATTCATACAGCAATACACCCACCCTTTCGAAAATACTTTATCACCTACCGTCTTACTGGCAGAAGAGGCCAGTGAATGACCACACGCAGCACAAGTCTGCCTGTTGCTGTGGCCACACGATGGACACAAGACATGTTGAAGTTCACAACGTTTCCTTGGTTTCTCGGAACCACGTTCAGCCATCGATTATATGGATCTCCTAGTAATCATAGCCTGAAGACAAAGTTGTTAGCTAACTTATTAGAACGTATAATCAAAGACAGAGCGAATCATTCACCAGCAGGTCGACCTGTTGAGCTTTTGTTGATGTGACGAACTCTCAAAACGTCATTAAAATTGTAAACAAAACACAAAACAAAACAATGCATGTTAACCAAATTGATAGATAAAGGGGGACGCAAGAATGTCTCAGTGAAAATCGAGGACAGATCCTTCACGCATTTGAATAGACACTATAATACTGTGAGACAGAATGAAGAACAATTTATCCGCGAGCGTATCGCTGCGATGTAGTCAGTGCAGCCATTATTTTCCACACTCCATTCTTTTCCACACACACACACACGCACGCACGCACAAAACGCGCGCATGCAGGACGTCGGACCTACCGACCGAGGCACACGATGAATAACAAGAAAGAAAAAACATTCAGTGATCTATGCTGAACCCCCTCAACCGTAAACATACTGTTAAAAGGGCTGACAATTGGCTTAAAGAATAGGCCGCTCCCATATCGTAACACGAGCTGAGATAAACACAAACACAACGAGTATTCATTGCAGGATTATCGCTTCCTCCTTTCAATTTGCAAGGTTGCGCGATATCATTTCTGAGTCACTTCCTTGGTTTTTATCCTCCCTCATGACGCTACGATGAGGTGTAACTTGAAATAGTTCACGTAATCGCCTGACAGTCCTTGCTGTCCTTCCCTGCCCTCTTTGAATGCGGTTGTGAGAGTGGCAAAAGGCAACCGTTGGGTATGAATTAAAGTTCCTAGTGCGATGGAAAAGGGAGTAATAAAATGATATACTCTTCAAAAAGGTTCAAGACCGGGCAACAAATGAATACTGTCTTTAACACTGTGCTAAAAATCATGGGTTCCAACAAAGTTCCTTTTTGTAAACTCGCAAAAGGACTGTGAGTGTTGTTCCAGAAGCATTTTCAGCATACTTAACACGGGGACAGATTCTGGTTTTCAAAGTCCTATGAAATCGGCGCAAATCATGCCAGGGCAAAACAAATTAAAGCACGTTCTGAAAAAAGGGTCATCTGTTTGTGTTCAAAAGCTAACACACTGACAAAATAGTACACTGTAGCAATGTTAAAATGCTAACACACTGACAAATGAACACACTGTAGAATTATACCTCCACAAATGCTCATGCATTTTGTTGACCGGTCCTTAACCTCTGTTGAAGAGTGTATACATTTTGTAAGAGGAAAAACGCGACGCTTAGGATTATGGCTAATTTTTTAGCCGGGATGTTCTGTTCGGGTTTTAACTGCAACTGTAAAGCACATCCGACACAATCATATTGCTGACTGCTTCTGATCCACACTCGAGACCAACACAACACTACTGCAAAGTATGGCACGTATAATCATAAGGGCAGAATATATTTGCGCAGTATCAGCGGCACAGACGACGCACTGCATATTATTGATGCTGCGATAGGGATTATGACGAGTACATGTACTTGGCCTGTTTTCCTTTCACGCAACGTGTAACGGGGCTGGGATAATCTGCAGTGCGTCGTCTGTCCTGCTGAAGTTACATAGGTGAGCGCCGGGCCTTATCGCTGGTCACTGCTTGAAACTGTAAACTCTCCCAAAATAACTGCAGATAGAGAGACAGTTTGCTATGGAAATTACTTACACGAGAGTGATGAAACAACTCTTTCTACTCCTGGCAAGAACACCACTGCTACTGTATGTTTTCTCAAAACACTGATGTTCGTTCTGGTGATGATTATGCAAAAGTATGTGTATTAAAACAATCTTTAAAACAAACTTGCTCCAACACCACTTCAGTCGTCTTGTACAAAGGTGCCAGGCTCACAAGCTGAGCGGACACCACACTAGTTACACCGAAGAGATTGCTTGCATGGCAGTAGAAAATATCCTTGGTTTTCCCAGTAGGCCTACAATAAAATAAAATTCGCGTCCTGGACGGGCGACAAAGCCACAGGCGCTAAAATAAAGTTAATTTGGTGTACGCTGAGACAAAAAAAAAATTAAAAAGATTAAAAAAAAAATAAAAAAAATAGTACGCTGGAAAACTACTCGGCGACAATAAACAGCAAAACTTATCACCATAAAAACCTTTTTTTGTTGCTTTCAGGTCAATCTTCTTGGGGAATATAGCATTGTCAAAAGTTATGAGAGCTATTTTCTTCAATAGATGAGGCCGTTTATTGTATAAGACAAGATTAGGGAACAAAACTAACAGGTTTGGATACAAATTTCACTGTTCTTTTGAATGACATGCACAACTTGTTGCGTTTTAGCATTTCTGATTCTGTGTCGATTTTAACGCAGGAACCTTGCTTTTGCGAATTTGATTTTGGAGGGTGTCTTTGTTGTAGGTTCCACTGTATAGACACTACCTGTTGTATAACCAATCTGTTTGTTGAGGATTGTAGGGGAATGGATTGCCTCTCTAGTCATCAAACTGGTTTTACAATAAATTGCCTAGTCACACAGATCTGCAATTAAACATGTATGCCTAGGTTGTTTTTTTCATGACGGGTAGTATAGAGTGTTGGGTCTGTTTGTAATTCAGGATCGTTTATCGATACATGATATCGACTTTTTTTCAGATTGAAAGCTTTATTGGCGTGTCAATAACGCTAGCGCAAGAAAGGCTGTCACGGTATGTACATGTCGTGCTCGTCTGAAAGCAGTATTCTTTGCATGTAGGCTTTCGACAAAAAGAAAAAGATTACCGCCTTCGACAGAGTGTTTTTTTTTTTTGTCTCCTCCAAAGCGTGTGAATAAAAACACACTGGAATCATTTGAACACCTTGGTTGAACACGAGTTATTTGCAAGAACTTCTCTTCGGCGTTTAAAAAAGCAATTACAACAACTGCCAATGCTTGCCCACCATTTTCTGTCTCGCATGGCCAGTCCCGTTAGCAATGCTCCTAGTAAAATTAGTAATTAGCTTTCTAATACACATGTACCCCCGCCCTCAATCCCAACAAGAAAGAACTGAAGAGAGGAAAAGGGGGAAAGGCATGCAAACAAACACCAAGACAAACCGTAAAACGACAACAGGCAGAAAAAAACCACCTTCGACAACAACAACATAACGAGACAAACAAGCAAACAAAGGAACAAAGCACCCTTGCCAAACCAGAATATTTCAAATTCAAATCTAGAAATTCGCAGTAGGCTTAAACTTTATGTTTCAGGTTACTTTGCAGGTGAAGACAAAACACAGAGAGAGAGAGAGAGAGAGAGAGAGAGAGAGAGAGAGAGAGAGAGAGAGAGAGAGAGAGAGAGAGAGAGAGAGAGAGAGAGAGAGAGAGAGAGAGAGAAAGGGAGAAACAGACAGACAGACAGACAGACGATAGACAAACAGACAGGCAGGCAAATAGTCAGACAGGCAGTCAGGTAGAAAGGGAGAGCGATAGAGGGAGATAGAAAGAACGAGAAAGAGAGAGAGGGAGGGAGAGAGAGCGAGGGAGAGAGAGAGAGAGAGAGAGAGAGAGAGAGAGAGAGAGAGAGAGAGAGAGAGAGAGAGAGAGAGAGAGAGTGTGTGTGTGTCCAAAACAGCAACTCTTTAAATAAAAACATATCCCACGTACGTGAGAGAGACCACTCATGAGATAACAACACATGTGTAGCCTATATCATGTGAATGAGGTCGTGTCAAACTAGTCTGTCAGGGACCTGCTTTTCCACTGCTAATGATGCCAAAGTCACCGAGGCAAACGTCATTATGGAAACACTTTTGCGCCTGCTATTTCACCTGGAAAAGTTTTTAGAACTAACACGTCACGCTACACTTTCTAATGTGACGTTTCTTTGCTTTGAGGCTTTGGAAGAGATCGAGGTTCCAAAAGAAGCGTCTTTAATTTGAACGCCCTGACCGCTGGACGTTTTGAGTAAAATGCACGTAAGTACAGTATGTAGGATAAACAAAATACTACATGGCTTGCTGTATCGTACCAGATTTACACTCGTTGCTTTTTCAAATATTGAAAAGCTCGCTTTCGCTCGAAGTACAATATTTAAAAAAAGCAAATCGTGTAAATCTGGTACGACACAGCAAGACATGTAGTATTCTCTATATATCTTATTTTATACGCAGACCGTCGTAATAAATTTTCTGTCTCCATTTCTGTTTCTGTCTGCCAGTCTCCTTCTCTCTCTCCCAATCCCACCAGCATTTTATAGTAACATATTCTGTTTTCGTTTTATATTTGATATATTTTTTTTTTCATTACTTATTCACATAAGAGGTATGCTCCTTCGTATTGTGTATTTAATGTTTGTTTGTTCATGACTCCATCTGTGTAATAGTCTTTCTGTATCATCTTCATCATCATCATCATCATCATCATCATTTTTCCCCTTTGCTGTATGTGTTTGTTCGTCTCAAAAAGGCCCAGCCTTATATCTTCATCTTTGGTTAGTTGAGTTGAGTTTAGTACAGTACAATTGAGTTCCGTTTAGTTCTGCTCTCTCTCTCTCTCTCTCTCTCTCTCTCTCTCTCTCTCTCTCTCTCTCTCTCTCTCTCTCTCTCTCTCTCTCTCTCTCTCTCTCTCTCTCTCTCTCTCTCTCTCTCTCTCTCTCTCTCTCTCTCTCTCTCTCTCTCTCTCTCTCTCTCTCTCTCTCTCTCTCTCTCTCTCTCTCTCTGCTAACTCGTGATTTGCAGGTTGCACTTTTTTATTTATTTTATTTTATTGAATTCCTGTTCTCGCTGTACAAGTAATATTTGTTTTGTGTGTGTACATTTTCTTTTCACTCAAATTTCATTGCAGCTGCATAAAACAATTGTCAGCAAAATCTAGCATAGGTTCTACTTCTCCGTAAACGTTTGGTGGTGGTAGCAGTGATGGTGGTTGGGGCAGAACTGACTGATGCTGTTCACAGGTGTTTACTGATTTATCCAGGGGACCTAACTGCAGTTCTTTTTCAGATAAAGAATAATGTCGAAAGGGAAGTGGTTTTCTCCCTTGTTAAATCGTCTTGCTTCCTGTTCTTGTCGCCAATTCTATTGTCACTCCACTCAGGCACTTAAAACTGTTAACAAAAATGAACATTATCACGTACTGTTTGCGTTTTAACACATAGCAAATGAAAGCGGCACAGCTACAATACGTATTGCACATCGAACTATGTCAAATAATACCCGACAACAACGCTTTCATCTTTCACAGACATTCTACACCACGCCACCGCCACCACCTCTTCCTCAGTTACGCACACCCCCAGGGAAAATTGCATCCCTTTCCGCTGTCGTCAGGCCCTCGAAGGAAGCGCCCCCACTCTCCTCGTGTGGATTTGATCATCACACAGTGACAGTTGGTACTCGCAATGTAAACGTTGCCAGCCTTGTCCACTGCAACACCCTGAGGATTCTGTAGGTCAGTGTGGGTCAGCGTGTCCACTATCTCACCGGTAGCCACGGTCAGTCTGTATACAGCGTGGCCCCAAAAGTCGGACACCAAGACGTCACCGCCTGCAGCGCAGAGAGACCCCACAGACTTCAGTCCTGGTAGCCTGACGCTGTCCACCAACGTCATCACTACGTCACCCCGACGGTTGATGACGTCAACTCGTTGAGGTTTCTCAGAGGAGTGTTCATGGCAGCTGACGACAAGCGTGCTATCAACGTTACTGGCTACTCCGACGTATAACCAGCGTGTTTCTATGGATGACTTCACAGACATTTGATCACCTTCTGCGCTCAGCAAGTAGATGGAAGAAGTCTTTGTCGTCACAGCAACCAGACCGTCGGACAAGAGAGCCAGACCCCACGGACTTGCCTGTAGTTCAACAGACACAGGAGCTTCATCAGGTTCTCTGAGGTCGACGACTTTGATCATTTTGTTGGCTTTACCGGCCATGAAGAGTATGTTGTCCTATGCGCTGGCTATGGCCGTGATGTAAGGTTTCTTTTTGTCCTTGGCTGATGATGGCGTGAAACTGAACGCACGTCGTGGTGTTGCCGGCATTGGGTCTATGTATGGTTTTGCTGAGAAAAAAAGACGATACTGGATATACATAATTATTATCTACTGGATCACATTGCTAGTTAAATCACACAGGTTTTGTCATTTATGACATTGAATTTAAAGAGCTCTACCCTCTGCACAACATTAGCAATGTAATGGCGAACCGAGGCCTACAATCCTCCCGAAGCTTCAGGCTTTTAACACGAATAATGGCATGCTTAAAGTTTGTCTGTCTGCCTGTCTGTGTATGTTTATGTGTGTCCGTGTGTCTTTGTGTGTGTGTCTTTCTCTCCGTCGTTGTCTCTCTGTCTCTCTCTTTAACAATCATTCCTTCTTTCTCTTTCTCTCTCTCTCTCTCTCTCTCTCTCTCTCTCTCTCTCTCTCTCTCTCTCTCTTTCTCTCTCTTTCTCTCTGTCTGGCTGTCTGGCTGTCTACCTGTCTCTCTCTGTCTCTGTCTCTGTCTGTCTCCCTCTGTCTGTTTGTCTGTCTGTCTGCCTGTCTGTCTGTCTGTCTGTCTCTCTCTCTCTCTCTCTCTCTCTCTCTCTCTCTCTCTCTCTCTCTCTCTCTCTTGTATTGCCATACTTACTTGCTGTAACTACTCTTGACGCTTCAGCCTCAGCATTCTGATGCTCTGAACACTGCACAGGAGAGTGCGATAGAGAGCCATTTTCTTTCGACATCATGGCCTCATGGATTGATCCCTCGCCTCTTGATATCTCTGCCTCAGAGACAGAACCCGCACCTCTTGACGCCTCACAGACGGAGCCAGTATTTCGTAACACCTCAGCCTCGGAGATTGTTTCCGAATCTCCTGACGGCTCCAAGTTAGAGATGTGTTGATCGGAGCACTGCAATTGGACGTGTGAAACGCATTCCGCTTCTCTTGAGACGTCAGCATCGTTATGCTTGTGGTCAGAACACTGTACAGGGAGGTGTGAAAACGATCCCCACGTCACTTCATGTCGGCGGTCTTGAGGCACCAGCTCTGCCAACACTTCCTGAATTTCTGGTTCCAGACGTAGAACCTCACTCAAATTTTTCCTGTCAACTTCCATGAGGAATTCCAGACGTTTCGTGAGACCCAGCAAGCGAAGATGAAATCGGTTAAAGAGTTCCTTGACAATCCTCTCTGGAAATTCTTCTTGTATGAGACCCATCACTTCAGCGAAAAAGTCTTCGGCATGCTCGTTGATTAGTCTCGTGACGATGATGTCTTTGTCTTTGGACTCTTCAGTGCGATGCGCTGATGCTGCAGCTGATGTGCTTTCTCGTGTCGATGACGGTTGAGATTCTTCTGATGATGCTTCGCTCCAGTCTGTCCTCATTATCATCACTCCATCTGTGGCTGAAATTTGAAGAAAAAAACACTCTTTTGTTTACGTACTACAACAGTTTATGGCGAATCGACGGTGTGGAAACATTGTTAAAGTAGACCCATAGCCGTACGTAAATCACAATTTAGATGAACAAACTAATTCTTTCATTGGACTGAGACAAAGAATGTTTGTTCAAAATGTCAACCAATTTGGTTGAAAAACGGGGTCGTGACAGTGCCGCATCAACTTATATGAGGCTTTGCCAAAAGGTGCTGGGGGGGTGCTTGGACATTTGTGACAAACTAAACCTTTTCAGTTGATTTTTTTTGGTGTTTTAAGTGATACATTAGTCTTTGATGAACACATTTGTGTAATAAAAGAATGGTTTGTGCATTTGGGAAATGTGTACGGTTTGATAATATGCCATAAAACGCCAATTTTGAGAAAAGCCACATGTGCAACAAAACTGACCACAGAAGCCATTAATATCATTTCATACAACTGGTAATGATTTATTTCTAGTAAACAGACCCTGCAGAAGCATTATCAGTCTTTAAAAGTACATTTGGAGCCAAATCTTGAATGCAGTGTCACGTAATGTCGCAAAACGCTCAAACATCATAAAAGTCAAAACTGATACTTTCTGCTAAGTAACCACAAGAAGTATAAACCCTAAAATAAAATATAACACTTCAACAGAAACACTGACACATGTTAAAAATATCCCTAAAAGTTGTTACAGTTTGCTCAAACTAGTTAAACATGTTGTTGTAGGTGTCACGTGTTACAAAAATATTGATGGACATGAAAATATTCATAATATTTGAAATAACAACCAGAATGTTATACATACACTAACTTTTCATTTACAATCTAAAGATTAGGTTATTTATGGAATATGAAAACAGAAACAATAGCAAAACATGTTAAAAGCAAGTCATAACAGCATTCTACGTGTCACATGTTACACTGTGTGAGTGGACATGAAATTATTCAAAATGTTATAAATGACAACTGTGATATTAAATAGACCTTTAGGATACATTCATATTTTGAAGATTAGGTAATTATGGAACATCAAAGCACCACA
>NC_090245.1:83731627-83741471 GCF_037325665.1 Littorina saxatilis
CCTCCTGATCGATCTTTGTATTACCTTCGTTTTTACTGTGCTGTGCTTCAGGCTGTCACAGCAACTCTTTAACAAAGAGACGAGAAGAAACATTTTCTTGTCTTGCTTGAGACAGAGACTCGGTGTGTGCTTGCTTCTTTACTGTGCGCCTCTAATTGGACAGGCTTCAGCGACAGCAGTGTGTTCGGACGGTCAAGCTATTCGCCCCATTCATATTACAGTATATGCTTTGAAAGCGGCTGCTGTTACTAGGCGACACATGTGTCAACATTGACTCCTATGACAAGTGCTTTGTGTTAGACTTGTTTAGAGTCTATTACATTAGTTTCGTAGTCTTAGTTTGGTTCTTTATTATCATTATAAACGGTAACATTACCGTTTTCTCTTTATTTTCCTGTTTTCTTGTGCTAATCTGCCTTTCGATTTTTATATTTAGTCAAGTTTTGACTAAATATTTTAACATCGAGGGGGAATCGAAACGAGGGTCGTGGTGTATGTGCGTGTGTGCGTGTGTGTGTGTGTCTGTGTGTGTGTCTGTGTGTGTGTGTGTGTGTGTAGAGCGATTCAGACTAAACTACTGGACCGATCTTTATGAAATTTGACATGAGAGTTCCTGGGTATGAAATCCCCGAACGTTTTTTTCATTTTTTTGATAAATGTCTTTGATGACGTCATATCCGGCTTTTCGTGAAAGTTGAGGCGGCACTGTCACGCCCTCATTTTTCAACCAAATTGGTTGAAATTTTGGTCAAGTACTCTTCGACGAAGCCCGGGGTTCGGTATTGCATTTCAGCTTGGTGGCTTAAAAATTAATTAATGACTTTGGTCATTAAAAATCTGAAAATTGTAAAAAAAATTAAAAATTTATAAAACGATCCAAATTTACGTTTATCTTATTCTCCATCATTTGCTGATTCCAAAAACATATCAATATGTTATATTTGGATTAAAAACAAGCTCTGAAAATTAAATATATAAAAATTATTATCAAATTTTTTTTTTCGAAATCAATTTAAAAACACTTTCATCGTATTCCTTGTCGGTTCCTGATTCCAAAAATATATAGATATGATATGTTTGGATTAAAAACACGCTCAGAAAGTTAAAACGAAGAGAGGTACAGAAAAGCGTGCTATCCTTCTTAGCGCAACGAATACCCCGCTCTTCTTGTCAATTCCACGGGCACTGCCTTTGCCACGGGCGGTGGAGTGACGATGCTACGAGTATACGGTCTTGCTGCGTTCAGTTTCATTCTGTGAGTTCGACAGCTACTTGACTAAATATTGTATTTTCGCCTTACGCGACTTGTTTACTTATTTATTGTTGCTTTCGTTGTTTTACTTAGTTTGTCATTTCCTTGTCTCTTTACTAGTTATTCTACGCTTGACGTTGAGTTTCTGCCTCATTTACCTATTGTACCTTATTGATAACGTCATTGTTTGACACATTGTGTTTCTAAATTGTTCTTTCTTGTTTGACACATTTCTCTGTTCCTGCGAATTTGTTACAGATTGATCAAGAGATTTCAGTAAGTATCTCGGACTATTTAACGTTCAAAAGCCAGAATACTGTTTATGTTCACAATGAATAGCTGTCCAAATTTATGGCCCAGAAAAGAGGGTCTTCGTGTGGGCCACCTTAACATTAACCATGCAATTAACAAAATGAATGACGTATCTAGTATGCTTTTAAATTCTGGTTCAAATTTTCACATTTTTGGATTCTCAGAGTCACGATTATCTCAGCAGATTTCGGATGCCGATGTAGCTATTCCTGGTTATAACATACTACGCAGAGACCCACAGCAAAGTAAAGAAACTGGCTTGCTTCTGTACGTAAGTGAATCAGTTAGCTATACAAGATTAACACACCTTGAGCAGTTTGTGGAGTCGGTGTGGGTAGAAGTTAAAATGAAAGGAGCACCTCCACTCCTCATAGGTTTCTGTTATAGAAATCCTGTAGAGAGAGCAAATTGGTCGGATAATCTTACGCAGATGTTAGATGCAGTTTTACTCGAATCAAAGGAAATAATGTTATTGGGAGACTTTAATATTGATTTGCTTAAGCAGAACAAGCTATGGCTAGATATGCTTAACCTCTATAATCTCAAACAGATAGTAGACACCCCTACAAGAGTCACAGCATCTACAAGTACTTTGATAGATCATATTTATGTCACTGATCAACGTAACATTGCTGAATGTTGTGTTCCCGCCAGTGGTTGCAGCGATCATTTCCCTATCTGTCTGACGTGGTCGAGAAAGGGTGTAAAAATTCCAAAAGCCGGTCACAAGACAATAAAATACAGATCCTTTTCTAAATTCAACGAAGACACATTTCTTCACGACCTCTGTAACTCCTCCCTCTCTGATGTTTATAATTGTACGAATCCTGATGCTGCATTAACACACTGGCTCAATGCCTTCACTGACGTATATGATAAACATGCTCCATGGAGAATTAAAAGAGTCAGACACATAGTGAAACCGAAATGGTTTGATGATGAATTACAAGATGCCATAGATAATCGCGACTTCTTAAAGTCAATCGGCAAGGAAGAGGAGTATAGAGAACAGAGAAATAAATTAAACTCAATAAAACGATTAAAACAGAGAAAATATTTTCAAGACCTTGCTTCTTCAAAACAAAATCCAAAGAACATTTGGAAAGCCATAAATGAACTCACAAATAAAACTTCTGCATCTAAATCAAGTTGCGTTAGAGACATAACACCTGATGATCTAAATACACATTTTTCCAAAATAGCTGAAAAAGTTATTTTAAAGGATACAACTAACCTCAATAATTTGGAAGTTTTAGAAGACTTCTGTAAGTCAAAAGAAATTTCATCTCAATTAAATATTCCTTCGCTTACAGTGCCTGAAGTCTTTCAAGCACTCACACATTTAAAGCAAACAGGTACCCGGGGGATAGACGGATTAGATGGAAGAATTCTTAAGTTATCAGCCCCGGTAATTTCCGAAACTCTCACTTACATTTATAATCTCTGTTTAGACAAACAATATTTTCCAATAGCGCTCAAACAGGCAAAAATTATTCCTTTGTTTAAATCTGGTGAGAAGAAAGACCCCTCAAACTATAGACCGATATCTATATTGTCTGTATTATCAAAGCCACTTGAAAAACATATAAACAAACACCTATTAGCGCACTTTGATCACAATCAATTATTTCACCCGAACCAGTCTGGCTTTAGGGCTAATCACTCGTGTCACACTGCCTTAATCTCTCTTGTTGATCATTGGTTGGACAAGATAAACGATAATGAATTTTGTGGTGCTGTATTTGTAGACTTTGCTAAAGCTTTTGATGTAATTGATCACAAGTTGTTACTCAGAAAACTCAAATTATATGGCCTCGGGACTGACTCAGTTAACCTCATTTGTTCTTTTCTCAGCAACAGGCAACAAAGTGTGCATGCGAACGCCTCGGCATCAAGTATGCAGGCTGTACGGCATGGGGTACCACAAGGGTCAGTTTTAGGCCCTCTACTTTTCTCCATATACATAAATGACCTGCCCCTTCATATTAAAATCTTGTGTGAACTTTTTGCAGATGACACTACCAAACACTCCAGTGACACCAAGTTAAATCGTTTATCTGAATCACTGCAAGAAAGTTTAAACCAGCTGAGTGCATGGACTGAGCTAAATCATATGTCCCTGAACCCCCAAAAAACTAAATGCATGATAATAACAACTAGACAAAAACGACAGAACATAATCTCCACGTTTCCCGATTTAATTGTCAATGATGAAATTGTTTCAACAGTCAACCATCATAAAGTGTTGGGAGTGACCATCGATAACAACCTGTCATGGTCACACCACATCGAACAACTTTCTAAAGTCATGTCCAAGAAAGTATATCTCTTATCTAGAATCAAGCACTTCCTGAATTTGGAAGCCAGGAAGTTATTCTTTAATGCCCATATTCAATCTGTTATTGATTACGCATCAACCTTATGGGATTCGGCAAGTGATAATTCACTAAAACCTATAATTAGATTACACAAACGAGCGTTGAAAGTAGTCTTATTAAAGAAAACAACCCTGAATGAATTAGACTATATAAACTTAGGCATTCTCCCTCTGAAGGCAAGACTTGGCTATAATAAATGTACCCTTATGAGCAAAATTATTACTGGATGTGTACCTGAAACTTTACGTACAAAATTTACCATGAGGAATTCACGTCAATTTATGAGATTAAACACTCCTGTTCCTCGGATTGACCTGTTTAAGTCCAGTTTAGTGTATTCAGGTAGCAGTCTCTGGAACTCTCTTCCAACATTCCTGAGGCAAACTACCAGCACTGATAGTTTTTAAAGCAGATATTTGTCTTATGTAATGAAGTCAAAGTAAAGGATATTTGTCTTAAATGGTATTCAATTTTTGTATTAAACATGCCCCTCTCCTCTTTATTGGTATAATGTACACAAACCCTTTTCGAATGAAGGGACTAACAAACCAACCACTACATGTATTTAGATGTGTGATGATCTTAGCAATGTCTTGCTTGTTTGATTGATTTTCTTTAAAATGTAATGTATGGATTAGAGCATGATGTTGAGAAAGTGCAAGCTGCACTATACCACTTAATTCACATCAATCAACTCGCAATTTACCTCAATGCAATGCATTTTGTGTACATATGTATAATGTGTTTTCACTTTAGTTATCTGTTAAAATGTAGAATTTTAGTTTTCTATTTTCTATTTTTTATCTTGTATTTTTATTTCATTTTTGTAGTTAGTCCCTCTTTAGGGCGAGGGCTGGATGTAAAAAAGCAGACCACTGCTTAATCTACTACCCTCGTTAAATAAAGAATTGTCATTGTCATTGTCTCTCTACCTGGGACAGTAGGGGCGACCACCCCCAACCAGGCGCGTTCACAGGTGGCAGATAGTGTGATGGCCTTCAGATATGGAGGTTAGCTGCGAAATAAGCCAGGCTTGCCAGGACGAATAAGCAGTCGCGGACCAACTGGCGGTGCTTCCAACAGGATGGGGCGAGGTAACAGGTGGCACTGTTACACTCAAGAAACACCCCAGGTGTCCAATGACGGGAGCATCATGCGAACAAGAGCCGCATTTTAAGTTCTAGCCCTGGGGAAGGTCACCTCAGATAAACAAACCAGCCAGCTATGGCCAAATAGCCGGGTAGACTGGACTCGACAGCCCTGTAAAGCCACCAGTCTAGGAGAAGGATCACTCCGATATAAAAACACGCTGAAGCCGGATGAGCTGGGCCATGTATGGCGCATAACGACAGCTCAACGCGTCAACGCTCATATGACAGACGACATTGTCTCTCTCTCTCTCTCTTTCTCTCTCTCTCTGTCTTTCTCTCTCTCTCTGTCTATCTCTCTCTCTCTCTCTCTCTCTCTCTCTCTCTCTCTCTCTCTCTCTCTCTCTCTCTCTGTCTATCTGTCTCTCTCTCTCTCTTTCTCTCTCTCTCTCTCTCTCTCTCTCTCTCTCTCTATCCACCCTCTCTCTCTCTCCCTCTCTCTCTTTCTCTCTCTCTCTCTCTCTCTCACACACACACATACACACGCACGCACACTCACACACACACACACACACACACACACACACACACACACACACACACACACACACACACACACACACACACACACACACAATAATCCTCGTTTGGATTCCTAGTTTTTCTGAGAAAAAAAGGTCAACCAAAACCTTTAATCATTTTGGAAAAAAAAAACACGTTTGGTCGTAGACGAAACGAAGCACTCACCAGTTGTTTTCGAAGTTTGTTCCAACTTATTCTCCGTCTACATTAGAAGTATAGCCTATTTGAGAGTTTAGAGGAACATGTAGAGACTATATAGCAATACGATTATGCGTTTAATACGTTGGCGTTGTGTTTTTCATGTGTATGAACCTCAAGCAACCACTAACTGGATCTGGTCTGTTAATTAGCAGCAGTTGTGTGTTTTTTGTCTCATGTGGGCATGTTTTGCGGCAAAAAATAGGAGAGACTGAGGTTGCAAGGTCGGTTTCAGTCGTCTCTCTGCTCGTTGTTAATTTCCATATCAGTCACAAATCGTTCTTCAACAAGTACGAAGTATATTAAGTTCAAATATAGAAATAACTTATTAATATGCAGCACCCAAATCATGTGCATCAGTGCGTTTTCTTTTCTTCTTCGTGTGGGGTTTTCCGTGTTCAATCCTACGGAGCAGTTACATTCACAAGAAATCATTCATCGAATAATTACTAAGAGAGAAAATCCGGTATCACTGACGTACTTGTATTCATGTGGAAAACCCCAAATATATTCTGCTAACAGACAGTTTCTCAAAACTGTCACTCAACAGTGAACATTTCATTGCATACTGGCAGAATATAGCAACAATTTGCGACGGAAACTTAGATGAACGGCGTGAACCGAGACGAGACCAACCGATAAACCTCTGTTCTATTTTTACCCTGTATGTATTACAGTAAATTAAATCTCATTCGATTCGCGCGTGGCAGTAACAAAGGCGGAAATACACACTAAAAACAGACCAAGTGATGGACTGAAGAAATAATAATAATAATAACACTACGAGAATTTATAACGCGCACATGTCTCACCACAAGGCGACTCAAGGCTCAATGGTTATCCATGATAGTTCGTTTCGATCATCCTCCCCTCCCCCCCCCCCCCACCCCCACCCCCACACGTCTGTGTACGGGCCGAAACGCTTCACAGAAAACCTTTTCTGAGTATAACAGTAAATTAACAAAACGAGTAAATTTACAAGTGTCCTGAAAATGTCAGTACATTTATGAATATAGGCGTACTGCTTCATAATCATCATGCTGTTACGGAGGTCTGAGTGTGCAGCGTATAGTTGAATGTGCTGAATAAAACTGTGAATGTATGTAGTGAGGTTGGGGTAAGATTGTAGGGCAGAAGCAGGAGAGTTTGACTGAGTTGTAGGAAAGAAAACCAGCACTCCATAAATCAGTTTATTTTTGAAGTTGAAAAAGAGCTAAAAACAGAGAGAACCCAAATGAGACCGGTGTAACATGACATTTTTACTCCACGAAAAATTTACTCCGGAGTAAAAATTTCGTACGAAAGTCTTACTCCGAGTACACCTTTCGTACGAGAAAATAACTCTCCAAGGTACGAACAAATTACTCCCTCCACGAAATTTGTACTCCCCAAATTTTTACTTCCAGTAAAAATCTCATACGCGAAAATGGGATGGGGGCGAAGGGATAATGCCAATATGTGATATCGCGCAAACAAATGTCGCGCCACCCTCCCTCCACCCCTTCCACCACCAAGACTAACAGGGGACAGGGGAGTAAAAGTTGCGTACACGTTCAGTTGCGTGGGCAGTAAATTGCTCGTGTTAGGGTGGAATAATTTATTCGTTAGTTATTCGTCAGGGTAGTAACATTTTCGACCGAAATGTTGACTCGGAACACACCTGTCGTTGGAAGTTATTTTCTCTTGTTATGGTGGAGTAGTTTTTTCGTAAAGGGAGTAACATTTTCGTACGAAATAGTTACTCCGGAGAAAAAATCTGGTGGGAGTAATTTTCTCGTGTTACACCGGCATCGTAGAAAGCATATACATAGGGCCTACATGAGACAAACGCACACTGCAGAGATCACAGAACACAGTACAGTGGTCGCTTCTAGTCCATATACACAATTCAAACACAACACCACCGCAACGAATTTAACTGACATCATATCGCTAGTCACTACTTGTTAATATTGTAAACTCTCACAGGGACACAGAGACACTTGCATAACAAACAGAAAGAATAACAGAATGGCCTACTTACATAATTATATATACAAGAAAATTGGTTGATTAAAATCAACATGGCCGAAGCAATGCCGTTTTCATAAAAGAAGCGGTATTGTACGGGCACATGTTGAATTTGGGTTACATGTGTTGCAGAGTATTTGAAAATCCCGGCGTAGGCATAAAAACATGCAAAGAAGAGTGATAGGTCCCTGTTGTGAAATAGTCAAGTGGATAAATTGATTACTTATGTTTCACACTAGTTTTGCTGTTACAGAGAGGAGACGGTTTGGCGGTCATGGGTTGTAGGTTATGCAACTTTAAGAGCAAGGCGCATGGTGCATGTTCTTGTGATCGTTTTTGATGAAAGCGTCATGAAGAGGGTGTTACAAATACAATGTAAATTTTGTTTTTGATGTTTGGTCTTCGTTGTGGTGGTTGTAAGATTGTGATGTGCTTAACCAACGAGATACAATGCTACTTGGGACATGGTAATAATTGGTTGCCGGTATGGACGATATGCTGTGCTGTTACGGTTTGAGATTGTTAAAACTTCTCTCGAAGAACAAAATGGGTTCGGTGGATTTGTCAGTCTGTCACATGTTGAAGGGCCCCATACCGGGTTGAAAGAGATAAGCTACTGTCGTGTTTTTTCCAAAGCTAGTGCACTACCGTTCTCACGAGATAAGTTACTTCTCTTTTGTTCCGGTTTTTTTCTCCAACTGACACCATGTATGACAGATGAAACAGAAAAAGCCTGTTGTGAAAATGCAAAAATTAGCAGGAAAAAACGAAACAAAACAAAAGTAACTGATCTCATGAGAACGGCAAACAACGACACATGTTCACCGCCCTCAGCTAATTGAAGAAAGAGGGGTCGAGCACGACCCCTCAATAAATTGCATGTTGGCATCCACTGAAGGCTATAACCCAAAGACTGAAGAAGTGCTTTACCCCACTTCTGACCCGAATCACCCCCCTCCTGCTAGGTACACGTGCACTCAAGTTAACCTCTGCTTTGACCTGTGTGCCAGGAGTCGGATGGGAGAGAGAAAGAGAGCGAGAGACTGAGAGAGAGAGAGAGACACACACACACACACATAGACAGAGACAGACATAGAAAGACAGAAGCGGAGACTGAGACTCAGAGGGAGACACAGACAAAGACATACATACAGAGAGAGAGAGAGAAAAAAAACACACCTGTAACTGATCTCGTGAGAACGGTAACAAAACGAGACATGTCACCTCTCCGAATGCATTGCAATAGATGACCGCTCCTGCGGCTATCAAACATACGAGTAATGCTATAACTCGATCTCTGTCTACTCGGAGCAAGAACACTTGAACATTTGATGAAGATTCCACTGCAACTGCAGAAGTGGTATAGGCAGTAATGTTATACTAATGATGCAAATGCAAAGGATGAAACACTGTTTAAACCAAAAGTGCTCAGAACATTCTTAAATACCACATCAGCCGGTACCAACGTAGATACCGAACGAGAATGGGATGGTCCGTTTCATGCGAATTTAAGAAATCCCGTCAATTGGAAAACTACTTCAATATACAGGATATGGTTTACACAGGAATTCGAAGCACGCCCTGGATCGTGGAACGCCTAGTTGTGTCCACCGCAGGCGCTACACACTTTTATGTCCCCCGCACGCGGAAGCAGAGTTGATATATCGCAAAAGAATTGCCCTGTGAAGGTATATTATGGCAGATCACATTATTTATTATAGATATTCCGAAGCAGAATTGCCTAGGCTATAAGTATATTTTACTTAGGTCTTGCTGTGTACTCGTGAACAGTAGCGTTCGATTTTCTGCCGAAGTCCGTGAAAATTATGAAGAGAGGTCGCAATTTCTTTCAAATTAACCCAGAACTACCATTTAAATCATTATTCTAATACTCACAGTTCAATCTTCGATACCTTGCAGACTTGTATGCGCATTTTGGGGCACCAGCATCGCTGATAAGCTGCTCTAATCTAGCGTTATTTTGTGGTAGGCCTACTTAATTCTCAGTGGGTAAGGTCCCCCGC
>NC_090245.1:83741671-83773405 GCF_037325665.1 Littorina saxatilis
GGGGGGGGGGGGAGGGAGAGAGCTCGAACAGAAAACGAAAAAGAACACCAACTGTACGATTGATAATCGTCCAGTCATTTTCTGCTGATTCATTCTTTACACAAATTAAAACAGCCCATAAAACAAAGTCTACGTATTCAACCTGTTAGAAAAAAAGGGATATTAATTACAGCCAACAATCCTCTTCATTGTGTCCCTGGGTTTGCCCCATCAGTTCATCTTGTTGCAGGGCGAAGCGTTGCTTTTCTTGTCAAATCCCACGTCGGCAGATAAGCGCGATTAGGCAACACTTCCTTGAGTGCCAGAGTTTTCATTCCTCAATGATTGAAGCGATGACGAGGTTTGTTTATAAATCCGGTTCTTTTGATTAAAAGTTGAGACGAAGAGGAAACGGAGATAGATAAAACAAACAAAAAACGCCTGATAATATGTATCAGCATCGGTTCTACTCATTTGGCAACGTTTTCTGGAGTTCCACATGCGTCAATGCTTTCAGGAAAGAAGGGAGATTGGTTAGGCACTAATTACTCTTGTAAGTTGCACATGTCCGTTGCCTTTAGAACGCTTACGTCCCTTTGTTTCTCAGGTTTTAATATAGCGCTTTTCCTCAATAGATTAAGATTCTTTCATAAACAAGATTCTAAATCTGGTTCGTTAAAATCGATGATAGATACCAAAAAAAAACCAACACAAAAACAAATGTTTAAAAAATACAAAAACAACAACAACCAAACATCCGTTAGGAATCAGCATCTGATCCCTAGAGAGTTATCGACCCCTACCTCCATGCCAAACCCGCCGGCCGATACTGTTGAAGAGGACTGTTGCGAAAGCCTCTGAAGCTCCGAATACATTCGGGCATATGCATCCTTTTCTCATTTGGGAATTACTGTGTATTGTCCGAATGCAGAAATCAGTGACCACCGTTCTTGCTCCATCTCAACTTCTCTTTTTTAAGGGACACGCAAAAGAACAAAGTTTCAAAGCACACGCAAAAAAAAGTCACATGCTGTGTAATGCAACATTCCCTTAAACATATTCACGGTCGCACATTAAACGAAAGAGAATTGTTTGCGTTTGACGGAAACTGCCAGCC
Source organism: Littorina saxatilis (assembly GCF_037325665.1). Lineage (NCBI taxonomy): Eukaryota > Metazoa > Mollusca > Gastropoda > Littorinimorpha > Littorinidae > Littorina > Littorina saxatilis. The sequence continues at coordinate 83,742,768 of NC_090245.1, forward strand.
ATACAAACCATGCAGCTTACCGCACAAAGAAATCGGACATCAAAGCTGTAACCTGCTACTGACATATTCATAAACACATATGCCTCCCACGTTGATATGCACAGGTAACAAAATACCAATGGTTGTGTTTCTTTTTAAGCTCTTTAAACAGGAAATAACCAGTGGATGCGTGTCATGTTGTGATGTCGTCTGAGCTAACAGGGTACTTGCTTTTCACAGGATAAGGACCCCCTTGGCCGGAATTTCTGAAGAGGCTGAACATATTTAGCTTTAAATGTCAATATAACGCGAAGTAGTATTTTTCGAATGTAAGCATGTGAGTTTGTGTGTGATGTTAAACACGAAAAGAGTGCAATGTGAGCATGTCGTGTGTGTTATTTATGTTGAGTTTACTCTCTATTGGTTGTGTCGGGTATACACACGAACTGAAACAGACAGATATATACACATAAACACAAGCATACACACACACACACACACACACACACACACACACACACACACACACACACACACACACACACCACACACACACACACACACACACACACACACACACACACACACACACACACACACACACACACACACACACACACACACACACACACAACATTTTCGGGGTAGATAACACAAGTTGGATGCATTCGAATGTTCCTTACCGTATAACAACAACAAAAACGTCCTCTGTACCTCAATTGGCACGAACTTCCAACAACCCTAAACGACACGACCCCCCCCCCCACCCCCATCTCCCCACCCCCACTCCCTCCTGGTATAGAGAGTGTGAGTGATTTGTGAGTACATCATAAGTAAGTTTATAAAACCCATTCGTAACACCCTACTACCCCACCCCACAGCATCCACGTATATCCAATCAAAAACGTCCCCATAACTTCAATAAACACGACTCTTCGACAACCCTTAACAACATTAACCCCCAACCCCTCCCTCCGCCCACCGACGCACCCACCCCACCCCACCCCATAGCCCACACACGTTTCCCTCTGAACATTACACGACGGGAGATTTATCGGGTTTCTTTCAAAGTCCGACAGCAGGAAATACCCACTGGACACAGTAACACACGGTGATATCATCTGAACAACACTGACACATGGGGGACGTTCTTTTCTAGTGACCATCATTCTAGTGCTTTGTTCACTCACGGGAACAAACAGCAGTTCTAAGCATGCAGATCAATGAACAGGTGAGACGTGGTTTTAACACACTCATCGGGCTGTTAACGTTGTGAGCTTGTCCTACCTTGAAATTAATTAATAGGAGAGAAGGATTTGAAAACAAAGAGACTGAAAGAACGGAGAAATGGAATAGATTATGTACAAACATACGTGAACACGCACAGGCACAGAAAGGCAGATATGACAGCTGGACTAATATAGAACGATAGGAAGTGGGTAAGACAGACAGACACTGAGACAGACACGCACGCAACCACGTGACATGCACGCACGCACACACGAAGGGACATGTGCATGGCTAGAAGCAAAAGGAAAGCACAGAGTACATGAAACTGACTCATACTCACCTTACAACAATTAAACTGAATGAATTTTAAAAATGTAGCTGAGAACGGTGGTCTAAACCAAGAACATTTTAAGCAAGACATGCAATAATGATTGTGCGCGCAGCATGTCATCTAAAATATAACACGTCACTTCAAGGAACTGTTTTGTTTTACAAGCCTAGAATAAATTTGCTTCCGTAACGTCTATTTTTGGTTTTGTTTGTTTGTTGGGCGTATGTCTGCGTACCATCTCTGTTTCTTTATAGTATATGTTTGTTTTGGTGTTTCTGTGTATATTTTGTGTGCGTTTGTTGTTGTTGTTGTTGAGTGAAAATCTTTTATATACTGTACGTGTTTTAAACACAGCAGACAGCGTAATGTGATATGAGTCAAAATGATGTCTGAAGAAGGAACACCTTTCATCTGGTTTTCTGTTCATTATTCTAATCAAAATAAGGGCCAAGTCAAGCAGGCAAAACACTAGCGGTGGAGTGTGTGTGTGTGTGTGTGTGTGTGTGTGTGTGTGTGTGTGTGTGTGCTGGTGTGTGTGTGTACCGGTGTGTGTGTGTGTATATATAAGTGTGTGTGTGTGTTTGTGTGTGTGTTTGTGAGTGTGTGTGTGTGTGTGTGTACGTGCTGGTATGTGCGTGTCACGGTGTGTGTGTGTGTGTGTGTGTGTGTGTGTGTGTGTGCGTGCGTGCGTGTGTGTGTGTGTTTGGGTGTGTTTGTGTGTGTTTGTGTATGTATGTGCGTGCTGGTGTGTGCGTGTCACGGTGTGTGTGTGTGTGCGTGTGTGTGCATGTACGCACGTGTGTGTGTGTGTTTGTGTGTGGGTGGTGTGGATGTTATGTGTATGTGTGTCTGCGCGTGTGTATGAGTGCCTGTGTCAGTTTATGTTTACGTGTGAGTATGTGCTTGTGTGCATGTGTGCGTCGCGTTTTGGTAGCGTACATGCGTGAGTGTATGTGCGAGCGGTTGTGTGTGCGTTCACGAGTATTTTTCTCCGTGGTTTCTTCTTTGTCCATCTTATTATCTTGATGATCGTGGTGTTCCATTGTCAGTTGTTCGACGAGGTTAAATACAAAGCACAGGGTTCCCTCCTTGTGTGACACAGCAAACATGGTACCATAAGTTGCATAATCTCTGTGCCTGTTGCTCGGACGAGTGAGGTATTGTCCGCCCCGGTCCGGTTTACTCTTCCAGACAGACCTGTTTGTTTGCTTGTTGTCTCATTAGTTTGCACATAAGCATGCATCTGCATTCATCAGTGCTCCCAAGGTAAAAACAAGATAAATGCAGCATTTAGCCAACCTTTATTGGTCTCACTTCACCCAAACACTGACATTTTCACGCCGTGGATCGTGTAACTCTGCATTTGCGCCACCGCAACTTTTTATCGCTTCACGCCGACGAAGAGGCAAGCTGCGAGGTAGGTCTCTCGAATGATAAATTAAATTGTTAGAATGCTAGGCACTCAGCATGTTCTCAAGTGTTGCATTTCACATACTTATATCCTTAGCTATATTTCTGTATATATTTTTTGATGCTTTGATGGCCCTGGTGATCGTGACGATCTGTTTTTCTTCTCGTTTCCCCATGTTTTGGGCATATTTTCAGTTTCTGCGTCAAATGCAACAAAACGGAGATTACTGGTTATTTTTGGACATGTTCACTGATAACTTTAATGTTTTATGAATCTCCACGTGTAGTTTCTCTGTATATAGTTCCATATATACTTTGCAAGAAGCAGATAAAAACAGAGTGTCAACAACTCTCTGTAATTCGCCACCGCATCAATTCAATGTTAGATGTAACTCGCCACCGCATTTTTTGTTATTCGCCACCGCACTACGCAAATTGTTATTTTCGAACGCATCAACATCGTGAAGGCATTTAAACCTTTTTTTGTCACAAAACTGACAGCAATTGATAGGAGCATTTTCACTTTAGTGCTGCAAGTTTTAAACTCAGGGGCGTGGCGTGATCTTGCCTATGCAAAGGATTTAAAGGCACCATGAGTTGACAAGTCAAACTGTAGTATTTCTTCTTCTTCTTCTTCTTCTTCTTCTTCTTCTTCTTCTTCTTCTTCTTCTTCTTCTGTATGAAAAGTATGCTTATCTGTACTTGAGTGTATAACCCACATGTACTGGAATGTGCTTATATATATATATATATGACCCCCCCCAAAAAAATCCCTGGGACTGTGAGATTCAAGAGGTTTAGGGTATGATGACATCAATAGGAAATATAACAGTGCTTACCGTAAGAGTGAAACAAATACTTTGTCATCATTTTCACGAGTTTTCATTCACAAGCATCTGGGAAATAAATGTCATGTTCCCCGGGGAATAAATGCCCAGTTACCATAGTTACAGAAAGCAGGTTACATGGATATTCAAAACCAAACCCAATAGAAACGCTCGGGGGTTCATCGGCTCACAGGTAAGAGGGAAAACAAGAGAAAAGCGACTCACTCATCTTTGCTTTCTGCTATTCCTTGCTCTCGATTCGTCGCACGTTTAATCCACATATCTGCTAAAAGATGTCACGAACCGAGACAGTGCCGCAAACAAGCAACTCTTCGAAACAGCGGGGCAATCCCATCGCAAGCAAATGCAAAATGTAGGTCATTCTTTGCAATGAAACGCCGCTGTCGGCCCAAAGTCGAAGACGCGTACTGCTGGATTCACACACCATTCAGTTAGTCGGAACCTACAGAACTTTTCTTCCTCAAACCTGACATACTTGTCTCAACATGTCATCAAATTAATACACAGATCTCCTTGACTCGCTTTCACTTGTACTTGTAGCGCCTTCACTCTCGCGCCTGCCTTCAGTGATTCCAACAGCGTGGTGGGGCCCCAAAAACGGTATTTTCAAAACCAAACTCGCGTTTCAACTCATGGCTCCCTCTGTTGATGATGCAATTATTTTCGCGCTACCAAAATGATGACAAAAACGATGTTTGATGGGTTGTTGTCAGACAAGCTTTTTTTGTCGGTCCTCGGAGGGCATATCGACTTTTGTTTCATATTTATTGACCGCGGCCTTCGGCCTTGGTCAATAAATATGAAACAAAAGACGATATGCTCCCCCTCGGACGACAAAAAAGCTGGTCTGTCAACAACCCATCAAACATCTTATAATATTTACAAGTGGGAAATGCATCGATGACTGCAATAAACACTCAGTGGCTGAAATCACTAAGTTTGACAATATGGAACCTACCTCTTCCTGTTTGATTTGCGGTCACTTGAGTCTGAAACTGGGCCTGGAACGCTCCTGTTAAAAACATTGTGGGGCCAAATACCACATAATTCTAAAATTCTTAAGCTTCGTTGGTGTTTATGTGTGTGAAATAATTCTAAAATTCAGTCATTCCTATTACCAGCGACAACACAAAAACTCATCAGTTTGACGCTGGAAGAGAAAAGAACGCCTCTGACAGACGTGACGTTTTTCGGGAAAGAAGAATGACGAAGAATGTGGGAGTGAAACGCCGCCAGGTGCGTCTCAGAAACGTGTTCTACAAAAGCTGAACTATACACTGAACTGAACAACTCCAAATCAATATTTTCAAATGGAAGTGACAGAATCACTGAACTCTTCAACATATTATGCAATTCATTAGACAGTTGCGGTGGCGAATAACATCCAAGACGTGAAATTGCGGTGGCGAATTACACCAAGCATCGGTGGCGTATAACATGAAGTCTAATTGTTTGTGTTTTCTTTTGCCGCGTGCGTCACCCAAAGACAAAACTGTGCAACAGCATTCATCAAGAATACAAAGGACATGTTTAGCTCACAGGATATCATCACGGGAATGCATCAACTAGTGCTGTTTCGTTGAAGTTACGAAGGAAGGAACACATCGTGCAATTTCAGCTACAATTCCAGCAGAAATCGGACTTCAGAACTGCCGAAACCTGACATTTCGACTAAAAAAGCACGTACCTTAGACCTTGAGTATATACTTCTTTAAAATGTACTAATGAAGAATCTAGATGATGCCTGAAAGTCCTACAAATTTTCATTTTCTGTGAGAGACCTACCTTGCAGCTTGCCTCTTCGTCGGCGTGAAGCGATAAAAAGTTGCGGTGGCGCAAATGCAGAGTTACACGATCCACGGCGTGATTTTATAACTCTGTGCAGCAAACGCTATGCACACAATAGAACAAAGATTATGAGAATGGTAATGCTGATGTCAGCTTATAGCACATGACTGGTAGCTGCAGCTTTTTGGCTTGTTGCATGCTCATCACGCGGATTCATATAGCAGTACTACAATCATTCAATCAATCAATGTTGTTATTTTATGTTACCAGTCATGTTCATAGAACATGTTATTAATATGTGATTATATTGTGTATTGTACTTCGTAGTTTTGATACTGAGAAGCGCGGAGAGCACAGCAGTATTCTGTAGTCCGTGCTATATAAGTGTTCATTATCATCCTTGTCGCGTTATTATTACGACAGTCGCATCGGTGCAAGCTCCTGATACCAATGTTTATTGATGTAATGCTGCAGCTGTTGGTTATGCAGTCAAACCTGTCTGTCGCGACCACCCAAAGGATCGACCCAAAGTGGTCGTTATAGACAGATGGTCGCTATGGAAAGGTGAATTATGTAGAGTAAAACATTCTCATCGGGTATCCGTAATCGGCAGGTGGTCGTTTTCGAGAGTGGATCGCCAGGGCATGTTCGATATAATAAGGCAAATACCTATGTATGCAGCAGTTCCACCAGCCTCTATCTTTGTTGTAAAACTGAGATTTTCTTTGGAGGCGGTTGCAGCTACAATGGTCAACTTGCATAGTTGTAATATGCAAATCAGATCACGTGTTTAACGCCCCATATTCGGACGGCCACCAGGAGGGGGAGGGCCACCAGGAGAAGACACTGAAAACAAATAAAATCACTCAATCAATTAATCACTCAATCAATCACTCATTCAATCATTCACTCACTCACTCACTCACTCACTCACTCAAACACTCACTCAAACACTCACTCAAACACTCACTGAAACACTCACTCACTCAATCATTCAATCACTCACTCAATCATTCACTCAATCAATCATTCAATCACTCACTCAATTAATCACTCACTCACTCAATCATTCACTCAATCAATCACTCACTCAATCAATCAATGAATCAATACATCCATTCATCCATCCATCAATCAATAAATCAATCAGTCTGTCAGCGAGTCAGTCAGTCAGTAAGGCAGTCAGTCAGTTACTCATCAACCAACCAACAAACCAATCGGCCAGTCATTCACGCAGGCAATCAATCACTTAATAAATCAATCAATAAAAAACAGTCAAACCGATGACTAATAAACAAACCTAATCCATTTGACAAACTTTCAGACAGCTTTTCTTCTTTATTTGGTGTTTAACGTCGTTTTCAACCACGAAGGTTATATCGCGACGGGGAAAGGGGGGAGATGGGATAGAGCCACTTGTCAATTGTTTCTTGTTCACAAAAGCACAAATCAAAAATTTGCTCCAGGGGCTTGCAACGTAGTACAATATATTACCTTACTGGGAGAATGCAAGTTTCCAGTACGAAGGACTTAACATTTCTTACATACTGCTTGACTAAAATCTTTACAAAAATTGACTATATTCTATACAAGAAACACTTAACAAGGGTAAAAGGAGAAACAGAATCCGTTAGTCGCCTCTTACGACATGCTGGGGAGCATCGGGTAAATTCTTCACCCTAACCCGCGGGGGGTTTTCAGACAGAGGCCGTTATAGAGAGTGCATTCAACAGTGACCACCAAGAAATGGCATGCTCTGATTTTCAACTCCGATTGCTTACATACCTTCGTTCTCGTTCAAAGTATCATGTACGTACGTACATTACCTCGGATTTTCAGATTGTATTTGACTTACCAGGAGGAGGGCAGGCAGGGATGCCACAGTCGTCGGACTTGTGTCCCGGGTCCGTGGTGTAACACCAGGGAATGGTCCTGTCGGGGTAGATACGGCAGTAGTTGTTGTCCAGGTCTAGCGGGATAGGACTGAGGGTGGGATAGCAAATTTTGTCATCATTTTCACGAGTTTTCATTCACAAACACCTGGTAAATAAATCTCATGTTCCCCATGCAATAACTCGAGGTGGTGAATGGGTTTGAGCTTTCATGTGAAACGTGGATTGTCAAAGTAAAAGCCAATCAGGCTGATTGTTTGATCTGTGGAACCATCGTGGCTTTGGATTTGTGTTTCCGAGGACAACGATTGTAAGCATTCACTCTCAATGACCCAATCAATGTAGATAATTACCGCGGCGACTCATGGTCAATTTGCAACTTATCTCTGTAATCGCAAAATCCACAACGAAAAGTCATAAACACTTAAAAGAAAAGAAATATGTTCAACACTTACTGAATTCACAGGTATGATCGCAGCTCTGTACATTTTCAGACTGGAAGAAAAGCGTCAACAAGCTACGTTTGACGTCACATACAAGTTTGACGTGTTATCTCGTGCTATTGTGACGATGCTTTGTGGCCCGGAGTTGGATTCTAAAAATTCGTCTCCCTGTGGGTTATTGTGCATTTTGTTGCACAACCAAAATGATGACAAAAACGATGTTTGGTGGCTTGTTGTCAGACCAGCATTTTGTTGTTGGTCCTCGGGGAGCATATCGCCTTTTGTCTCATATTTATAAAGATGAAACAAAAGACGACAATGGTCCCCTTGGACCAACAAAAAAGCTGGTCTGTCAACAAGCCACCAAACATCTTATAATATCTGATAGTAAAATATATTGATGAATATTGCAGTTTTTGGCTCACGTAAGTGTAGCCTATGCGATCGTAACTTTGTCTGTCTGTGCGTGCGTGCGTGCGTGCGTGCGTGCGTCTGTGCGTGTGTATGTCTGTGGTAGAAACTCTAACATTTGAAGACGTCACATTACATTGACGTCACATTATGACGTAAGAGGGTTAGACGTCACGCGAAGGAAGTACTGACAGTCTCGGTCATTATTATTTTGAGCGCGCCGAGACTAGTTGGCAGTCGTGTCCATGTAAGTAGGCTACATGCAGACAGACAGATCTAGATCTAGTGTCTCGCTTTCTTGCACAGTTTCACCTATGCTCTTTCTGCGTGTGTGTGTGTGTGTGTGTGTGTGTGTGTGTGTGTGTGTGTGTGTGTGATTGAGTTTGTGTTACTGTTTGTCGATTTCTTACGTGAGCCTTGATGGCTTCGCCTCTTGTTGAGTTTGTGAGTTGAGTGATGTATTGCTTTGTTGGTTGATTAGTGTGTTGCAGTGCTGGTTCGTTCGTTGAGTGTTGTTGTTGTTGTTGTTGCTGTTGTTGTTGTTGTTGTTGTTGTTGTTGTTGTTGTTGTTGTTGTATTTGATGTATGGATTGGACTGTTTGGTTGGTCGTGTGTTATGTACGGGTACATTTCAATACACGGTGGGTTTTGTGGTCCAATTATGGGTGCAAACAGGTTTGTTCTGTTTTGGCCCGTCACACGCAATCATTGACACAGTAAGCGTGCAACTGTTGAAGCTGGATGATGAAGTTGTGGTCATGCACAAACAACAAAACACACAAAAGGATCACTCAATAAAAGACATACAAATGTTCAAGCTTGGTGACGAGCTCATGGTTACGCGTGTGGGGCGTGTCGACATCCCATTTCTGGCACGTGACCCCGTGCTTCGTCACAGACACCGTATGAGTGTACCAATTATGTCCCAAACTCCGGTCGTGGAAGTAACAGCCTGTCTCTGTCAACAGAGAAGTATATTATTTTTTATTCTGATTGACACGTGGGGGTTGTGATTGGATATTCTAACACAGCCCTATTTTGGCTTTCGGTCCCTATGTCAACGGAAATCGTACAACATTCAATATATTTACAAACAACAAAACTACACACGGTTCCGGTTCAACTCGAACAGACGCTCCTTCCACCTTGATCATATAATCGAAAACATGCAACTCTTCTTACCAATGCTTGCCAACTCATAAGCTAATTATAAATTACCCTAATATTTTTGTTTCCCCCGCCGAAACATGGCATTGAAATAAAACGTATGTCCTTGAACACAGAAAAATCTCCCAACTGACAAAGTGTCGAGCGCAAGGGACGTCACTGCTTTGCCAAGTATGTGAGACGCACGTGTGCGTGTTAACCTCATTAATAAAAGTCCTTTTGGTAATCGTGCACTTTAGTGTTAAATTCATAGCTCAGAATCCAGTGGCAATCTTTTCTTATTTTTAATACAGGCTAGGTCCCTGTAATCAAGCCAAAGAACATTTTTGTGAAATGCATTGACGGATTGAGCTTCAAACTTAAGCATAATTAATTCATTCGGTTGATTGGTCGACGAAAATGACCCGAGAACTTGTTCACGTTGTCATCCAAGGGACATCACTAAGGCAACAGGAGTTGCCTCCCCTGTCGCCGCTTAGGATAAATGCATTCGTACAGTTCATCGGAGTTCATTCCGTGACTTCAAAGGGATCTAAAATTACTTGTTCTGCTTTACAAGTGCAGGTTTTGCATATTTGGAGGCTTAAATGCCTGTGAATTCTGAGCTATGAATTTAACACACAAAAGTTCAAGATTACCAAAAGGACTTTTGGTCAGTCAAAATGAAGAAACATTATTTGTGTTTTTATAACAGGCGAAAAAAACCTCAAACTTGACGATGTGTTGAGTTCTAATTCCGCTGTTGTTCTGCCGCGAGAGGGCAGTAAGTGTGTATGCCCAAAAGACATGCGCGAAGAAGGATCGTCTGCTCAAATCATAAAACAGCCGCATCAAAGCACTATCTTACGTTTTGCAAGTTAATAACCCTTTATCGAAAACAGAATATCAATATAAACAGTATCGTGTATTCTCCGTAGCGATAGGGTCTGATAGGGTCCGATATTTTGACTCCAACAAGTCTTCGACTCGGCGTATTATGCTTGTTCTTGTCAAAATATCGGACACTATCGATATCGCTACGCTGTAAACACGATAGCTATTAATATGGTACAGCGTACGAAAAACAACGACGTAAATCGAAGAACACATTTTTTAGTATTCACGCTGGAATCTCACGGCAACTGAGAAATATCTGTATGCATATAATTATTTTGAGCTGTTTAGACTGTAATCTTTACGACAAAGGACAAAGAAACGAACAACTTTATTTTCTCTTACATCAGTGAGTAAAATTGAGTTTACGCTTTAATCGTCACAGTCTTCGATCGCGAGAACAAATACGCTAACTCTGTTTTTCTATCAGTCTGTTTGTCTGTCTGTCTCTGTTCGCTATCTGTGTGGCTGTGTGTCTGTCGGTCTGTCTCTGCCTGTCTGTCTGTCTGTCTGTCTCTTTCTCTGTCTTTGTCTGTCTCTCTCTGTCTGTATGTCTGTCTCTGTCTGTCTCTGTCTGTCTCTTTCTTTCTCTGTCTCTCTGTCTCTCTGTGTGTGTGTCTGTGTGTCTGTGTGTATGTATGTGTGTCTGTCTCTCTCTCTCTCTCTCTCTCTCTCTCTCTCTTTGTCTCTGTCTCTGTCTGTCTCTTTCTTTCTCTCTGTCTGTCTGTGTGTGTGTCTGTGTGTCTGTCTGTGTGTGTGTCTGTCTCTCTCTCTGTCTGTCTGTCTCTCTGTCTCTCTCTGTCTCTCTCTCTCTCTGTCTCTCTTTCTCTCTCTCTCTGTCTGTCTCTGTCTGTCTCTTTCTTTCTCTGTCTCTCTGTCTGTGTCTATGTCTGTCTCTCTCTGTCTGTATCTCTGTCTCTGTCTGTCTCTGTCTGTCTCTTTCTTTCTCTGTCTCTCTGTCTGTGTCTCTGTCTGTCTGTCTCTCTCTCTCTCTCTCTGTCTCTGTCTCTATGTCTCTCTGTCTGTCTCTTTCTTTCTCTGTCTGTGTGTCTGTGTGTCTGTCTGTCTGTGTGTCTGTCTGTCTCTCTCTCTCTCTCTCTCTCTGGGCCCTCCCTCTCCCTTGCCTATCTTACCAACACAAGCGATGCTCACAGTACTCCACGCCCCGGTGCGAAGACATACGCTGGTACCGTTTCCACTGATCTGGGTATGGTCTGCTTTGCAGCGGTATGACGCAATAGAGTTTGCTGACGTGAACGCATACGTCACATCCGTCCCGGGTATGTCTTTTGGCCGAGAACAGTCCGCCGCAACAATTTGCTTGAAGCACAAAGAAAATGCAAGAAACATAAATTATCCTGTAATTAACTTGTGAACTTGTAGTGTACAGGAATTCAAGAAGAACAGTTGGCTATGACAGTGACAGTGGCGTCTTTTTCTTTTTGCAAGAGTTATAGAATAACCAGTGCATGGTTTGATATTTTACTTCTAGAACTTAACCAAATGACAGAAGTCTTCAGATTTCTTTTGAACGAAAGGGTACATTTCGTGTTTGTTTTAATTTGCCTTCTTGGTTTGTTTGTGATTATTACTGTTTTTATTCAAGACAATTACATATCAATCTTTCAGAAACACTATGTAGGCGACACTTAAAATAAATACAAGATAATTCAGTAATGCACAACAACAACAAAATAGTTTAGCGGAAATATGATATTGAAATGCCTTCGTACGTGGCACAGATACAGTAGCCGTAGACTAAAACAAATAGAAAGAAAAGAACAGAGAGAGAAAAAAAGAAGCACAAAACGAAAAGTTGTGAAAACGACAAACCAAATAACAAACAAAACTAAACAAAATTAAAACAAAAACAAAGAGGCAATGAATTGTAAAGTACCAGACTAAAATACCAACCAAACAACTAAACATTTAACCAAATTCAGTTTACTACCGCTCACCTTAGTAGCTCCAACAATGCCCATTCCAGGAAGCAAGTACTCTTCATAAAACTGGGAGCAGAGCTGACACAAGCGTGTTCCATTGTCAAACTCCAGGTAAACGAAAGCTTCGCAATGTCCCCGTCTCATGCAAACCATTGCACAGGACATGTGCGAACAGACACTCGTGTCTACGCACGACTCGTGGGACAATTTCCTATGGCGATGGATGGTGAACAGAATTTCTCTCTTTTCTTCACTGACAGTGGAAAGGATAACGAACGCGTGGTGAACGAACATCAGGTACGTTATGAGCTTGGTGGAAGCAAGGACGTTTCTGGCCATTGTTGATGACTGTAGTTTTGATTGAGCAAAATATATTCAGGTTGATAGCAGCCAGGTTCTGTCTTAGCCTTATTGATGGTTATTTTCAACTTTCGTCTTGTGTACTACTTTATGCTCTCTCTAGATTTTTTCCTCGGTTTTGTTTTGCGTTCTTCATGTAGAACTACTGTCGATGTTTCCTGTTGTGGCTGTTTCTGCGAACAACAATGTTTGTCCCTCACTGAAAACTTGCATCCCTAGACGGTACAAGGGAACATGCGCAGATCAAGCAGACGTCTTCAGAAAACGCTAGCAGTCCAACACATATTTTAAGAAATATTAATGTTGATTGGCTAGCAAAGGTTTTATTGCATTTGTGTGTGTGCTAATTATCTCGAATAATTTTGCAAAAAGTCATGTCCTCATGTAACACAAACATTTACATTTGCTTCAAATGTGATGTGTTGTGCTCTTGTTGTGCGTGACCGCCTCAATAATTCGTTGTCGCAGTGGAAGGCACGTAGAGCTGGTTCTAAGGATCTTTCTTTCTTGTATTTTGTTCTCGTTCGTCTTGTTCTTTTTCTTGTTCTTCTTCTCTTTCTTCAGTCTTCTTCACCACCACTGTCGGCGTCGTCATTGTAGTCGACGTCGTCAACGCTTTCGTCGTCGTAATTAATGTGGGTAGTAGCGCTAGCGCAGAAGTGGTATAATGTTCATAATCATTGTCGTCGTCTTTATCACCCTTGTAGTAGTAAAGGTCATATTAATCATCAGTACCATCTATCGTTATTACAATCATTATCGTCATCAGGACTATCATCATTAAGAATACAGCCCTAGAGCACCATCCCTAGATTTTGAAAGCTAACCTATTTTGCAACACTTTGTTTTCCATCGACGTTCGCTCCTCGTGATGTTGAAAAGAAATGAATAAAAAAAAGTTAGAAAGTTTTTGTTATTATAAGAAATTTCACATGCATATAAATGCATTCCATAATCTGAATCAGACAGAACAAATAGGGACGTCATTGCGCGCAGACACAATGTGTAGGCTTTATGTCACGGGTGCACGGGGCTAAACAAACTTCCCAACACCAGATTCACACACACACACACTCACGCACGGAGGTACCAACGAACATACACCCCCCCCACACACACACACATACACACACACACACACATTATGCCTTTTGTTGACCAATCGTTCTTTGTCCTAATCCGTGGCATTCTGAGGATTTGTCGTCTTGGGAGTGGAATCTGGTTCCCAAAACAGAATCATAATAATAATTGATTACGACCAAAATTGTCATTGGTTACGGGGTGGTTTACATCTCACGGGGGTAAAAAGAAAGAAAGAATAAAAACAATAGCAGGTAAAGAAGCATGCATTGAATATTGTCACGGACAGAGAGACCTAGCCAGATTTAAACAGCCAGTCAAACAGGTGACAACATGACTATAGCTGCAAGCTCGAACTCAAGCACGCACGTAAGGTTGAACACTCACACATGCGCGCGCACCCAGACAGACACACACACACACACACACACACAGACCGACAGACAGACAGACAGACGCGGATACAGAAACATAGATAGCTTCCTAAGTCTTGGCAAGCATTTTCGTACAAAGCATTTAATGAAAACCGGAGCGGAGCCACACGCTCCTTCAGATAAGTAAGTATAGGCTACATCGATCATGATACCGTTGCTACAGGCACGTGCCTTGTATTTTAATGTTCCTCATATTTGTCTGTGTTCGCGCCCTGGTTAGCTGTTGTTGTTGTTGTGTTTGTTGTTGTTTTTGCTGTTGTTGTTGTTGTTGTTGTGTTGGCGCCCTGCTTAGCTGTTGTTGATGTTGCTTTGTTGTTGTTGTTTTGTTGCTGTTGTACTTGTTCTTTTTTTTTTTTTGTAAATGTTACTGTACCGTGTATTAGCGTTTTGCAGTCATTGTCTTTCGGTGACAATCATGTACAAGTATACCCAATCTTGTGTAAGCACGTGACCAAACCATCACAAACAGCTCAGTGTAGGATGTGACACGCGTGATGGTCATGAAGCCTTCCGCTAGGACACAGCAGTCTTTCTTTTCTGAGGGGTCTTCTTTTTAAGAAATAGTGTGTGAAATATCAAGGGCAATGTATTGGCTGTGCTCCCACACGTGTATCCGGCATCGGTTACTTCAAAATATGCAGCCCGCACACATACAAAAGTGTGTTTTTCTACATTTATTTATGTGTTTTTCTACATTTAGCTTTGCATTTTAAAGGCACAGTGCAGCTCACAGCCTTCGTTTTGCGTTTTTGTTGCAGTTGAGTGCATTTACAGTTCAAAAATCCTCCTATGGTAGTAAAACAAACCCAAAACTACCCAACGACGACATCTGTGAAGCTCGACAGTTTCTTGTTCACGCGAGTGCATAAATTAACCTAGTTATTACGTGGTGTTTGGTCGGAGTTCGATTCAACTGAATGATTCCGGCCTCCATTTTGTTTTACACAAACTCATGATGATGTCTGACATGGTTTGCTAGTGACGTGTCTTTTTGTGCATGATGTGGTTATCTACCTGATCTAAATTTAGATCCAAAAATAGGTCAAGACCAGCCGGGTCCGAGTACGAAAATAATTCGTAAAAAAATCGCAGTTCTTGACTCTTTGGGTGCAAGTCAATGAAACTTGGTAGTTCTTCTAACGGATAGCTGCCTGAGGTATGACTAAAAGCCCCAGGGGCTCCGTGCACCTGGATTTGACAAGTTCAGTACCTTTAAGAAACCTTAAACCGGAAAGTAAACTTGTTTTCAGAACGAGGTGGTGTTAAGGTCACCTTTACATTTCACCACTTTATTCCATTTCCATTAAGTAGTCATTGCATTTGAATTGTGGAGACACTTTTTTTCATAATGTTAAATTGAGAGAAAAAAATCACAACACAGGTAGAAGAGTTCCCAGCGCCTGTTCTGTGTGTCTCTCCGAAAAGACGTTGTTCTAAAGAGATTTATTGGAGGTAGACTGAATTTATTTTATTGCTACTTGTCAGGTAGCATGTACGCAAGCAGTCCTTTACTTACGTCATTCTCAGGGAGCGTAGTATAATGCGTGGCTATGGTGTGTGTGTGTGCGTGTGTGTGTGTGTGTGTGTGTATGTGCGTGCGCGTGTGTTTCTGTGCGTGTTTCTGTGCGTGTGTGTGCGCGCGCGTGTGTGTGTAAGTGTGTGTGTGTGTAAATATAGGATCGCTTTACCCTTACTTAGGCTGATCTGCAGAGGGAGTGTGTGGCTCCGCCCCTGTCGTCATTACAGGCTTGGCACTGTGTGTGTGTGTGTGTGTGTGTGTGTGTGTGTGTGTGTGTGTGTGTGTGTGTGCGTGCGTGCGTGTGTGTGTGTGTGTGTGTGTGTGCGTGCGTGCGTGCGTGCGTGTGCTTGTGTGTGTGTGTGTCTGTGTGATAAATTTACAAGACACGCGAATCCATACCTGACAAACGTACACACCATCAACAAAGAATAAGAGAGAGAGAGAGAGAGAGAGAGAGAGAGAGAGAGAGAGAGAGAGAGAGAGAGAAAGGGAGAATGTACGTTCTGGCTCACCGATTCCGACAGACCCTAAATATTAACGCAAAATAGGCTTCTGGACTAAACTTTTACTAAAATGAAACATGCGACAAAATCAGAAAAATACTGCATAAATCCATACAAAAAAAATACAGTAAAGTAAGGTTGTTTTGAACCAATGCCGGGTCTGTCGGAATCAGTAACCCAGAACGTACATTCTCCCTTTCTCTTATACAACATTCTTAAGCTCAATACGCTCTCTCATTTACAAACTTTACTTCATGTGTTCTTTCACTGTTAGAATTATATCTGATACATGCAATGTGACTGTCTAAACGAATAGTTAACTCTTTACAAGTGATTCTATTTTTACTTTTTCTTCCCGTCCTATTTGAATCCCCTTTTTTAAAAACTGCTTTTTCAGATCTTCTATATCGAGTGGCTTGTTATATTCAGCTCGTGTTTTTGTTTGAATACTTGCTTTCTTACTTTTGTAGTCATCAAAGTCTGTTTGTATCTGTTTGAATTCTTCGTCAGAAACTTTTGAATCTTCAAGTGCTTTACTGATAGACAGTTTTAGGCTAGACAATTTTGATGATGCAAGAGTGGAAATGGATTCGTGTTTTTCAAGCTTTTTCACAATTTTTTTCATTATAGCTGATGCTATAAATGATAAACCACCAACTGCTGCTGCGACACCACCTAGGATTAGAGAAACTGGAGTCCCTACTCCGGTAGCTAACAGAATTGTTCCCGTTACACCTGCAGCTGATGCAAGGATAGTAGAACCAGTGCTGGCATTAGAAAGGCTGTTGTAAGTTGTTGAGTACTTACGTCTAGCGCGAGAATATTTTTCTAATTCATCTTCTAGTTGTTTTTGTATATTACTAATGTGTGCCAGTCTGAATTGTTGACTTTCTGCTGCACTTTCATCAATATTAGGATAAAGCTTCACACTGCTAGTCATCTTTTTAATGCAAAATATAAAATATTTATCTTAATTCTCACTGGCCAGTGTTTCTGCTAAGCTTTGAAGCTGTTCATTGCTTAACACCTTATCTGTATAGTAGAAAGCAATCAAATCAAGATAAGTAAGATTAATACTTCTTATTTCTGTTAAATTATTTATATCTGCGTTAACAACAACATTTTGGTTTGACGTCTGTTTTTTTATTGTGTTAGAATCCTTTTGAACAGCAATAAATACTCTGACTTCTTCAACATTTAATGGTCTCCAGTTGAGATTTATTCCTCTCATTAGAACAGTGTTTGTGGTTTCTTCCCTTTTCCTGACAACTATATCAAATATCATAGTTGCATTCTGCCCTATTGGAAGCTTGGGTATAAAATCGACAATGGTGTCAGCGTCCTTTTCAACACTTTGTTTTCTGTGAATGAGATAGTTGTTCTTATGGAAAGGTTTAACTGCAACTTCTCCCCTGCTGTTAATCGCAGGAACAAGGCTAACAATTAGTGGTTTAGCATTGATTGACTTACGGAATGTGTCGTCTTTTCCAACAAGAGTGTATGGACTCACAAATTCAAACTTCATTTCCCAGTCAATCTTTTTTATAACAGGACTAAGTACCCATTTTTTATTCTGATGTTTCCACATGTAGTATATGTCATCGACAATTGGATCAGGTACATTAACATCACGGATTTGGCCTAGTTTGAGAAATCTTGGTTTCTTTTCATCGTCGATTTCCTTTCTCTTGTAATGACCAGTGTCTGTAAACTCGAATGCATACACTGCACCAACTTCAGCATTGCTCTCAAAGTCGATAGCGTCTGCTAAATCTTTCAACTCTATAGTTGAACATGCAACAGGATAAGCTATTGTAGGTCCACTCGACATTTTAATACTCAATATTTTATGGAACTATTTCCAATGTAATGTTAAACAAACAATCAACTGGTTGTCCACTTTGATTTTTCAGATCAATGTGTAGGAATTCATGACACCCTTCCTCCAAGTCCTTGAACTGAAGTGTCTTAAATGTTGGCACGTGCATTTTACAAAAAGAGGCATCACTCGGTGGAAGAATCCTAAGCAGATCAGAACGCTGATCATTAAACAGATTATAGGATGTGTTAAGCTCTCTCATGTGAACAAACAGTACACTGTTAACATCCATGTCAATGGGACGTGTTCCCTTGTATAAATTTGTAATTCCAAGCATATCAAGGAGTTTGGTTGGAAACTCAACGTTTACTTCTCTAGTTTTGGGCATAGTAAGAGTAGCAATGAGACTTGCATGATTTAAACTCGCTGTAATACCTACTGGAGCAAACAATTCTTTCTCTAAAGTGCAGAAGTCATAGTAACCATCTTCTACAGAATGTGTTTTACCATTAATTCTAACCCAGTTGTTAGCCTTTTTTTTACTGATATTATACCAAGTAACCTTGTACATAATTTCATGCAGTGCAACTTTCATTCCTCCATTTTGATTGTTGATAGGGTTTGCAAGTTTAACTGGCACACCAGTCTTCACATTTGTTAGTGTGATAAACATTTTTTATTCAACAACAAAAATGAGTCAGTATAAATTCAACAAAGACGTTAAATACAAAACTGGACCATATTACAATCCAAAGACTATTTCTTTCCATGAGTTGGACTTTGCTGTAACAGAAACAGAATCCATTCGCGTTAAAGTGCCTGACCCATTCCATTCTTACCTAAATCCCCCAATCAAAAATGATAGTGTTCCAAAGATGTGGAACTCTCACCCAATTCAGTTCTATCAGAATCAGTTAAACTTTGCAATATTCTGTGCAACCACGGGATGTGGAGTGTCCTATGCAGACCACATGAATAATTCAAACTTACTGACAAAGTGTGTGTACACATTTCACGTTTACTATCAGTGCAGGAGAATCTTGTCTGAACTTCAGGCACCAATGCCGCATGAAAAGAGCTGGAACCCATTCAACAATAGGATAAACATGAAAGTGTATGAGCGTCTCTGCAATGAATTCAATATAGATTTTAAGACCGACTTTAGGCAAAAGCAAGACAAAAACCATGGCATGGGAACACTATATTTATGGGGTGTCCACAGGAGGTATAATTTTGATTACTGGCCAGGTCATACATCTTTTTCTTCAAATGTGCAGGTACAGTTAGGATCAATAGAACAAGAGCACCACAATGCATGGACTACTTTTATATTAGACACCGGCAAAGGTTTCACTGGATCAGGTGTTGAAAGGATCAATGAATCTATCCGAACATATGCGTGGTGCTTGCTAGGCTCGCAGGCACAGACACGATCAAACATAATGAGAACAAGCACAGGGTTTGGTGCACAGAAACAGTTGTTATCAAATTTAGAAGATGTCATAAACTCTGCAGTTGATCTGCCTTCCAGCATCAAAAGGTATCAAGACTCTCTCCGTTATGCAAGATCAAAAGTTGACTTTGCTGTTGGTAACGGCCTTTACATGTTACCTTCTGATCTCCAGCTGCAGATTGGAACAATAACAAATTATAACAATGAAATCATTATTGCTAGTGACACCCAGCCGCTTGGAAAGGGTGAAGAACTGAATTCAGAAATCAGAACGATGTTACAGCCATATCACAATGAACAGAAACAAAGCGTGACAAGTGAAGATCACGCTGCAGGTGAAGATCATTCTGTCACTAGGGATGATCAAGCTGTTAGTATTAGTGATGATCATGAATCGCAGAAGACTGCTCTAGTAATTGGTGGAGTGGGTGTAGGCTTACTTTTGCTTTATTCTCGTTAGCAGAACACCTGCAATTAAAACTATTAGAGTCCAGAGATGTTCAGCCATGAAACCAACAACTTTACCTGCAAAAGATAACAGCCAGCTAACAATTGAACCAATGATTCCTGGAAGTGCATCCAAAGCTTTTGCTGCTAGTTTCTTTAATAGTTCTGCAATGTGTTTGAGTTGTTTCTTTACCCATCCCGGATCAGATGGAGGTGAAGGTGGAGGTGGAGGTGGAGGTGTGACAGTGCCACCTGTGAGTGTTAACACTAATGTGCTTATTGCAAATCCTAACGCAGTTAGTATACTAGCTATTGTGATTCCCTGCTCTCTGAAAAGCGTTCTAATTCTTTCAGCAAGAGTTGTGTCTTCGTAAAGGATTCTTTGAATTGTATTTTTTATTCTGCTGACCTGTGTTCTCAGTTGTTCTCTATTGTTACTTAGAACTTCTAACCTTATGGCTTTCTCCTCCTGCAAATCTTTTAAACGCTTAGAAATTCTGTTTTTTACTTCTTGTTCTAGGTTCAAATCATCAGCATCAGCAAGTTTTTGTTTCTCTTTGTTTATATCTTCATCCAGCTGACCTAGTTTTGACAGATTATTTGCTATTTCACCTCGGATGGTTTGTAGTGATTGATTAAGGGCTTCTATTTCTCTCATAGGTAATAGTTCATGTGGAGTCTTCAGTGAAGTTTCCTCAGAAAAAGAAGTCTCTATCTCTTGTGTAAGTTGATCAGCCTCATCTGCAAGTTTATTAAGATCTTGCAATGGAACAGATTCTATTTGAGTAGCAGTTGGTAGTCCTAGTTCTGCTTGTTGAAGTAAGGAAACAACATGGGAAGATGATGACCGTGTGCTAGGCACAATATCTAATTGCCTAAGTCGATTAGCAGTAAGTTTTTGTTTTAGTGAAACTTTTGATAGAAACTTAGCAGGATTAGATTTATATGTAAGTTGGACTTTTTCTCCTTTATCGCTAGTTGTATATAAATGATTTGCTTCCATTTTGAACTGGTTTGGATCTAAAACATCAGGTTCTTCTCCTAAACTTTTGTAGAAATCTCTAACTTTACCTTCCAGAAGTTCATGTCGTGCCACCTCATAATGCAGTGAATGATGGTAGGGAACCAAAGGGATTGCTTCGCTCATGTCGTCCGCTGGCTCAAATAAATCTTCAAATCCACCTTCTGCCATTTGTAACTTATTTTTTATTTTGAAAATAAAAAAAGATGGCACAATCGTTCGGTTCTGTTCTTGATCCTTACAGAAGGCTGAAAGAGCCTCTCGGGGTAAAAGGAATAAGGCAAACAGTTATAGTCACAAATAATCCTTCTACTATTGATCAGAATGAAATACTTACTGTTAGGTTTCCTAATCTAGGTAAGAACGATGTTATTGTACCAGGCACTGTAAGACTATCATTCAAATTAGAATTAGAATCTGGCTCAGATGAAAATAGGACTTTGGCTTATAATGTAGGAAGAGCAATTGTGAGGAAGATTACTGTCAAACTGGAAGGGCGGGAAGTGATGTCATTGAATAATGCAGATGTATTTTTAGTTTATGCAGATAATTGGTTAACTGACAATGAAAAGAAAAACAGAGTGTTTCAAGGGATTCAGTCAGACAATGGGATAAAAGTTAGAATAGGAGCAGGAGATAAAGCTGACAACAAAAAAGATAACGCTGTCAATGTTGCTTTTGGAAACAAATTTTGTATTCCACTTGACTTTGAACTCATAAATTCACATCCTCCCTTCTATCAAGGAGCATTGCGTGACAGGCTGTCATACGACCTGACTTTCAATAGTTATGATCGTGTTATGCTTTCACAAGACCCGGAAGCAAAGTATAAGGTGTCTGGAATTTCTTTAGAGTTTGATGTTGTAAACCATCCTGAACTGGCTAGACTTATAGAAAATCAGTACAGTTCTAAGCTGCCTATCTATTATGAAAGAGTGTTGAATCACAGTACACTTTCAAAAAGCCAGGCTGATCCAATCTGGAACATTAACTTGAATACACCAGCTAGGTCAATGAAGGGAATACTTATGTTGTTTGAGGAACCAAAAGATTCATATGAAAGGCAAATAGAAAAGTTTTACAATCCACTAATCAATAGAGTATATTGCACAATTGAAGGGCAGCCAAACCAAATATTTGCATCTGGCATGCTGCCATACCAACACTATGATGAAGCAAGAAAGTACTTTACTGGAGGAAGATTGAAAGACCCAACATCTGATCTTGTGGCTAAAGATCTACATTTACACGGTGTTGGCGTAGAAGATTTCTTGACAAATAAATATGCGTTATGGCTGGATCTCAGAACAACTGACGACAACAAACTGCATGGAAGTGGAAGGCGAATTGAAAACGGATCAGAAGGAATCACAATACAAATTGAAAAGGAAGTAGGGAGTAGTAGTAAATCAGTTAAGATCTACGTGTTTGTTGTGTCAGATGCGCAGTTAAACATCTCTGAAAGCAGATTACAGGATATTGTTTATTGAACGTGTTAAAATGAAGTATCTAGATTTTCTTCCAAAAGATCCACACTGTTCTTTGATTTGTGGGGCAACAGGTTGCGGCAAAACAAGATATGTTTTGGATTTATTACAGACTGTTTACATAAATCACTTTGAACACATAGTCATATTCTGTCCAACCATAAAGCATAACAGAACATACAAGGAGAGAAAATTCATATGGTCTGATCAAAATATATTTATTGTAAATCCTTCTGATCGTCTAAATGTTTGCTTGGAGCATTATTTCGATCTTTTTCAGAACACACCAACACTGTTTATTATTGATGACTGTGCAGCAGAACGTGACATTGTTAGAAAGAAAAGTGCACTAGCAAAGCTTGCATTCAGTGGACGACATGCATTAATATCAGTTTGGATATTAACACAAAAATACAATGCAGTTCTGAAAGACTTTAGAGAGCAACTCAAAACAATAACATTGTTCTATTCAAAGGACCGTGACAGTTTTGAAGAGTGTCTTCGAGAAAATGATGTCATTGAAAACAAACAGGAGAGAGAAAGAATAAAGAATAATCTGAAATCTTCTAAGCACTCGAAACTGGTTTTAAAAACTGATCAACCAGTTCAGTATGTATGTTTGTAGAAATCCTTGCTAAGTTCTTGTCAAGTTCTTACTCAAGTTCTTACCAAGTTCTTGTCAATTTCTTACTCAAGTTCTTGTCAAGTTCTTACTCAAGTTCTTACTAAGTTCTTACTCAAGTTCTTGTTAAGTTCTTGTTAAGTTCCTACCTAAGTTCTTACTCAAGTTCCTACCTAAGTTCTTGTCAAGTTCTTACTAAGTTCTTGTTAAGTTTTTACTCAAGTTCTTGTTAAGTTCCTACCTAAGTTCTTACTCAAGTTCCTACCTAAGTTCTTGTTAAGTTCCTACCTAAGTTCTTACTCAAGTTTAATTACTAGATTTTAATTTTATTCTGCATCAAAATAAAATGAACTGTGATGAATTGCTGATGCAGACTTCTACAGATATTGAAATCTGTGACAGTAGGACTATACCTGATAAAAAAGAAAGATTGTATTCACTTGCTGTTTGTGGAAAAACAAAACACTACCTTGGGCGGCAGTTAACTGTGGAAGAAGTACAACATCTTTCCTCAGAAGATATAGAAAAGTATCATGGACGGTATGAATCAGTGCTTGGTTCTAAGATGGTTAGAAGTATTGGACAGACTGTTATAGGTTTGTACACAAAGATTTTTGGACATTTTACACCTCTCGACTCGGAGGAAGACTTAACACATGATCTAACTCATGACCCTGTTGTTTCCAAGTCCCTCGAATCTCTTGCCTGTGGCCTGTATTATCGATTTGGTGCTTTATTAGTACCATTTGTTGCTGGATTAATTACTTTCAAACACATTAATTTTCAGAATAAAAAAGATGACAGATCAGTTGAAGCAGACAGTGGAGCAGACGAAAATACCAGAAGTGAACACAGTGACAAAGAAACCTGGTAGAGTAGAAGCAGGAAAAAAACTAGCCGAATGGAACAGACAAAAAAAGTTAAATCAAAAGGCAAAGCAGAACATTATGTCTGAAGTTGAGCAGACACCAAACATTCCTGAAGTGACTAAGGTCACACAAACTGATCAAGAATTAAAATCTTCATTTCTATCATACAGAAAAGTAGCTGTAGCAGCTGTTGTTGGAGGAGGTGGATACTTGCTTTACAAACTTTGGCAAGGCAAATATAAAGTGTCAGAAACACCAAAATCAGAAACACCAAAACCAACAAACAAAGCAGTACAAACAATAAAAAAGCCCACAGTAGTACCTGCAGTGGATTCATTTCATATGGAATAATTTTAATATTTTAATTTTGATAACATAAAAATGAGTTCTGAAAAGACAATAGTTAATCTAGTTTATCACGCTGCAGTGATTGGAGGCTTGAGTGTAGGTTACACAATGCTGGGTAAAAGTCTCCTCAGAATGAAACCAGCCGACTTGGGAAAGTTAGACTTCGAAGACGGTGCTAAACTAATTGGTGTTGTGACAGCTTCCTTTGCAACAAAAGACTTCCTGGTGAAGCAAGGAATTATTCCAGAAAATATAAACATGTAAGACAATAAAATGGCTAGCTTGGTTATGATGGTGGGAGGTGCGATTGTAAATGCGCTTGCATTTTCTGGCAGCAACTATTTGTTTTCTAAACTGCAAAATGGTGAAGAGAGGGAAAGGCACAACAAAGCCATGGAACAACTGGCGAAAGCACAGGATGAATACGAGAAGAAACGAATTGCGCAGTTAGACTTTATGAATGATAAACTCAGGCAGCAAGGACATGCAAACAAAACCTTTGCCAATGTTGATGCAGCCATTCAAGAATACTATCTTGTAACTGGAAAGAAAATGAAGACAAGTGCTCCTCCAAAACTGGGTGACTTTTATCAGCCTTCAGAAGAGCAGAAGGTGGGCGAGATTGTTTTCATTGTTATTGGTATGGCTGTTGTTTACTTTATTGCGCGTGCTGTCAAATCTTAATATTCTGTCATTTAAAAAACCATGAGTGATGCTTTGTTATCTAAAATATATTATTCCCCAAAAGGATACTGGAAAGGAAGAACTGCTATTGACAAGCTCAGTGACGCAGCAGGTGTTTCTCAAGATATAGCAAAGAAATGGTTGTCAAAGCAGGCAGTTTGGCAGATCTATTTACCTGCACCAAGAAAAATTACACGACCACACTTTGTTAACATTAAACCGAATGACACTCATCAAATAGACCTGCTGTATTTACCGCATGACACAGTCAGAAGGAAGAAATATAAGTATGCACTGACTGTAGTTGATGTTGCAACAAGATACAAAGATGCTGAACCGTTGACAGAGAAAAGTGCTATAGCTACAGCTGTTGCCCTGCAAGAAATTTACAGACGTGGACCACTAAAGTATTCCAGAATGATTCAGTGCGATGATGGTAAGGAGTTTAAAGGAGCTGTCAACCAGCTTCTGTTAAAACATCATGTTACAGTGAAGAGAGGTATTCCAGGAAACCACAGGTCACAGGCTATTGTTGAGAGCTTTAACAAACAGTTGGCAGAAAAACTGTTTTCATATCAGTACCATCAGGAATTTTTGGACACAGAAAGTAAATTGCGTAACACTGAATGGGTCAAAAGATTACCATCAGTACTTAGAGCAATGAATCTGGAGGTATTTAAAGCTACAGGGTTAAGACCAGTTGATGCAATCAAACAGAAAACAATACCTGTTGCTCCAAAGTCAACAACACCAGTGGCATTACTACCTTTCAATCAGAAAGTCAGATATTTATATGCACCCGGTGAAGCTGAGGGTGACAGCAGGAAGCGTGCAACGGATCCAATCTGGAGTATTGACATTCATGAAATCAAGAGAGTAGTAGAGACAAATCCACCTATATATTACTTGAGAGAACCAGCACCGCAAAGAGCCTTTGTAAAAGAGGAATTACAATTAGTTCCACGTGGTACAAATGTTAAATGATTTTTTATTTCAGATTTTATAGTGTTAACAAAAATGGAAGCTCTGAGAAAGAATTGCAACTTCATTTTTTTAATTTATATTTTTATTTTGAGTTATAAAATCAAACTCACAGCGATGGAAGACTCTGTATTAGAATCTTTATCGACAGTATTTGACACCGTTGAATTACAAGTAACGGATCCTCAAAATGTGCAGTCCAGTGTGCAAGACGCCATTGAACAAATTCCAAACAATTTGTTGATTGAACCTCCAGTAAAAGCGCAGATAGTCAGTTTAATAAAATACAAAACAGTCAGTGATGAGGTGCTAGAAGTTCATGTTTCAACCAGACAACTAGCACTTAATTCTATGGCAGAATTGAATGGAAACTGGGCAGATGAAATGATGAAACGGTTTGAGCAAGCTGCAGAGGATGCAAAGATGAAAGGATCCGGATGGTCAGAAGGTGAAATTCTAAAAATAGAATTGAAGCTAAGTAAATTTGCCCCCATCAGAGGTAGAAGTTACATACCTTTACCTCCTGCTCTTGTCAAAAAACGTGCTGTGCTGAACATAAAGAATGATGATGACAAATGTTTTATGTGGTGTGTTCTGGCAAGACTGTACAGTGTAAAGAAAAATGCAGAAAGAGTGTCTAACTATCATGCATACAGAAATAAACTAAACTTTACTGGTATTGAATTTCCTGTCAGCATTACAAGCATTGACAAATTTGAACAGCAAAACAAACCCATCACCGTAAATGTTTACACGTGGGATGAGGAAGATGAACTGAAACCAGTCAGAATATCAAAGAACTCACCAACGATTGGTGATTGTGATACTAACCATGTTGACATGTTACTAATGACTGATGGTGTAACATATCATTACACTTTGATTCGTACAATGAGTAGACTGATGGCGAGCACAAGCAATCACAATAGTAAACAAGACTTTTGTAGGCGATGTCTCTTGCGTATTCCATCAATTCATGCAGCACTTATACACAAGCAACATTGTAAGAGCGTTGATGATGCGGTTGTGAAGTTAACAACACCACCGCCAGACAGCAAAGTGTATTTTAAGAATGTATGCAAACTACAGAAAAGTCCTTATGTTGTTTATGCTGACTTTGAATCTATCATTGTGCCATATGAAGGACCTTTACCAAAAGACCTACCTAAAACAGTAACTCTAAGTAATCATCAAGTCTGTTCATATGCATTTATTGTTGTTAGTTCAGATGGTAAACATTCTAAACCGCAATTGTACAGAGGACCTAATGCAGCAAAGAACTTCTTACAGCAAATGAACCAAGTGCGAAATGACTGCTCCAAACAACTGAATCTTTCAGACATTGTTATGAAACCTGAAGACCAAGAACAGTTTAACTCTACCACACAGTGTTGGATATGCGAACAAAGTCTAACACCAAACACAGACAATCCAATAGTAAGAGATCATGATCATGTAAGTGGGCAGTTCCGAGGAGCAGCACACAGCAAATGTAATCTACAATTAAAGTTTGATCCTAAGACTTGGAAGCTTCCAATCTTCTTCCATAACTTGCGCGGTTATGATTCACATCTGATCATGCAGGCAGTAACTGATGAATACAAAGCAAGATGCATTGCGCAGTCTTCAGAAAAGTACATGGCCTTTACTCTGAATAGTTTACACTTCTACGATTCTGCTCAACATCTGATGGGAACACTTGAGTCTTTATCTTCATCACTAACTGCTTTCCCAATCACATGTAAGTACTTTGACAGTGACTTAGTTAGAAAGGGAGTCTATCCATATGAATACATGGATTCGTGGGAGAGGTTTGATGAAGATGAGTTACCACCAAAGGATGCTTACTTCTCACGGCTGAAGGGTAAAGGTATAAGTGACGAAGACTATGAACACGCTAAGACTGCATGGAATAAATTAGGATGTAATACAATGGGTGATTATCATGATCAATATTTGTTGGCTGATGTTTGTTTACTTGCAGATATATTTGAGAATTACAGAAGAACATGTATGAAGCACTACAATCTAGATCCTTCACATTACATATCTGCACCAGGCATGAGCTGGGATGCATTTCTTAGATTTACAGGAGTAAAGATTGACTTGCTATCAGATCTACCTACACTTCAGATGATTGAAAATGGACTACGTGGAGGAATCAGTATGGCTTCACACAATTACTGCAAAGCCAACAACAAATACTTGGACGACTTTGATCCTATGAAACCTTCTAATTACATCATGTATCTAGATGCAAACAATTTGTATGGTTGGGCAATGTGTCAGACGCTTCCACTTCGGAACTTTAAGATCTATTCAGGACCATTTTCACAATGTGTTGTGCTGGCAATATTAAAAGCAGGCCCAGACAGTCGAAAGGGATGGATACTAGAAGTTGACTTAGACTATCCACTATCACTTCATGATCTACATAATGATTATCCTTTAGCGGCTGAGAGGTTAAAAGTAAACCCAAGAGAACCTCCAAAGCTGGTGCCCAATCTGTTTCACAAAAAGAAGTATGTGTGTCACTACAGACTGTTACAGTTTTACATTAGACATGGATTAATTTTGAAGGCTGTTCATCGTATAATTTTATTTGATCAAGAACAGTTTATGAAACCTTACATCATGAAAAACACAGAACTGAGAACCAAAGCCGCTGATGCATCAGAGAAAGACTTTTTTAAACTGATGAACAACAGTTGCTTTGGTAAGACAATGGAAAACCCACACAAGAGAAAGGATGTTAGACTTGTTACAAGAGAAAATGAGGCCATCAAGCTGACATCCAAACCACAGTATCAAGACTTTAAATACTTTCATGAACAGCTGTATGGTATCTTAATGAAAAAACTTGTAGTCAAGCTTGACAAACCAGTATTCATAGGCTTTACTGTGCTAGAGTTGTCAAAACTGTTGATGCTTGAGTTTTTGTATGATTATTTGAAACCAAGATATCCCAAATCGAGAGTACTTTACACAGACACAGATTCATTCTTACTTGACATTCCAGCGGATGACATTTACAAAGATCTAGAAGCTGAAAGTCCTGCAGTAAAAGGAAAAGATTCTTTTTATGACACTTGCGACTACCCTAAAGAATCACCATTGCACTCAAATGTTAACAAGAAGGTTATTGGAAAGATGAAAGATGAAATGAATGGGAAGATAATTAAGGAGTATGTTGGATTGCGTGCAAAGATGTACAGTGTTGCAAGTGAGAAAGGGGTTGTTAAAAAAGCAAAGGGTGTAAGCAAACAGGTTGTAAAGTCGAGCATATCGCATGATAACTACAAGGAAGCACTGTTTCAGAAGCGAGTGTTTCACCATGACAAC
The DNA here is from genome assembly GCF_037325665.1 of Littorina saxatilis. Lineage (NCBI taxonomy): Eukaryota > Metazoa > Mollusca > Gastropoda > Littorinimorpha > Littorinidae > Littorina > Littorina saxatilis. The sequence goes on from NC_090245.1 coordinate 83,772,052, forward strand.
CCTAAGATCAGTTCCGCGCTTCATCAGATCAACACAACTATTGTAAACAAGAAATCTTTAGATGCTAATGACACAAAGCGCGTTTATTCATCACCAGAATATTCTTATGCAATTGGCCACTGGAGAACAAACGCGGCTCCAAATAGTCTGAGTGTGTAATAAGAATTTTTGTCAATCGGGAAAACCCGCTATGACAGCTTTGTTTTGACTGCAGCGGGGAAGAGAACGTTGCTTGTGAAAGGGGAGTGTTTGTGAAAGGGGAGAAGGCTTTGTTGAGTTTCAAAGCAGCCACCAAGTACACTTGTCAAAGCTTGAATCAATAAACAAGTCATTTGCATAAAGTGCACTCGGCGGCCGCCCGAAGGCAGCCTTTGAAGCGAAGCGAAGCGAAGCGAAGCGAAGCGAAGCAGGGTGTTGACCTATTTTGGCGCAACTGCCAGTTGCGTGACCTGATTGCAGTGTTAGCTCTAACTCTTTTTTCCTACTCTTGTGATTGCTGTTGATGTATATTTGGAACCATTGACGTCACTTTCTCAGCCCAATCGCGAAGCAGGGTGTTGACCTATTTTGGCGCAACTGGCAGTTGCGTGACCTGATTGCAGCCTACTCTTGTGATTGCTGTTGATGTATATTTGGAACCATTGACGTCACTTTCTCAGCCCAATCGCGAAGCAGGGTGTTGACCTATTTTGGCGCAACTGGCAGTTGCGTGACCTGATTGCAGCCTACTCTTGTGATTGCTGTTGATGTATATTTGGAACCATTGACGTCACTTTCTCAGCCCAATAAAGCCTGATATCCTCATTCTTTTCAAACATGGTTTTGAGTTCTTTTCTCATGTTGAAGACTTCATAAAAAGACATCCCAACTGTGCTGAATTTGGCTCTGTATGGAAATAGTAACGGGCAATCTCCTCAATCTCCGTGCATACGTAGAAGAAATTTTAACGTTTCTTTCCAACCAGCCATCCCAGGTCTCATTATGAATGCCTTGTTCTGCTTCATAAAACTTAAATGCGATTTCTAGAACCATTCCATATTGCAAATTGAAGCCCATTGAAGTTGCCTCCTGTCTTTGTATGTGTCTATATCCCTCAACTAACTTTTCAATGGCACTTGCTGATGATGTGATATCTTCCGGATTAAAAAAGAACACTTCCTTCCTAACTTTCATGCTTACATCAACAATTTTTGACTTTTAAATATTCGTGGAGTTCATTGAACGTCATTGTTGTTTGGTTTTCTTTGGTTTTCCTCCATACAAATCTGAAAGTTTCCGTTTTGGGCGTGAAGGAAATTTAGGTAGTTTTCCACTCGGAGATGGCCCTTCATTTTTCATTTGCGATAATACTTCA
>NC_090245.1:83773605-83801105 GCF_037325665.1 Littorina saxatilis
AAACGTACACACCATCAACAAAGACAAGAGAGATTATCGAGAGAGAGAGAGAGAGAGAGAGAGAGAGAGAGAGAGAGAGAAAGGGAGAATGTACGTTCTGGCTCACCGATTCCGACAGACCCTAAATATTAACGCAAAATAGGCTTCTGGACTAAACTTTTACTAAAATGAAACATGCGACAAAATCAGAAAAATACTGCATAAATCCATACAAAAAAAAATACAGTAAAGTAAGGTTGTTTTGAACCAATGCCGGGTCTGTCGGAATCAGTAACCCAGAACGTACATTCTCCCTTTCTCTTATACAACATTCTTAAGCTCAATACGCTCTCTCATTTACAAACTTTACTTCATGTGTTCTTTCACTGTTAGAATTATATCTGATACATGCAATGTGACTGTCTAAACGAATAGTTAACTCTTTACAAGTGATTCTATTTTTACTTTTTCTTCCCGTCCTATTTGAATCCCCTTTTTTAAAAACTGCTTTTTCAGATCTTCTATATCGAGTGGCTTGTTATATTCAGCTCGTGTTTTTGTTTGAATACTTGCTTTCTTACTTTTGTAGTCATCAAAGTCTGTTTGTATCTGTTTGAATTCTTCGTCAGAAACTTTTGAATCTTCAAGTGCTTTACTGATAGACAGTTTTAGGCTAGACAATTTTGATGATGCAAGAGTGGAAATGGATTCGTGTTTTTCAAGCTTTTCACAATTTTTTTCATTATAGCTGATGCTATAAATGATAAACCACCAACTGCTGCTGCGACACCACCTAGGATTAGAGAAACTGGAGTCCCTACTCCGGTAGCTAACAGAATTGTTCCCGTTACACCTGCAGCTGATGCAAGGATAGTAGAACCAGTGCTGGCATTAGAAAGGCTGTTGTAAGTTGTTGAGTACTTACGTCTAGCGCGAGAATATTTTTCTAATTCATCTTCTAGTTGTTTTTGTATATTACTAATGTGTGCCAGTCTGAATTGTTGACTTTCTGCTGCACTTTCATCAATATTAGGATAAAGCTTCACACTGCTAGTCATCTTTTTAATGCAAAATATAAAATATTTATCTTAATTCTCACTGGCCAGTGTTTCTGCTAAGCTTTGAAGCTGTTCATTGCTTAACACCTTATCTGTATAGTAGAAAGCAATCAAATCAAGATAAGTAAGATTAATACTTCTTATTTCTGTTAAATTATTTATATCTGCGTTAACAACAACATTTTGGTTTGACGTCTGTTTTTTTATTGTGTTAGAATCCTTTTGAACAGCAATAAATACTCTGACTTCTTCAACATTTAATGGTCTCCAGTTGAGATTTATTCCTCTCATTAGAACAGTGTTTGTGGTTTCTTCCCTTTTCCTGACAACTATATCAAATATCATAGTTGCATTCTGCCCTATTGGAAGCTTGGGTATAAAATCGACAATGGTGTCAGCGTCCTTTTCAACACTTTGTTTTCTGTGAATGAGATAGTTGTTCTTATGGAAAGGTTTAACTGCAACTTCTCCCCTGCTGTTAATCGCAGGAACAAGGCTAACAATTAGTGGTTTAGCATTGATTGACTTACGGAATGTGTCGTCTTTTCCAACAAGAGTGTATGGACTCACAAATTCAAACTTCATTTCCCAGTCAATCTTTTTTATAACAGGACTAAGTACCCATTTTTTATTCTGATGTTTCCACATGTAGTATATGTCATCGACAATTGGATCAGGTACATTAACATCACGGATTTGGCCTAGTTTGAGAAATCTTGGTTTCTTTTCATCGTCGATTTCCTTTCTCTTGTAATGACCAGTGTCTGTAAACTCGAATGCATACACTGCACCAACTTCAGCATTGCTCTCAAAGTCGATAGCGTCTGCTAAATCTTTCAACTCTATAGTTGAACATGCAACAGGATAAGCTATTGTAGGTCCACTCGACATTTTAATACTCAATATTTTATGGAACTATTTCCAATGTAATGTTAAACAAACAATCAACTGGTTGTCCACTTTGATTTTTCAGATCAATGTGTAGGAATTCATGACACCCTTCCTCCAAGTCCTTGAACTGAAGTGTCTTAAATGTTGGCACGTGCATTTTACAAAAAGAGGCATCACTCGGTGGAAGAATCCTAAGCAGATCAGAACGCTGATCATTAAACAGATTATAGGATGTGTTAAGCTCTCTCATGTGAACAAACAGTACACTGTTAACATCCATGTCAATGGGACGTGTTCCCTTGTATAAATTTGTAATTCCAAGCATATCAAGGAGTTTGGTTGGAAACTCAACGTTTACTTCTCTAGTTTTGGGCATAGTAAGAGTAGCAATGAGACTTGCATGATTTAAACTCGCTGTAATACCTACTGGAGCAAACAATTCTTTCTCTAAAGTGCAGAAGTCATAGTAACCATCTTCTACAGAATGTGTTTTACCATTAATTCTAACCCAGTTGTTAGCCTTTTTTTTACTGATATTATACCAAGTAACCTTGTACATAATTTCATGCAGTGCAACTTTCATTCCTCCATTTTGATTGTTGATAGGGTTTGCAAGTTTAACTGGCACACCAGTCTTCACATTTGTTAGTGTGATAAACATTTTTTATTCAACAACAAAAATGAGTCAGTATAAATTCAACAAAGACGTTAAATACAAAACTGGACCATATTACAATCCAAAGACTATTTCTTTCCATGAGTTGGACTTTGCTGTAACAGAAACAGAATCCATTCGCGTTAAAGTGCCTGACCCATTCCATTCTTACCTAAATCCCCCAATCAAAAATGATAGTGTTCCAAAGATGTGGAACTCTCACCCAATTCAGTTCTATCAGAATCAGTTAAACTTTGCAATATTCTGTGCAACCACAGGATGTGGAGTGTCCTATGCAGACCACATGAATAATTCAAACTTACTGACAAAGTGTGTGTACACATTTCACGTTTACTATCAGTGCAGGAGAATCTTGTCTGAACTTCAGGCACCAATGCCGCATGAAAAGAGCTGGAACCCATTCAACAATAGGATAAACATGAAAGGGTATGAGCGTCTCTGCAATGAATTCAATATAGATTTTAAGACCGACTTTAGGCAAAAGCAAGACAAAACCATGGCATGGGAACACTATATTTATGGGGTGTCCACAGGAGGTATAATTTTGATTACTGGCCAGGTCATACATCTTTTTCTTCAAATGTGCAGGTACAGTTAGGATCAATAGAACAAGAGCACCACAATGCATGGACTACTTTTATATTAGACACCGGCAAAGGTTTCACTGGATCAGGTGTTGAAAGGATCAATGAATCTATCCGAACATATGCGTGGTGCTTGCTAGGCTCGCAGGCACAGACACGATCAAACATAATGAGAACAAGCACAGGGTTTGGTGCACAGAAACAGTTGTTATCAAATTTAGAAGATGTCATAAACTCTGCAGTTGATCTGCCTTCCAGCATCAAAAGGTATCAAGACTCTCTCCGTTATGCAAGATCAAAAGTTGACTTTGCTGTTGGTAACGGCCTTTACATGTTACCTTCTGATCTCCAGCTGCAGATTGGAACAATAACAAATTATAACAATGAAATCATTATTGCTAGTGACACCCAGCCGCTTGGAAAGGGTGAAGAACTGAATTCAGAAATCAGAACGATGTTACAGCCATATCACAATGAACAGAAACAAAGCGTGACAAGTGAAGATCACGCTGCAGGTGAAGATCATTCTGTCACTAGGGATGATCAAGCTGTTAGTATTAGTGATGATCATGAATCGCAGAAGACTGCTCTAGTAATTGGTGGAGTGGGTGTAGGCTTACTTTTGCTTTATTCTCGTTAGCAGAACACCTGCAATTAAAACTATTAGAGTCCAGAGATGTTCAGCCATGAAACCAACAACTTTACCTGCAAAAGATAACAGCCAGCTAACAATTGAACCAATGATTCCTGGAAGTGCATCCAAAGCTTTTGCTGCTAGTTTCTTTAATAGTTCTGCAATGTGTTTGAGTTGTTTCTTTACCCATCCCGGATCAGATGGAGGTGAAGGTGGAGGTGGAGGTGGAGGTGTGACAGTGCCACCTGTGAGTGTTAACACTAATGTGCTTATTGCAAATCCTAACGCAGTTAGTATACTAGCTATTGTGATTCCCTGCTCTCTGAAAAGCGTTCTAATTCTTTCAGCAAGAGTTGTGTCTTCGTAAAGGATTCTTTGAATTGTATTTTTTATTCTGCTGACCTGTGTTCTCAGTTGTTCTCTATTGTTACTTAGAACTTCTAACCTTATGGCTTTCTCCTCCTGCAAATCTTTTAAACGCTTAGAAATTCTGTTTTTTACTTCTTGTTCTAGGTTCAAATCATCAGCATCAGCAAGTTTTTGTTTCTCTTTGTTTATATCTTCATCCAGCTGACCTAGTTTTGACAGATTATTTGCTATTTCACCTCGGATGGTTTGTAGTGATTGATTAAGGGCTTCTATTTCTCTCATAGGTAATAGTTCATGTGGAGTCTTCAGTGAAGTTTCCTCAGAAAAAGAAGTCTCTATCTCTTGTGTAAGTTGATCAGCCTCATCTGCAAGTTTATTAAGATCTTGCAATGGAACAGATTCTATTTGAGTAGCAGTTGGTAGTCCTAGTTCTGCTTGTTGAAGTAAGGAAACAACATGGGAAGATGATGACCGTGTGCTAGGCACAATATCTAATTGCCTAAGTCGATTAGCAGTAAGTTTTTGTTTTAGTGAAACTTTTGATAGAAACTTAGCAGGATTAGATTTATATGTAAGTTGGACTTTTTCTCCTTTATCGCTAGTTGTATATAAATGATTTGCTTCCATTTTGAACTGGTTTGGATCTAAAACATCAGGTTCTTCTCCTAAACTTTTGTAGAAATCTCTAACTTTACCTTCCAGAAGTTCATGTCGTGCCACCTCATAATGCAGTGAATGATGGTAGGGAACCAAAGGGATTGCTTCGCTCATGTCGTCCGCTGGCTCAAATAAATCTTCAAATCCACCTTCTGCCATTTGTAACTTATTTTTTATTTTGAAAATAAAAAAAGATGGCACAATCGTTCGGTTCTGTTCTTGATCCTTACAGAAGGCTGAAAGAGCCTCTCGGGGTAAAAGGAATAAGGCAAACAGTTATAGTCACAAATAATCCTTCTACTATTGATCAGAATGAAATACTTACTGTTAGGTTTCCTAATCTAGGTAAGAACGATGTTATTGTACCAGGCACTGTAAGACTATCATTCAAATTAGAATTAGAATCTGGCTCAGATGAAAATAGGACTTTGGCTTATAATGTAGGAAGAGCAATTGTGAGGAAGATTACTGTCAAACTGGAAGGGCGGGAAGTGATGTCATTGAATAATGCAGATGTATTTTTAGTTTATGCAGATAATTGGTTAACTGACAATGAAAAGAAAAACAGAGTGTTTCAAGGGATTCAGTCAGACAATGGGATAAAAGTTAGAATAGGAGCAGGAGATAAAGCTGACAACAAAAAAGATAACGCTGTCAATGTTGCTTTTGGAAACAAATTTTGTATTCCACTTGACTTTGAACTCATAAATTCACATCCTCCCTTCTATCAAGGAGCATTGCGTGACAGGCTGTCATACGACCTGACTTTCAATAGTTATGATCGTGTTATGCTTTCACAAGACCCGGAAGCAAAGTATAAGGTGTCTGGAATTTCTTTAGAGTTTGATGTTGTAAACCATCCTGAACTGGCTAGACTTATAGAAAATCAGTACAGTTCTAAGCTGCCTATCTATTATGAAAGAGTGTTGAATCACAGTACACTTTCAAAAAGCCAGGCTGATCCAATCTGGAACATTAACTTGAATACACCAGCTAGGTCAATGAAGGGAATACTTATGTTGTTTGAGGAACCAAAAGATTCATATGAAAGGCAAATAGAAAAGTTTTACAATCCACTAATCAATAGAGTATATTGCACAATTGAAGGGCAGCCAAACCAAATATTTGCATCTGGCATGCTGCCATACCAACACTATGATGAAGCAAGAAAGTACTTTACTGGAGGAAGATTGAAAGACCCAACATCTGATCTTGTGGCTAAAGATCTACATTTACACGGTGTTGGCGTAGAAGATTTCTTGACAAATAAATATGCGTTATGGCTGGATCTCAGAACAACTGACGACAACAAACTGCATGGAAGTGGAAGGCGAATTGAAAACGGATCAGAAGGAATCACAATACAAATTGAAAAGGAAGTAGGGAGTAGTAGTAAATCAGTTAAGATCTACGTGTTTGTTGTGTCAGATGCGCAGTTAAACATCTCTGAAAGCAGATTACAGGATATTGTTTATTGAACGTGTTAAAATGAAGTATCTAGATTTTCTTCCAAAAGATCCACACTGTTCTTTGATTTGTGGGGCAACAGGTTGCGGCAAAACAAGATATGTTTTGGATTTATTACAGACTGTTTACATAAATCACTTTGAACACATAGTCATATTCTGTCCAACCATAAAGCATAACAGAACATACAAGGAGAGAAAATTCATATGGTCTGATCAAAATATATTTATTGTAAATCCTTCTGATCGTCTAAATGTTTGCTTGGAGCATTATTTCGATCTTTTTCAGAACACACCAACACTGTTTATTATTGATGACTGTGCAGCAGAACGTGACATTGTTAGAAAGAAAAGTGCACTAGCAAAGCTTGCATTCAGTGGACGACATGCATTAATATCAGTTTGGATATTAACACAAAAATACAATGCAGTTCTGAAAGACTTTAGAGAGCAACTCAAAACAATAACATTGTTCTATTCAAAGGACCGTGACAGTTTTGAAGAGTGTCTTCGAGAAAATGATGTCATTGAAAACAAACAGGAGAGAGAAAGAATAAAGAATAATCTGAAATCTTCTAAGCACTCGAAACTGGTTTTAAAAACTGATCAACCAGTTCAGTATGTATGTTTGTAGAAATCCTTGCTAAGTTCTTGTCAAGTTCTTACTCAAGTTCTTACCAAGTTCTTGTCAATTTCTTACTCAAGTTCTTGTCAAGTTCTTACTCAAGTTCTTACTAAGTTCTTACTCAAGTTCTTGTTAAGTTCTTGTTAAGTTCCTACCTAAGTTCTTACTCAAGTTCCTACCTAAGTTCTTGTCAAGTTCTTACTAAGTTCTTGTTAAGTTTTTACTCAAGTTCTTGTTAAGTTCCTACCTAAGTTCTTACTCAAGTTCCTACCTAAGTTCTTGTTAAGTTCCTACCTAAGTTCTTACTCAAGTTTAATTACTAGATTTTAATTTTATTCTGCATCAAAATAAAATGAACTGTGATGAATTGCTGATGCAGACTTCTACAGATATTGAAATCTGTGACAGTAGGACTATACCTGATAAAAAAGAAAGATTGTATTCACTTGCTGTTTGTGGAAAAACAAAACACTACCTTGGGCGGCAGTTAACTGTGGAAGAAGTACAACATCTTTCCTCAGAAGATATAGAAAAGTATCATGGACGGTATGAATCAGTGCTTGGTTCTAAGATGGTTAGAAGTATTGGACAGACTGTTATAGGTTTGTACACAAAGATTTTTGGACATTTTACACCTCTCGACTCGGAGGAAGACTTAACACATGATCTAACTCATGACCCTGTTGTTTCCAAGTCCCTCGAATCTCTTGCCTGTGGCCTGTATTATCGATTTGGTGCTTTATTAGTACCATTTGTTGCTGGATTAATTACTTTCAAACACATTAATTTTCAGAATAAAAAAGATGACAGATCAGTTGAAGCAGACAGTGGAGCAGACGAAAATACCAGAAGTGAACACAGTGACAAAGAAACCTGGTAGAGTAGAAGCAGGAAAAAAACTAGCCGAATGGAACAGACAAAAAAAGTTAAATCAAAAGGCAAAGCAGAACATTATGTCTGAAGTTGAGCAGACACCAAACATTCCTGAAGTGACTAAGGTCACACAAACTGATCAAGAATTAAAATCTTCATTTCTATCATACAGAAAAGTAGCTGTAGCAGCTGTTGTTGGAGGAGGTGGATACTTGCTTTACAAACTTTGGCAAGGCAAATATAAAGTGTCAGAAACACCAAAATCAGAAACACCAAAACCAACAAACAAAGCAGTACAAACAATAAAAAAGCCCACAGTAGTACCTGCAGTGGATTCATTTCATATGGAATAATTTTAATATTTTAATTTTGATAACATAAAAATGAGTTCTGAAAAGACAATAGTTAATCTAGTTTATCACGCTGCAGTGATTGGAGGCTTGAGTGTAGGTTACACAATGCTGGGTAAAAGTCTCCTCAGAATGAAACCAGCCGACTTGGGAAAGTTAGACTTCGAAGACGGTGCTAAACTAATTGGTGTTGTGACAGCTTCCTTTGCAACAAAAGACTTCCTGGTGAAGCAAGGAATTATTCCAGAAAATATAAACATGTAAGACAATAAAATGGCTAGCTTGGTTATGATGGTGGGAGGTGCGATTGTAAATGCGCTTGCATTTTCTGGCAGCAACTATTTGTTTTCTAAACTGCAAAATGGTGAAGAGAGGGAAAGGCACAACAAAGCCATGGAACAACTGGCGAAAGCACAGGATGAATACGAGAAGAAACGAATTGCGCAGTTAGACTTTATGAATGATAAACTCAGGCAGCAAGGACATGCAAACAAAACCTTTGCCAATGTTGATGCAGCCATTCAAGAATACTATCTTGTAACTGGAAAGAAAATGAAGACAAGTGCTCCTCCAAAACTGGGTGACTTTTATCAGCCTTCAGAAGAGCAGAAGGTGGGCGAGATTGTTTTCATTGTTATTGGTATGGCTGTTGTTTACTTTATTGCGCGTGCTGTCAAATCTTAATATTCTGTCATTTAAAAAACCATGAGTGATGCTTTGTTATCTAAAATATATTATTCCCCAAAAGGATACTGGAAAGGAAGAACTGCTATTGACAAGCTCAGTGACGCAGCAGGTGTTTCTCAAGATATAGCAAAGAAATGGTTGTCAAAGCAGGCAGTTTGGCAGATCTATTTACCTGCACCAAGAAAAATTACACGACCACACTTTGTTAACATTAAACCGAATGACACTCATCAAATAGACCTGCTGTATTTACCGCATGACACAGTCAGAAGGAAGAAATATAAGTATGCACTGACTGTAGTTGATGTTGCAACAAGATACAAAGATGCTGAACCGTTGACAGAGAAAAGTGCTATAGCTACAGCTGTTGCCCTGCAAGAAATTTACAGACGTGGACCACTAAAGTATTCCAGAATGATTCAGTGCGATGATGGTAAGGAGTTTAAAGGAGCTGTCAACCAGCTTCTGTTAAAACATCATGTTACAGTGAAGAGAGGTATTCCAGGAAACCACAGGTCACAGGCTATTGTTGAGAGCTTTAACAAACAGTTGGCAGAAAAACTGTTTTCATATCAGTACCATCAGGAATTTTTGGACACAGAAAGTAAATTGCGTAACACTGAATGGGTCAAAAGATTACCATCAGTACTTAGAGCAATGAATCTGGAGGTATTTAAAGCTACAGGGTTAAGACCAGTTGATGCAATCAAACAGAAAACAATACCTGTTGCTCCAAAGTCAACAACACCAGTGGCATTACTACCTTTCAATCAGAAAGTCAGATATTTATATGCACCCGGTGAAGCTGAGGGTGACAGCAGGAAGCGTGCAACGGATCCAATCTGGAGTATTGACATTCATGAAATCAAGAGAGTAGTAGAGACAAATCCACCTATATATTACTTGAGAGAACCAGCACCGCAAAGAGCCTTTGTAAAAGAGGAATTACAATTAGTTCCACGTGGTACAAATGTTAAATGATTTTTTATTTCAGATTTTATAGTGTTAACAAAAATGGAAGCTCTGAGAAAGAATTGCAACTTCATTTTTTTAATTTATATTTTTATTTTGAGTTATAAAATCAAACTCACAGCGATGGAAGACTCTGTATTAGAATCTTTATCGACAGTATTTGACACCGTTGAATTACAAGTAACGGATCCTCAAAATGTGCAGTCCAGTGTGCAAGACGCCATTGAACAAATTCCAAACAATTTGTTGATTGAACCTCCAGTAAAAGCGCAGATAGTCAGTTTAATAAAATACAAAACAGTCAGTGATGAGGTGCTAGAAGTTCATGTTTCAACCAGACAACTAGCACTTAATTCTATGGCAGAATTGAATGGAAACTGGGCAGATGAAATGATGAAACGGTTTGAGCAAGCTGCAGAGGATGCAAAGATGAAAGGATCCGGATGGTCAGAAGGTGAAATTCTAAAAATAGAATTGAAGCTAAGTAAATTTGCCCCCATCAGAGGTAGAAGTTACATACCTTTACCTCCTGCTCTTGTCAAAAAACGTGCTGTGCTGAACATAAAGAATGATGATGACAAATGTTTTATGTGGTGTGTTCTGGCAAGACTGTACAGTGTAAAGAAAAATGCAGAAAGAGTGTCTAACTATCATGCATACAGAAATAAACTAAACTTTACTGGTATTGAATTTCCTGTCAGCATTACAAGCATTGACAAATTTGAACAGCAAAACAAACCCATCACCGTAAATGTTTACACGTGGGATGAGGAAGATGAACTGAAACCAGTCAGAATATCAAAGAACTCACCAACGATTGGTGATTGTGATACTAACCATGTTGACATGTTACTAATGACTGATGGTGTAACATATCATTACACTTTGATTCGTACAATGAGTAGACTGATGGCGAGCACAAGCAATCACAATAGTAAACAAGACTTTTGTAGGCGATGTCTCTTGCGTATTCCATCAATTCATGCAGCACTTATACACAAGCAACATTGTAAGAGCGTTGATGATGCGGTTGTGAAGTTAACAACACCACCGCCAGACAGCAAAGTGTATTTTAAGAATGTATGCAAACTACAGAAAAGTCCTTATGTTGTTTATGCTGACTTTGAATCTATCATTGTGCCATATGAAGGACCTTTACCAAAAGACCTACCTAAAACAGTAACTCTAAGTAATCATCAAGTCTGTTCATATGCATTTATTGTTGTTAGTTCAGATGGTAAACATTCTAAACCGCAATTGTACAGAGGACCTAATGCAGCAAAGAACTTCTTACAGCAAATGAACCAAGTGCGAAATGACTGCTCCAAACAACTGAATCTTTCAGACATTGTTATGAAACCTGAAGACCAAGAACAGTTTAACTCTACCACACAGTGTTGGATATGCGAACAAAGTCTAACACCAAACACAGACAATCCAATAGTAAGAGATCATGATCATGTAAGTGGGCAGTTCCGAGGAGCAGCACACAGCAAATGTAATCTACAATTAAAGTTTGATCCTAAGACTTGGAAGCTTCCAATCTTCTTCCATAACTTGCGCGGTTATGATTCACATCTGATCATGCAGGCAGTAACTGATGAATACAAAGCAAGATGCATTGCGCAGTCTTCAGAAAAGTACATGGCCTTTACTCTGAATAGTTTACACTTCTACGATTCTGCTCAACATCTGATGGGAACACTTGAGTCTTTATCTTCATCACTAACTGCTTTCCCAATCACATGTAAGTACTTTGACAGTGACTTAGTTAGAAAGGGAGTCTATCCATATGAATACATGGATTCGTGGGAGAGGTTTGATGAAGATGAGTTACCACCAAAGGATGCTTACTTCTCACGGCTGAAGGGTAAAGGTATAAGTGACGAAGACTATGAACACGCTAAGACTGCATGGAATAAATTAGGATGTAATACAATGGGTGATTATCATGATCAATATTTGTTGGCTGATGTTTGTTTACTTGCAGATATATTTGAGAATTACAGAAGAACATGTATGAAGCACTACAATCTAGATCCTTCACATTACATATCTGCACCAGGCATGAGCTGGGATGCATTTCTTAGATTTACAGGAGTAAAGATTGACTTGCTATCAGATCTACCTACACTTCAGATGATTGAAAATGGACTACGTGGAGGAATCAGTATGGCTTCACACAATTACTGCAAAGCCAACAACAAATACTTGGACGACTTTGATCCTATGAAACCTTCTAATTACATCATGTATCTAGATGCAAACAATTTGTATGGTTGGGCAATGTGTCAGACGCTTCCACTTCGGAACTTTAAAATCTATTCAGAACCATTTTCACAATGTGTTGTGCTGGCAATATTAAAAGCAGGCCCAGACAGTCGAAAGGGATGGATACTAGAAGTTGACTTAGACTATCCACTATCACTTCATGATCTACATAATGATTATCCTTTAGCGGCTGAGAGGTTAAAAGTAAACCCAAGAGAACCTCCAAAGCTGGTGCCCAATCTGTTTCACAAAAAGAAGTATGTGTGTCACTACAGACTGTTACAGTTTTACATTAGACATGGATTAATTTTGAAGGCTGTTCATCGTATAATTTTATTTGATCAAGAACAGTTTATGAAACCTTACATCATGAAAAACACAGAACTGAGAACCAAAGCCGCTGATGCATCAGAGAAAGACTTTTTTAAACTGATGAACAACAGTTGCTTTGGTAAGACAATGGAAAACCCACACAAGAGAAAGGATGTTAGACTTGTTACAAGAGAAAATGAGGCCATCAAGCTGACATCCAAACCACAGTATCAAGACTTTAAATACTTTCATGAACAGCTGTATGGTATCTTAATGAAAAAACTTGTAGTCAAGCTTGACAAACCAGTATTCATAGGCTTTACTGTGCTAGAGTTGTCAAAACTGTTGATGCTTGAGTTTTTGTATGATTATTTGAAACCAAGATATCCCAAATCGAGAGTACTTTACACAGACACAGATTCATTCTTACTTGACATTCCAGCGGATGACATTTACAAAGATCTAGAAGCTGAAAGTCCTGCAGTAAAAGGAAAAGATTCTTTTTATGACACTTGCGACTACCCTAAAGAATCACCATTGCACTCAAATGTTAACAAGAAGGTTATTGGAAAGATGAAAGATGAAATGAATGGGAAGATAATTAAGGAGTATGTTGGATTGCGTGCAAAGATGTACAGTGTTGCAAGTGAGAAAGGGGTTGTTAAAAAAGCAAAGGGTGTAAGCAAACAGGTTGTAAAGTCGAGCATATCGCATGATAACTACAAGGAAGCACTGTTTCAGAAGCGAGTGTTTCACCATGACAACCCTAAGATCAGTTCCGCGCTTCATCAGATCAACACAACTATTGTAAACAAGAAATCTTTAGATGCTAATGACACAAAGCGCGTTTATTCATCACCAGAATATTCTTATGCAATTGGCCACTGGAGAACAAACGCGGCTTCAAATAGTCTGAGTGTGTAATAAGAATTTTTGTCAATCGGGAAAACCCGCTATGACAGCTTTGTTTTGACTGCAGCGGGGAAGAGAACGTTGCTTGTGAAAGGGGAGTGTTTGTGAAAGGGGAGAAGGCTTTGTTGAGTTTCAAAGCAGCCACCAAGTACACTTGTCAAAGCTTGAATCAATAAACAAGTCATTTGCATAAAGTGCACTCGGCGGCCGCCCGAAGGCAGCCTTTGAAGCGAAGCGAAGCGAAGCGAAGCGAAGCGAAGCAGGGTGTTGACCTATTTTGGCGCAACTGGCAGTTGCGTGACCTGATTGCAGTGTTAGCTCTAACTCTTTTTTCCTACTCTTGTGATTGCTGTTGATGTATATTTGGAACCATTGACGTCACTTTCTCAGCCCAATCGCGAAGCAGGGTGTTGACCTATTTTGGCGCAACTGGCAGTTGCGTGACCTGATTGCAGCCTACTCTTGTGATTGCTGTTGATGTATATTTGGAACCATTGACGTCACTTTCTCAGCCCAATCGCGAAGCAGGGTGTTGACCTATTTTGGCGCAACTGGCAGTTGCGTGACCTGATTGCAGCCTACTCTTGTGATTGCTGTTGATGTATATTTGGAACCATTGACGTCACTTTCTCAGCCCAATAAAGCCTGATATCCTCATTCTTTTCAAACATGGTTTTGAGTTCTTTTCTCATGTTGAAGACTTCATAAAAAGACATCCCAACTGTGCTGAATTTGGCTCTGTATGGAAATAGTAAACGGGCAATCTCCCTCAATCTCCGTGCATACGTAGAAGAAATTTTAACGTTTCTTTCCAACCAGCCATCCCAGGTCTCATTATGAATGCCTTGTTCTGCTTCATAAAACTTAAATGCGATTTCTAGAACCATTCCATATTGCAAATTGAAGCCCATTGAAGTTGCCTCCTGTCTTTGTATGTGTCTATATCCCTCAACTAACTTTTCAATGGCACTTGCTGATGATGTGATATCTTCCGGATTAAAAAAGAACACTTCCTTCCTAACTTTCATGCTTACATCAACAATTTTTGACTTTAAATATTCGTGGAGTTCATTGAACGTCATTGTTGTTTTGGTTTTCTTTGGTTTTCCTCCATACAAATCTGAAAGTTTCCGTTTTGGGCGTGAAGGAAATTTAGGTAGTTTTCCACTCGGAGATGGCCCTTCATTTTTCATTTGCGATAATACTTCAACAAAATTGTTGAGGTAACTGAGGTGCTCTTCAATAGTTAAAAACTGCTCAGAATTCCATTCACTCAATGATTCCGGTATATCCATAGTTGGTGAATGTAAAATTAAAGTTGATGACTGTGTTGAAAAATCTAATAGATTTTGATGAGCAACTTGTGATTCAAGAATTTCTCTCTCTAATTCTTCAGAAATGCTATCTTGAGACATAAATATTTAGCAAATATAGTGACAGTAAAAACACTTCTCTCACAGAAAGCACAACTGCACGGCAGGCGAGTCCGGAATGAAATGGCAAAATCACCAGGCTATGTTACAATCAATACCAAGTGGTGGGCGGACGTGACGTAACTGTTGCTATCACATGATTTAATCTTGTCTTGCCATTGGAGGAATCAGTATAGAAGACAAGCTTGCTGTTTGTTTTTACCAGATCAATACGGTAGTTATGGCTAGCCGACCGACGGGCAGATTGGATCAATACGCACGCTGGCTGCAACTAGTTAATATTTCAATGGAAACTAAATTTAGCGTTGCACAGAGAGAAAGGGAGAATGTACGTTCTGGGTTACTGATTCCGACAGACCCGGCATTGGTTCAAAACAACCTTACTTTACTGTATTTTTTTTGTATGGATTTATGCAGTATTTTTCTGATTTTGTCGCATGTTTCATTTTAGTAAAAGTTTAGTCCAGAAGCCTATTTTGCGTTAATATTTAGGGTCTGTCGGAATCGGTGAGCCAGAACGTACATTCTCCCTTTCTCTGAGAGAGAGAGAGAGACAGACAGGCAGACAGACAGACAGACTGACAGACAACAGAGAAAGAAAGTAGTTGGCATTCTGATGTAAATAGTAAAACACAATATAGATCAATATAGAGATTTTGAATAGTTTTTATTTTCAAACGTCTAGCAAAGCAATCAGAGCAGATTTTACAGTTCCAAAATCCTTTGCATTAGATTTTTTATGTTTTGTTACACTTACAGTTACATTATCAATCTAAATGAAATTCTGTTCGTAGAATACTAAGATCGAAGATAGATACTGTACAGCAACTCGCGAACTGTCACCAAAAGCAGATTACAAATACATCAACAGCCTGAACTTTCTCTCCCATGGTCAATTTGAGTGTGTGCGTGTGTGTGAGTGTATGTGTGAGTGTGTATGTGAGTGTGTATGTGAGTGTGTATGTGAGTGTGTATGTGAGTGTGTGTGTGTGTGTGTCTGTGTGTGTGTGTGTGTGTGTGTGTGTGTGTGTGTGTGTGTGTGTGTGTGTGTGTGGGGGTAATCATGCTTGGCCGCGTGCGTGGGTGCTGGCTCACATGCGTGCCCATGGCCTACAGGTCTATGTTGGTTTAAAAGTATGTCATTGTGTTATTATACTCCAATACAATCTTACCAGATAAACATCAAAAGAGAGATACATTTTATACAAACACACTAAAATATTAACATACATACAGATGTATCTGTGTACTTTTTTTTATGACGGGTAGTGTAGAATGTATTTCCTTGAACACATCAACATCTCCCAACGTTGAAAGAGTGAAAGGAATATATTCAAAAAAATGATTTTTGAATCCTCTACTTGCTGAGTTGCTTCTTCTCACCAAATAAAATACAGTGGTCAGTGCAGTTGAAACACTTGCAGACTGGATCACTTTGACAGTATTACAGAATAGAAAGGCATTTTTCAATGGAAACAGTTCTATAATGTCGTTTAACGGTGCTAAACATCTCTATAAGACTAAGTTGACTAAAGTCTCGCTTTCAAAATCAAGAATTTCTTCTTGAAGTCAAAGCGCAGGGGATTTTGTTTTCATTTTGTTTGTCATTTATACCTCGAGATTGTCCAATGTTCTTATACATGATTTATTGTGAGTTGTGCATCTATTGCATGGTATTGACCATAAGTGGATAATGTGTTGCTGTAAGTTTATTGTCACGTTATTTTGTTAGAATATATGTATTAAATGTTTAAAGGCACAGTGCAGCTCACAGCCTTCGTTTTGCGTTTTTGTTGCAGTTGAGTGCATTTACAGTTCAAAAATCCTCCTATGGTAGTAAAACAAACCCAAAACTACCCAACGACGACATCTGTGAAGCTCGACAGTTTCTTGTTCACGCGAGTGCATAAATTAACCTAGTTATTACGTGGTGTTTGGTCGGAGTTCGATTCAACTGAGTGATTCCGGCCTCCATTTTGTTTTACACAAACTCATCATGTGATGATGTCTGACATAGTTTGCTAGTGACGTGTCTTTTGTGCATGATGTGGTGATCTACCTGATCTAAATTTAGATCCAAAAATAGGTCAAGACCAGCCGGGTCCGAGTACGAAATTAATTCGTAAAAAAAATCGCAGTTCTTGACTCTTTGGGTGCAAGTCAATGAAACTTGGTAGTTCTTCTAACGGATAGCTGCCTGAGGTATGACTAAAAGCCCCAGGGGCTCCGTGCACCTGGATTTGACAAACTCAGTACCTTTAAATAGTATGTATTATTCATAGGTTTGTTTTTTTTTGTTCTTTTTTTGGACCTCAGTTGCATGCAAGGCTGCTTCAACCCATCTTTTTTGCCTCTTTCGTCTTTTTGGGTTTTTTTCTTTCTTTTTGGGCGGTGAGCATATCCTTCTTCATTGGTCTTTTTTTTTTAATGAAATTTTAATTTTGTTTTCTTTTACATTACAGGTTACATTTCCATTAGATTACTTTTTAATTCAACAACAATTTAACTAATGTCTGCGTGTATCTGCGTGTGTGTGTGTGTGTGTGTGTGTGTGTGTGTGTGTGTGTGTGTGTGTGTGTGTGTGTGTGTGTGTGTGTGTGTGCGTGTGTGTGTTGTTGTTGTTGTTCCCATAATTCTGTTATATAATACATTTTCAGCGGGACAATACATAACAGGTTAATTAATCCAACGCTCGATAGACAAAGGCGAGAATTTACAAATTACCAATTACAGTACTAGTTTTCAGCACAGCATCATACAGCGCATATATAAATAACTTTACATTAACAGCACAATACTACTAGTTATCTATATTCTTATACACAGTTCAATTTTACTAGAAATTTCGAACTCGAGCTTGGTTCTGAAATAAGATCTTCATGTTAGTTTTTGGATTTCCGTACTTAAACTGGCTTATGCACATTTTCGATATCAATATAAGGTGATTAATTATGAAGGTTTTCTCTCTGGGGATATCACGTGTGAAATACCCAAAAAGAGCCTCTTCGCAGCTTAACTTTATATTTTTGCCTGTACATTTAAATATGTACCCTTGACATTCCTGCCATATGGGTTGCACTGCTCTACACTGCCAAAAAAAGTGCTCGATGAAGTCGGTTTCGTTACCATACTGACAAAGATTTGTTTGACGAATTCCCATCTTATGTAGCAAAATATTGGTGGGATATATATTGTGTAAAATGTTCCAATGCAATAGACGAAGACGGGTTTCTGTCGAGCATTCGTTAGCTAATTTCCATAGTTATAAACATGCAAAGCGCGGAGTGCATAGTTTACTGTAGTTCGCTCTATATAAGCTGTCATTATTATCATTATTATTTATTCATTTATATTTTATGTATCAATCCTAAATCCACCGTATTCACAAGGATAATCATCGTAACTACAAGACTGTGTGATTGCAAATAAACAATTAAACAATGCAATCAACATGCAAACAATCAATAAAAAAACAATAAAAAATTTAAAAAAACACACACACACACACACACAAGAATATACACACACACGTTACAACAACTTCTTCTTCTTCGTTCATGGGCTTAGACTCCCACGTTCACTCATGTTTTTAGCACGAGTGGATTTTTACGTGTATGACCGTTTTTACCCCGCTACGTATTCAGGCAGCCATACGCCGATTTCGGGGGAGGCATGCTGGGTATTTTCGTGTTTCTATAACCCACCGAACTCTGACATGGATTACAGGATCTTTTTCGTGCGTACTTGGTCTTGTGCTTGCGTGTACACACGAAGGAGGTTAAGTCACTTGCAGGTCTGCACAGTAGTTGACCTGGGAGATCGGAAAGGCGGCAGCGACCGGGATTCGAACTCACGACCTCCCTATTAGGAGGCCGACGTCTTACCACTACGCCACTGCGCCCGTGAGTTGCAACAACATCAACAACACGAACGACGACAGCACCAATAACAACAACAACAACAATAAATCGTCAGTTCCTAGAAATAGAAACGCTCAATGCGAATGTTTACTTTGTTTACATTCTTTAGACAGATGCTCTTTTTTGTCGCAATGACAAAGTGAAAGAAACTTCGCTACACTGAACCGTACGTGTCTGCCACAGTCTGCACCAAGACTCGTCATGTCAGTTGGTGCGTTAGTTTCCAAACTACAAAGTGAAATGAGCGCGTCAGTTCAACACGCGCTACATAATTATCGGAACAAAACACAAAGACAGCAAGGCCTGCTAAGCACATAGACATAAACATATGGTTATAAAGTATATACCGTCTAAGATTGCCAGCAGCAGTAGCAGCTGTCATACTCGATACTCATTTTTAGTATCTCTTTTTCAGTTTTCATTAGCTAATCGGTATAGGCTAAGAGCAATTTCATGTTCTGATACTTGAGATCAGATTGCTTCCTTCAGCAACTCAACACTGAACAACACTCCATTTGTGTAATGTCGACTAAAATCACAAGTTAGTACAAATGTGCATCAATGAAATAAATGACTTGAGTCTCTTGGGTCCCTTGGGTCCAAGGTACATAACGATTTAAGAAAGCAAGCATCACAAGTTTGTAGAAGAAGATGAGAGGGTAGGACAACTATGTAGCTGAATTCATGGTTATGTCACATTCATTAGTTGACATTATGTTCCACAAGTTTCCCCGACACTGTTTCACAACACATACATGACACATGTGTGCACCTCACTGCACTTCCCTTCAAACAACGATCAGCAACGGGCGTGACCACCACCTGTTCACAGATCAACAGCCACAACCTTGCCCCCATGACAACCAATCCAGACACGCTTGTCATAGTCAGTGGCCAGACGACATGGCCTGTATAGCTTCATGGACCCGGTGTCCAGGTAACGAACCAAACGTCCGCCATCTGTAAAATCAACCACGTGAACCTGCTTGTCATCCTCCACCAACACCAACAGCAACTCTTCACCTATGATTTTGCAGAAACGAGCATCTAGTATTGCCTTGTCTGTTGTGTACTTGCAAAAAAGTGGTAGGTTATCTGCGCTTTCTAGGCAGTATACCCGTGCTGCTTTGTCGTAGGTCGTAGCAATTTTCTTTTCCCCCTGAGAAAAATCTCGCATAGTGCCCATGACCCGAATCTTGTTCATGACTTTTTCGGTATCGCATTTCCAAGGTTGCACTGAATGGACGGTTACTCGACACATGTTCAATTCAGCTGCCAACGGTATTTGCATGTATCCGAAACCACTTGCACAGTTGGCGAACAGGAAACAATCGTGATAGTTTGAATGAAAAGTTGATTTTTCACCAACTGAAGAGACCATGTCAAGATTACCACTCCCCTTTCCCTGTGCTAACACAACATCCCCCATCACCGCCATCAGAACATTTCCATCCACAGCTTGTTCAACAACACACAGCACCTTGCCCTGTTCATCAAAGAGCTTCATCTGGCTCGCCGATCCATCAGACGGTGTGTACTTAACCCACACCCGGTTATTGCTGATGGGACAGATAGCAATTAGCTTAGATGCAGTATTCTTGGAATAGATGGACTCCTTCTGTTGTGTCTTCGGGACGCTCGCAGTTGTTGCACCCACCGATTCAGCATCAACTTTACCGACCCCCTGTGATGGCTCTGTGGCGGATGTATGTCCGTCGGGTTTCGTGGATTTAGATTCCAAAACGCCAAGGAAAGCTCGCAGCTGAGGCTGATTAATGGCTGTGGTGTCGTGGTTGACCACAAATGTATCAGCACTCTTTTTTAGGTCTTTCCGGACATCGGTGAGGTCGAGATCTTCTCTGGGGGATGCTTCCAACTGTTGTTCCAGAGACACAAGGTCGGTATCTGTCCCGTCCCTCAGGGTTCGTGCCAAGTGATCGTGCTGTGCTTGAAACGCAGACTTCATGTTGCGCATTTGCTCAGAATCGTTTTGTATTGCAGTCATAAATCGGTTGGCCGCTGATTGGACACTCGTTACTGCCTCATTCAGTGATTGGTCAACCCACTGGTGAAGCGTGTCGGCGCGATACCGAAAGTCTTGCTCTGTTTTCTCCTGCTGCTCTGAGATCCTTGCATTGCAATTTTCAAGGGCAAGTAGCATTTGGTCAATCTGTTGCATCTGCGATGTCAGATCACTCAACATGCCTTGAACTTTGGCCTTGACCCTGGCGCCCTCGTCCACAAGGTCGTGTGTAGGGTGACCCTCGTGCAAGGTCAGCTTGCACTGCATACAGATGTTGGCTTGACACTTCTTGCAGTGAAGCAGCAGCTTCTGGTCGATGTGTTTCGCGCACCACTCCTCCCTCCCCCTCATCTGTTGCCCCGCCCTCTTGGGTGAGCTCCCTGCCCCTCCACACGCCCCCTCCTCTTCCCCCTCAGGCTCCAGAGACACCACGCTGTGACCACGACCAAAGGTAAATGAATCATGAGACCTTCTGCAGGGGAGACAATACCTCTGTTGACACTGTAGACAGGTTTGAGTGGCCTCCCTGTCCTCAGCGCAAACGTCACACAGCCGGCGTTTGGAAGAGTCTTCATCATGTACGTCTGCTTCAACATAGAAGTTGGACTGTAAAGAAAACGAAAACGCGTTTGAGAAGTGAAAATTACCTGCATTGTCTGAGGCTGATTGGGACCGAACATTGCAAATACACTCACAGCAATGATAAACAAAAACAAACAATACAAATCACACACAAGAAAAGTTAACACAAATAAACAGATGATTAACAGACAAACATAATTGACCCAGGAAGAAATATTGACAGCAAATTAGAACAGGTAATTAATGCACATCCAAAGAACCATTATATTACTGATGGTCACTAATATAAGTGTCACAAGCCACCTTCATGTATAACAACTAATGTAATTCTCAGATTATAGATGTACATGAACTACACTAAATTATTGTCTATATGTCTGCACGAAATAACAAACCATATAACATTAACTCAAAACGAATCTGTCCGGACTCTTTCACAGCAAAATACCAGTAAAAAAAAATAGTTCGAGAATCAACAGTAATTCGGAGTTTTATAGTCAAGACTTTAGGTATCAACTTTGTCATACTTGCCTGCACACACAACATGTATTCACACACACACACACCCACCCACACACACACACACTCACAACCAAACACACATACACACACACACACTGACACACACACACACACATGAATTCACACACACACACGCACGCACGCACACACACACAAACATACACACACACGCACACTCACACAGCCCCGCCCCCCCTCCCCCCCCCCCCCCGTTCTCTCTCTCTCTCTCTCTCCTCTCACCTGCAGGGCAGAGACTCCCCTAGGCGGCAGGATGACCGGCGCCCGGCAGGCAGGACAGAGGAAGGAGGGGGAGACGCCGGCCACGGCCTGCAGACAGCTCTGACAGAACGTGTGAAAACACGGCAACAGCTTGGGACGACGGTACTTCTCTAGACACACTGCACAGGTCACCTTGTTCACGCTGATGTCCACTGGCCCTGTCGTCTGCTTTCCTCCCCTTTCTCCTCCACCACCCGTCGCCATTTTGGTTAAATAGGTTTTTATTATAGAAAATTCAGACTTGATTCTAGTGTTTGTGAACTTTGGCATCCATCAGTCTATCACTATCAGACCCCCGCTGTCTGCCGCGCGCTCGTGTCGTCTGATTCGCGTCCCTTTCACCTCTACCCGTCGCCATTTTGGACATACCCGTCGCCATTTTGGACATACCCGTCGCCATTTTGGACAAAGGGATATTGCAGACAATTCAGAAAATCAAAATTCAGGTTCGTTGCTGGTATTTAGCGAGTTTAACATCCACTGATTTATCGGCTGCTGTCCGCCGCTTGTTTCGTCCGATGGGTGCTCTTTTCACCTACACGCGTCGCCATTTTGGCAAACTGATATTTATTGAAATCAGTCTGGCCGCCTATACTGACTTTCGTTGAACAGCTCAGTAGTGGCGTGGAAGGAAAACATAATCACTCTTGCACACTGTTTCCGATGGATGTGTCAGCTACCAGCTTGTTCTTCTGCACCAGTCCTCGCCATATCTGATTAATCGTATGGCCGGGACAGTAGAAGTTTTACGCGTTCCACTTGTTAGGCCTACTTGTCGGATGACATTTTTACAGCCCACTTTTTCAGTTCTGACTACGCCTGTCAGGTCCACTACCAACATGGTGATCGACACCACTCGCTAACTCCAACATCCAAAACTCACCGGAATGTGTTCTGTTCTCTATCCTTGGCGGATGATGACTTTATTCAGTTATTCTGCAGAAAAACAGAAATGCTGGAGAAAAACAGTTCTTTTCTGCAGCATTTCTGAATAATGTCATCTTTCGCGAGAGCAACGTTTTTTTCTGCAGTAAAACAGTTTTACTGCAGTAAAATTGAAATCAAGAATGCTGCAGTAAAACGGAGATGTTGTTTTACTGGAGAAAAACTGTTTACACTTTTTCTTCAGCATTTTGGCATTATTCAGTTATTCTGCAGAAAAACAGAAATGCTGGAGAAAAACTGTCTTTTCTGCAGCATTTCTGAATAATGTCATCTTTCGCCGAAGCAACGGGTTTTTCTGGAGCAAAACATTTTACTGCAGTAAAATTGAAATCAAGAATGCTGCAGTAAAACGGTGCTGTTGTTTTACTGCAGAAAACCTGTTTACACTTTTTCTGCAGCATTTTGTACTGGCTCTTGGCGGATTATGACATTATTCAGTTATTCTGCAGAAAAACAGAAATGCTGGAGAAAAACTGTCTTTTCTGCAGCATTTCTGCATAATGTCATCTTTCGCGAGAGCAACGTTTTTTTCTGCAGTAAAACAGTTTTACTGCAGTAAAATTGAAATCAAGAATGCTGCAGTAAAACGGTGATGTTGTTTTACTGCAGAATAGTCTGTCACAGTTTTTCTGGAGAAAAACGAACGACCTTGTAAAGTAGCGTTTGTATTCGTCGCCCCCTGGGATAGTATAATAGTT
Organism: Littorina saxatilis; assembly: GCF_037325665.1. NCBI lineage: Eukaryota > Metazoa > Mollusca > Gastropoda > Littorinimorpha > Littorinidae > Littorina > Littorina saxatilis. Next base: position 83,797,324 of record NC_090245.1, read on the forward strand.
TGTTCCGCAGTGTACCAATCAGAAGGCGTGTAGCATAAATATTGGTAATTCTGGATGAGTCCATCTCTCGACAGAGGGGGGCTCGCGTGCTCCAACATTATAATGAGCCAGTACAACATTCTGCAGAAAAAGTGTAAACAGGTTTTCTGCAGTAAAACAACAGCACCGTTTTACTGCAGCATTCTTGATTTCAATTTTACTGCAGTAAAATGTTTTGCTCCAGAAAAACCCGTTGCTTCGGCGAAAGATGACATTATGCAGAAATGCTGCAGAAAAGACAGTTTTTCTCCAGCATTTCTGTTTTTCTGCAGAATAACTGAATAATGCCAAAATGCTGAAGAAAAAGTGTAAACAGTTTTTCTGCAGTAAAACAACATCACCGTTTTACTGCAGCATTCTTGATTTCAATTTTACTGCAGTAAAACTGTTTTACTGCAGAAAAAAACGTTGCTCTCGCGAAAGATGACATTATGCAGAAATGCTGCAGAAAAGACAGTTTTTCTCCAGCATTTCGGTTTTTCTGCAGAATAACTGAATAATGTCATAATCCGCCAAGAGCCAGTACAAAATGCTGCAGAAAAAATAAAAACAGGTTTTCTGCAGTAAAACAACAGCACCGTTTTACTGCAGCATTCTTGATTTCAATTTTACTGCAGTAAAATGTTTTGCTGCAGAAAAAAACGCTGCTTCGGCGAAAGATGACATTATCCAGAAATGCTGCAGAAAAGACAGTTTTTCTCCAGCATTTTGGTTTTTCTGCAGAATAACTGAATAATGTCATAATCCGCTAAGGATAGTTCTCCTTGGTATCAAAGTCTGTTCTTCACATCCTAAATGTGTTGATGCATCCGACATAACTTGTCAACAGCGGTCTTGAAACCAGTACAGACTACCGCAGACTTCATTGTGCATTCTACCGAGAATTTTCCAAAACGAAAATGTAGGTTATGTGAGTCAGCCTCAGCACAGTTAGAAGCTGTCATTTGTATCAAAGCTCGCTCTTCTGTTCACAACGGTCTCTATTTTTATCGTGGGTTTTCCCCAAAATGAAGTCAGCGGTGTAAGGGAAGCAACCGTGTCGTTACTTAAGTATTGCAGAGGATTGTCGAGGAAGTTATGTCCCATATCCTCACGAGCAAAGAAGTCGGTTGCAAAGTGTTGAGGGCCAACATTTCGGGCACTCTCACTTGTGTGCCTTGGTGTATATGGACGTTCAATTTCGGTATAGATATTTGAGTGTAAGAGTGTTCGAATACTCCTTCACACATTAATCAATAACCTATGCAATTAAACCATTCTGGTTTTTTTCATTTCTGACTCTGGTATTAGCCGGTGGTGACTGAAAAACTGGTACAGTAATACGTATAATGCCAGATCTGGAATTGTGCAAAATCAAGAAACACACTTTTAACAGAAATCCTTTGTATTTTTAACTTTGTTCATCTCACCACAGTCACTTCGTTGTTCAGATTTACACTTTTAACATGTAACCAACATCAAATTCCCTCACACCTTTACCCATTTTGCACAATACCTTGTTTGTATCTATGTTTGAACATGCGTCACTGTTTGAACACGCACACACACACACACACACACACACACACACACACACACACACACACACACACACACACACACACACACAAAAACTGGGATTTATTATTTCTACGATTTATTTCATTAAAAAACATTTCGCTTCACACTTCACTTCATCGTGATTATTGATAATGACTATAGAATCGGAAGTTGTTTCAGCTAGCACTATAGGCACGAGAAGGCAATTGTTAACAGTAGTAAGGCATTCTCTGGTGCATGCTGTTCAAGTCTTTTTGTGCATTCAACTGTCGACTGTTGCGAATTGCATAAAGATCATTTAACTTGAGTACCTTAAGCAGGTGAAGCTTACTTTTAACAAGAAAACAACGTGACAGGACAAATGGGCATTGTACAGGGTGACACAAAAAAAACAGATCCCACCAAAAGTTTAATATTTTCTGAAATAATCAGCCGATTCTTTTATTTTTTCAGGTGAGCCAAGCTGAAATGATGTTCTAACAGCCCACCAAGTTTGAGCTTCAAGATGTCATGGACAACGGAGCATAAGACATTTATAGTCGAGGCCTATTTTCGCCGGCGAACAGATTTGCTCGGGCTGCGCACAACAGACTCTCTGACTGAATCAATATTCCTCGGTGTCCTTGCTGATTTAGGTCGACCAGAGTGGGATCCCCTGTTAGGGTTTTTACTATTGAGGTTATTGACAGTCCCATGGTCTCTGAACTTATCCCTCCATCCATAGATAACTGATTTAACAGGAAAGTCTCTACGTCCAAACTGTCTTTTGAATTCCAGTTGAGCAGCGTGGATAGAATTCGACCGAAAATAGGCCTCGACTATAAATGTCTTATGCTCCGTTGTCCATGACATCTTGAAGCTCAAACTTGGTGGGCTGTTAGAACATCATTTCAGCTTGGCTCACCTGAAAAAATAAAAGAATCGGCTGATTATTTCAGAAAATATTAAACTTTTGGTGGGATCTGTTTTTTTTGTGTCACCCTGTATGATTTATATGTAGTGTGCACTCAATAATAACTGTAACAGGGATCGCTGGTAATAACATGCAAACATGACCACAATCAGATAACTACGATATTGTCAGAACCAGGTATCAAATGGCAAGAGTGGGTGTAATCTTTGGGCACTTGTTGCGATATTACATTTTTGTTTTCTTAAATTATTCTTTTTTTATTGTTTATTCTTTCTTTCATCTTTTCCTCTTCAGAAGACGGGCCAACCTCGAGACACAGGTGTCAGCGACAAAGGCCTGTGTTCGTGGAAAACAAAGGTTCAGTCGCAGGCATATGTTTTCGACAAGATAGTGCTGTATTGGTCTGCTCTACAACCTAATTTGCTCAACCCTGAATACTCCGTGCAGGTTGAGTTACCGCTGGTCACATTAAAATTAGCCCAGATTTTAACCTTTGATGTCGGCCACATAATTAAACAGAGAGAGAGAGCGAGAGAGACACAGAGAGAGACAGAGAGAAAGAGAGAGAGAGGCAGAGAGAGAGAGAGAGGAGAGAGAGAGAGAGAGAGAGAGAGAGGCAGAGCGGAGAGAGAGAGAGAGAGACAGAGACAGAGACAGAGAGACAGAGACAGAGACGAAGAGAGGGAGAGAGAAAGTACGCCGTAAGAACAAAGTACAGGGAAGACTTATAACTGTTGCGTGAAAATTACGAACCAGCACCATTTAAGTTTGATTCACTGACAAATAATGTTCTCGAAATATTAGGCAAACACAACTACGACTGAAGGAGAGCAGCAAAAGGAGAGATTCGGACATGTCCTATACCGATGCATAGTTGACATGATACAGATTCAAATCACTGAATGACTGACGATCAGATGATATCAATAAAATAGAAAAACTGTCACACACACACACACACAATATACAGGAACACTGGGATAAGGGAGATTTGGACTAGTGCTATGCCAATGAAGAAGATTACGATTTTGGCCACTGTCGATGCCCATGAAATCTGTGACACATCAGTACAGCCGGCACACCGAAGGAAAAAAGCAATAGGGGAGATTGGTTTATATCCTAAACCAATGCAGCGTCGTCGACGTGATCCAGAGTGAAGTCATTGGATGTCGAAGCAGTAGCAGAGGCGAGAGCAATGTTGTCCAAAAGAAAACAAAAAGCGGGGATATCTGAGAACGCTGCGTCTATCAGTCGTTGGCAAAATTCGCGCAGAATAAGCTCCCTCAGTTCG
>NC_090245.1:83803605-83815918 GCF_037325665.1 Littorina saxatilis
AATTTTTAAGCCACCAAGCTGAAATGCAATACCGAAGTCCGGGCTTCGTCGAAGATTACTTGACCAAAATTTCAACCAATTTGGTTGAAAAATGAGGGCGTGACAGTGCCGCCTCAACTTTCACGAAAAGCCGGATATGACGTCATCAAAGACATTTATCCAAAAAATGAAAAAAACGTATGGGGATTTCATACCCAGGAACTCTCATGTCAAATTTCATAAAGATCGGTCCAGTAGTTTAGTCTGAATCGCTCTACACACACACACAGACACACACACACACACACGCACACACGCACACACACACGCACATACACCACGACCCTCGTTTCGATTCCCCCTCGATGTTAAAATATTTAGTCAAAACTTGACTAAATATAAAGAGGAAAACAAATCTTGGATGGATCTGTTGGGATCGGACAATATCGTTTACCCGGAAATACAGAAATGCGTTTTCAATATTGCATAAACCAAACCTGTTTCGGTGATGATTGCGTTTGGAATGGCATCCAGAGTGTTGCCACGCGTACAGGCAGACAGACACATGAATAGGAACACCACGTGGTAGGCGATGGGTCTGTGCAGTTTCATGTTGAGTTGTCCTTTGCCTTATCTCTCTCATCTTTTTTTTTTACAGATGTACATCGAATATCAAAACCGAAGCCAGATTAAGTTGACGTGAATATATTTGTTCGTATGTATACAGAAAGTTCCAGCAATTAACATATAACCGGTGACAAGTTAGTTTGCTGCAATGGCTATATGTGACCCTCCACCACGAAATGAGTCGCATGTCACCTCGCGCGGTTCAGCGCAAGGCTTAATGTAAGTTCGGGGAGTGTCTGCCATGCGTTGCTCAGAATCACAATAGCCCGCTCAGAGAAAAGTCGCTCTGGATTGGTCTATGCAACGGGCTCACAACGAGGCAAATCGCTTCACGATGGCGACGAAGAAAGCACGATTGCTGCGAGATATGAAAAAGGTTGTACTTCTTAAACTAGTAGACGATTCGGTCAGTGAAATCGTCAGAGAGAATGTAGTTATGATGGGAAATTTAGCTGCGGTAGTCCCTGAACCTTGAAAAGCGGTGGATCCCTCGGGTCACGTCGAAAACGACGCCGAGAAGATCGAAACACGCTACACGGCATCGCAGTGTAAACACCGCCGCCATCTTGGATAACGCGGCGGGCGGTGGGCGAGCATATACCAAAGCCGCTCGCCGAGTCAGGGGCGGATCAGTTGCTTTGTAAGGGGGGGGAGGACACTTTGAATCGAAAGTGAATGTGATGGGCGCAAAGCGCCCGAATTTGCTAGGGGGGTCCGGGGGCATGCTCCCCCGGAAAACAATTTTGCCCAAAGAAGCAAAATGGTGCCATCTGGTGCCATTTGAACTTAGAAATGGTCATAGAATCAGCATAGAAAAATCTTTTTTTTTTTCTTCTTCTTTTTTTTTTTTTTTTCGGGGGGGGGGGGGCACGTGCCCCCCCCCCCCCCCCCCCCCCTCGTCCGCCCCTGCGAGTGCTTCGCGAGCGCTTTCCTGCACTGCCCTAAGAAACGGCTTTTTGTCATTCGCACTGCGAGCGACCCGTGGCGAACCGCTCTGGGCAACTCGTCTCTGGTAACAGTGTGAGGGTCACCTTAGCCACAGGCTTATAACTCAAACAGTTTTCCCTCTTTTCTAAAATGGGTTTCACCACAGGATAGAGCATAAACAACTCTTTAGGAAAATGTACAAATAGGAAAATCATGCAAAGGTGACATGTGACTCACTCCGTGGTGGAGGGTTACATATTTCCCAACAGAGAGAGAGAGAGAGAGAGAGAGAGAGAGAGAGAGAGAGAGAGAGAGAGAGAGAGAGAGAGAGAGAGAGAGAGAGAGAGAGAGAGAGAGAGAGAGAGAGAGAGAGAGAGAGAGAGAGAGAGAACAAGAACAAGAACAAGATTTTATTCCTTTAAGGCCTTAGCCCCTTTCGGAAGGGGGCTGGTTACACAAAAGTAGAGCGTGTGTGCAGCAGCAATCCACACACGCGTCGTTTCAAGTGAACAGAAGAAAAGACAATGTATAATCATAAAATACTAATGCTTAAACAGCGTTTTCTAAACATTTAAATGAAAAATACAAGAACTTAGCTACATTGCAAAGTATAGTTTCATTTTTCACAGACAACAACAGTGCAAGTTTGAAGTTCGAAGGACATCTACAAAATTTTGCTGGAATAAATTGACGTCTTAGATTTTCCAGTGCAGGGCAGCATAAAACAAAATGCAATTCATCTTCAGTACTAGATTGACACAAACGACAGACCAAATTATTTTCACTTACAGCTTTATACCTTTCTGTATGTAAAGCAAGTCTGGAAATACCCAATCTAAATTTAACCAAAACATTTAAAATGTGTCTGTTTACTGGAATTGACAAGTATGTTTCTACAAGATTTGTTGTCTTAAAGGTACGGTACAATGCAAACCGGTCGCTAGTCTGAATATGATTATCCCACTCTTGCCACCGGCAGTCAATAATGCGTTGCTTAAAACATGCCAAAAACGAATTAATACAGGCTACACCTTGGTTAATCCATACATACTGAAAACCATATCGACACAGGCACAACCGTACCTGTGATGCCCAAGTAGATTTACCTCTGCTATCTAGAGAAAACAACATCTTATATGCTTTACGAGGTAATCTACTGTCATCCATTCTTGTCAGTTTCAGCCAGTATCTTATGCAACGCACATATGAATTTAAGTAAATGGGATAACGTCCAAATTCACCATATACAAGATCATTAGGAGTACGCCTGTCAACACCTAAAAAACGTTTTAAAGCAAACAAATGCACCTTTTCTACTGTTGCTGCCTGCATCAGACCCCATACCTCGGCACCATACTGAACAATAGGTTGAACTTGTAAGTCAAAAAGCTTGATAAAAACATCCAAAGACAATCTATCGAATTTATACAAATTACTCATAATACACAGTACTGCACGTTTTGCTCTGGCAACTAGATCTTGACAAGCAAAATTAAAGCTTAATTTGGTAGAAAAATAAATACCTAAATACTTGTATGCATTTACTACCTCCATTCTTTGCCCACCAAAATACCAAACTTCACGAGCAGCTAGATATCCACCTTTACGAAAAACCACGATGTTACTTTTCCCCATGTTTACTTTAAGCTCAAGGCGCTGTGAAGCAAAATATAGACTATGTAGTTGTGACTGCAGACCAACAACAGTTTCAGACTGCAAAGTAATATCATCGGCAAACAGTAGAATGAACAATTCAACAATGTCAGGGTTTAAAGGAATACCATGCCTACCATTATCAATGATTTCCAATGCCAGCTCATTTATAAATAGAGCGAATAAAATTGGACTGCACACGTCTCCTTGCTTCACACCTTTTGTACAGTTAATGAAATCTGTTAGTTGAGCACCACATCGTATTTTAGCCTTGACCATTGCATACATACTTTTAATACATCTATACAACTTTCCCTTTATACCATTTTTAATCAAAATTGAACAGAGCAGTCTGCGTGAGATACTGTCAAAACATTTCTCAAAATCAATGAAAGCTACATAAAGTTTGCGATTATTAGAAAATTGTTTCTGTACAGCAGCAAGCAGAGTGAAGATGTGGTCAACAGTAGAATAATTTTGTTTGAAACCAGCCTGACATTCACCTGTAATATTATGTAATTCAGTCCACTCTTTAAGTCTATTATTAACAACAGTACCATACAATTTACTACATATATCACACAATGAAATTCCCCTATAGTTGTTAGTATCATTTCTATCTCCTTTCTTAAATAACGGTACAATAACTGAATCGTACCAGTTCTGTGGATAGATTCCCTCATCAAACAAAGCGTTAAACAGTTTCACTAAAAACAACACCACATCTTCGCTAGCTGCTTTAAAAAATTCCCCAATTAAACCATCAGGTCCTGCAGCTTTGCCCGATTTCAGTTTTCTGATAGCAATCAACACTTCTTCTTTGGTAATGGGTCTATCCAGCATTTCTTCATATTCATTATTCACGTCATTAACATCAGCATGCTCATCATCTTCAATCTCATCTTTTTCTAAAATGCTATGAAAGTGCTGGTACCAGTCATCAACAGAAATATTGTTTTGCTGCTGGACCTTTTTACAAGAAACATTTTTAATTTTCCTCCAAAATTCTCTCTGATCACTTACAGCACCTACAAGTTCTGTATACAAACTGTCATTGTACTGTTTCTTTTTTCTATGCACAAGGTTTTTATATTCACGCCTGGCTTTACAATACTCATCCCTATCCACATTTTCTAATGAATTCCTACAATACTCATCCCTATCCACATTTTCTAATGAATTCCTACATTTTCTCAGCAACTTTCTGACACGTCTTCTTTCAAGCACACATTCACGATCAAACCATTTGAATTTACGTGGTTCATCTGACAAGATAATAGTTTTCTTCATACAAGTTGCACAATCTTTAACTGAATTTATAAACAAAGTCAAAGCATCATTCACATTAATATCAATCATTTCGCTTGCCAGTCGTAACTGTTGCCGAAACACATCAGAATTAATTGCATCTTTGTACTGATGTTCATGATCAGAGTTCCGTGGTGGAGGGTTACATATTTCCCAACAGAGAGAGAGAGAGAGAGAGAGAGAGAGAGAGAGAGAGAGAGAGAGAGAGAGAGAGAGAGAGAGAGAGAGAGAGAGAGAGAGATGATAATTAGTTTTAACGTCCTCTTAGAACCAATTGGCCTATCTTGGGACAGGTAGAGTTGATATGCTTTATGGGGGGACAGGACACTGGACAGACATGCAAACAGAGAACACATATGATCGTGTTATAGATCTGGAAGTCTGTTGTTGCGATATTTCAAAATGGGGATGGAAGTAAAGATGTTGTTGGGGTTGTTGCCATAGTGTACGCGAAATATAGTTGGAGTGGAGCGGTTTTGTAGGCTTATTTGCTTTTTATTTATGTAAAATATTTTTTAGACTTTTGGATAATGCCAAAATAATGTAATAAAGAACTGGCTGAATAAGTAAATAAATACGTAACTAGAAACATAAAAATAATTATTAGCCAAATAAGAATATTAAATATAACTTGCTAAAATAATATATCAGAATGGGGAACTTAAGTTCAGGTAGGAGGGCGGTGTATGTGATTTAGCCTTGTTTGAATAGAGCTATGTGATAGGTGTTGTAGGCGCTTTGGTTGTTGGGCGTGGGGGGGGGGGGGGGGTCGGTGGGAGAGAGGGTTGAGGGGTGGGAAGGAGGAGAGGGGATGAAGTTTTCAAAACAGATGTCCTATTTCAGCCTTATGTATTGAGAGACACAGGGTGTATGCTGGCTTCAATTGAAGCGTGCAATGTTTATCTAAAAACTCATGGGGTTTCAGTTTGTGTTCGTTGACAAGGGTGTGTAGGTTGCGGAAATCTTGTTGGAGTGATTGGCAGCGGTCAAAGAGGTGTAAAAAAGATATTAGCTTTCCACATTCACAGAGACGGGGAAAGAACTTGTGAGCGCATCCATCCGTGCGAATTCTGCGAAGTATTTGAAGGAGGGGGGTGGGGAGTGTAGGCCTGTTTTGTTTTGTTTGTCGGGGCAGAATAAGCCAACCATGGGCATCGCCTTCTGTTTTTAATTCTGTTTCCCAGTGACGCCAGGCAACTTTGGCCATTTTGTGTTTTGCTTCCGTCTTTGTTAATTTGAGGTCATGAAATTCTGCTTGATCTGTGACAGATTCTTTTGCTGCTCTGTCAGCCATATCATTGCCTCTGATCCCCGTGTGTGAGGGGATGTACATGAGGGTCAATTCGGTTCCAGAGGCAATGATCTGGTGACAGAGGAACAATATTTCCGTCTGAAGCTCTTCCCGGTTTCTGGAACCATTTTGGAGAGCAGTCAGAGCTGATTTTGAGTCGGAGAGGATCACGACTCTTGTTGGGGGTTGAGGGAGGTCATTGATATAGTGGCATGCTCTTAAGATGGCGTACATTTCTGCAGTGAAAATGGACACATCCTGGTTGAGTTTGAATTTTTTAGTTATTTTGAGGTCAGGGATGACAAAAGCACAGCCGGCTTGGCCATCATTTTGTTTTGAGCCGTCAGTAAATATTTGTAGGTGATCTTTGTAACTGTTTGAGATTATTTCTCTTACTATTGATGAGACAAGCACAGGGTTATCTTTCTTTGTTATACCCAGATCATGATCAGGGATGATAATGGGGGACTCCATGAACCAAAAGGGGAAGGGGTTAATGGGAATTTGGGCCATCCTACCTGGGTTCACCCCACTTTCTTGTAATATCGGTTGAACATAGTCTGCTAGTGGGATTGTTGCTTCGTATATTTTTGGTGTTTTTCTTTTTAGGTTTTGGTAAGGGGCCGAGGTTATCGTGTCGAACTGAGAGAGAGAGAGAGAGAGAGAGAGAGAGAGAGAGAGAGAGAGAGAGAGAGAGAGAGAGAGAGAGAGAGAGAGAGAGAGAGAGAGAGAGAGAGAGAGAGAGAGAGAGAGAGAGAGAGAGAGAGAGAGAGACAGACAGACAGACAGAGAGAGAAAGAGAGAAAGACAGACAGACAGAGACAGACAGACAGACAGACAGACAGAGAGAGAGAGACAGAGAGAGAAAGACAGACAGACAGAGAGAGACAGACTGAGAGACAGAGAGACAGACAGACTGAGAGACAGAGAGACAGACAGACAGACAGACAGACAGACAGACAGAGACAGAGGTGAAAGACAGACAGAGACAGACAGAGACAGACAGACTGACAGACAGACTAAGACTGAGACAGAGACAGATAGATACACACAGGCAGAGACAGACAGACTGACAGACAGACTAAGACTGAGACAGAGACAGATAGATACACACAGGCAGAGACAGGCAAGAGGGACAGACAGAGACACAGCGAGAGACAAAGGCGGACTTACTGACTGACTGACTACGACTGACTGGCTGTTGTTTAAATAATCTATATTGTAGTGCATTTTCTGTCAACCCGTCGTGCAAAAAAATACAAGAAAAACAAAATGAACGACTGCAGAACATTTTACAGAAGAAATGATTCTACGAATTCTTCCCCCCCCCCCCCTCCCCCCCCCTCCGAATAAACAAACAATCCAACAAACAAAAAACATAAAATACACAAACAAAATATCAACGACAAAAACCAACAACTACACAAAACACACAAACAACATCGACAACAACAACAACAACCTCAATACCACCACTGCCACCACCACCACCAACAACAACAATAAAAACAACAGCAACAACAGCCAGCCAACCAACCAACCAACCAACCAACCAACCAAACAACCAACCAACGAAAACAGACCAATAATAAACTTCTCATAATGTCATCGAATGGCAGATACACATGGCACTCACGATCTCTACCAGCCTCCAAAAACCTGAATCACTAATCAAATCCAGGTGTCTGCTTGTTTTAATACAGGTGTCGTGTCTGTTATATTTTTCTTTTGAGCATGAGTGAAATTGTAACCGCGGGCGTGCTTGTGGCTGAAAGAGGACTTCCCACCTTCGAGTTTAAAGTGACGCTGCTGCATCGTCAACATACACCAGATTTAAAAGTATGCGACTCTGATACATGCACCGCCTGGCGGTTAGGAGTAACATATTACGAGTAATTTTCGACCGTTTTCCGTTTTTCGCACTATGACGTCATCTGGAACTTGGAAGAGGGCGTCCAAGAAGAGACGTCATGCTCTCAAACTACTGCATAATTATGCATGCAACTTATTCTTATTTTTAACTGGTTAGACTATTTTTTGTGTATTTGTACATTACAAAATGAACATGCATTAAACAGACAAAAAGCTGTCTAATATAGGTCTATGGTTTTACTGATAGAAATATCTTAAAACTTTGCAATTGAACCCTTCTCATTTTGCGGCCGATCTCCCTTTAACGCATGCTATTTGATTGATAACAGTGTGAAATGCCTTCAAAAGTTCAATCAGTTTTCTGTCCGCTACTTGAAGGCGGCAAGTGGTATTGTACGTCATGGATAATTAAATAATGGGCTTCACGTCCCTTTGTTTCATATATAGGTTACATGTAACTAAGAGTACCGTCTTCCGTCCTTGTTATAGCCTTGTTATAGTGTCCTCTTATAGTCTTATGACAGTTGTATTTGTGAAAAATAGGACTCACTCACATTCTCTCTCTCTCTTTCTACTCCCCCCCTCTCTCTCTCTCTCTCTCTCTCTCTCTCTCAGTCTCGCACTCTCTTTCTCTCTCTCTAACACACACAGAAACACACAGAAACACACAGAAACACACAGACACACATACACACACACACACACACACACACACTTATTTATATACGCACGTACTCACACCCATACACACACACACACACACACACACACACACACACACACACACACACACACACACACACACACACACACACACACACACACACACACCAGGACCCTCGTCTCGATTCCTCGTCTATTTTAAAACATTAAGTCAAAATTCAGACAGTAAAACAAAAGCGGATCATGATGAAACAGGTGTCAATTATTTCACGCCCGGGGCAACATTACACGGAGAGCTGCGCGTAGTTTCAACTCGTGTTACGTGAATGCAAACATGATGACCTCATGTCCTCCTATCTGTCCCCGCTTCTTGGTTTGATGCAATAATAATAGGATGTACGGAAATAACTCCGTCGGGATTTCTTGATGGGGTGTTGGAACAGTTGCGCCGCATAAACCTGAGACAAGCACTGCATGATCAGTGGAGTGTGTGTGTGTGTGTGTGTGTGTGTGTGTGTGTGTGTGTGTGTGTGTGTGTGTGTGTATGTGTACGTACGTGTGTGTGTGTGTGTGTGTGTGTGTGTGTGTGTGTGTGTGTGTGTGCGTGTGTGTGTGTGTGTGTGTGTTCGTGTATGTATGTGTGTGTGTGTGTGTGTGTGTGTGTTTGTGTGTGTCGGTGTGTGCATGAGTGCGTGCGTGCGTGTGTATATAGTTATGTGTGTGTGTGTGAGTGTGTATGTGTGTGTGTGTGTGTCTGTGTCTGTGTCTGTGTGTGTGTATAATGTCTTTGCTTTTTTTACTCCTATTTGCAAGGTCGTTTTTAATTGTCAATGTTTTCTTTTTGGGTATATATCCGTATAAGTAATGGAGTACTTTGTAATATTTTATGATTAGTGTCGACATCTTTAACCTCTGATTTGTGTCTGTTTGCGATTGTTTGCATTGAGTTTTCAGCATTTTGAGTATCAGCTTTGGCAGGGACAGATAGGTGTCAGCCTAAAAACTCCATCCTTGAGTAATAAAGATCTTTCGTTCGTTCGTTCGTTCGTTCGTTCGTTCGTTCTCTCTCGGTCTTTCTTTCTCTCTCTATGGAAGTAGTTTTTACAGCTAGAAGACAATGTTATTAGATTCTTTAGTTTGGTTACATGCTGGATTCATAATGCTAATTGTGTATGGTCCTAGAGTGGTTCTAAGTAAAGAGTATTACTAACGATTATTCAGTCAGTCTGTCAGTCTGTCACAGTGAGTCAGTCAGTCAGATCCTCCGGAATCGGCGTATGACTGCCTGAATGGCGGGGTAAAAACGGTCATACACGTACAAATCCACTCGTGCAAAAAAACATGAGTGAACGTGGGAGTTACAGCCCATGAACAAAGAAGGAGAAGACAGTCAGGAAGTCGCTCTTTCTCTCCCTCTCTTTCTCTCCTTTTCCCTTTTTTTCTTGCAGGAGCGGATTTGGGATTCCCCCACCCCCCCCCCCCCCCCTTTCCCGATACTTGCACAGCCTGGTGGTGACATTTACAAGTAGTTTTTCTCTGCGCATAATAATGATTGAGTCACCGAGACTGACACACTTCATTCTTGACGTCATTTCCTTGGAAGAAATACACGTGTCTGAGAAGTGACAGATAGAACTTGTACGTGACGTCATATTTTTGCATGCATTACGTGTTCTCGAACGTTGCTTCGCTTTTGAGACCAGAAAATGTCATGTTCTATGGGAAGGTCAAAAGTAGACGTCTTGGTGCGTTCAATCGATGTTGCATCTCATTAAAGGTACCGCCCTTCCCACGCCCTGGATCGTGGAACGCCTGGTTGTGTCCACCGCAGGAGCTACACACTTTTATGTCCCCCGCAAGACCAACCACATGGTAGGTGTCTCCAAATTAATGCCTTAAAATAGTAGATAACCAGACTTTCTTGTATTGAAGTTCATATCATACTGACCGGTACTTTGTTTTGCATAGGATCAGCCAGTTTTCTTACCATTTTATACATAGAGAATACTAGGCCTACATGGCTTGCTGTGTCGTACCAGATTTACACGAGGTGTTTTTTTTTAAATATTGAACTGCGAGCGAAAGCGAGCTGTTCACCATTTGAAAAAGCAACGAGTGTAAATCTGGTACGAAACAGCAAGCCATGTAGTATTCTGTTTATCCTACATACTGTACTTACGTACATATTTTACTGAAAATGTCCTGCAGTCGAGTTACGGCTAACTTGAAGACGCTTGTTTTGGAACCTCGATCTCTTCCAAAGCCTGGTGCAATCTATTAGGTCAAAGTAAAGAAACGTCACTCTAAAATTATGGCGTGACGTGTTAGTTCTAAAAATTCATCGAGGGTAATTAGCGAGCGCAATTTTTGTTTTCTATAATGACATTTGTCTTGGTGACTTTGGCATCATAAGCAGTGGAAAAACAGGTCCCTGCCAGGCTTGCTTGACATGACCTCATTTACATGATATACACACGTGTGATTTGAACGATTATTATCTCACGGGTGTCTCTCTCACGTATGTAGGATAATCTCGTGTACTACATAAGAGAAGAAATTTCACCAAGACAGGTCAGAAATACTGTTCCCCACGTTAAAAATTATAAAATATCACAAATCACAGTCAACAGAAGGGCTTAAATCTTCTTGCTTGTCAAAGTCTAACTACTTGTGGATACTGCTTTCCATTTTTTAAGTTTCAGGTTAGCTTAGTTTAGACTCACGATGGGTACAAAGATCAACAGTAACATTTGACGGGGTAAGATCCCCCGCAGCTTGGTCGATTTGCCTACTACACCCCACCGCAACACTAGGGTAAGATCCCCCGCCGTTATGTTTATTAGAAAAAAATCGCATATATACAGCTATGGTTTTCGTCTAAATCCACTAATTATGGATGTGATTGGCATCTGACATCTTCAGATGTACTCCAACATTTGGTACGAGCAGTAAGACACCGATCAACCATTGTTTTAGTGTGTGTGTGTGTGTGTGTGTGTGTGTGTGTGTGTGTGTGTGTGTGTGTGTGTGTGTGTGTGTGTGTGTGTGTGTGTGTGTGTGTGTGTGTGTGTGTGTGTGTGTGTGTGTGTGTGTGTGAGTGTGTGTGAATATATTGCACATAAATATGTCCACCTCGCACAGGGAGCTGTGAGGTTGTTGCTTTTTGCTTTGAGTCCAGAGGGATACTATTACAGTCATGCAAGACTTTAGAGGATGAGGAGATCCGTTTGTACTTGAAGGACTGTGCTTTTAAACAGAGCAGATTAAAATAAAATACACATAACTCTGTCTCTTTTTACCTTCAGTCAAGTAATGTACGTACGTATGTGTGCCTGTGTGTGTGTATGTTTGTCTGTGAAAAGCTTTTCACGAAAACTACTGGCTAGATTGTGATGAAACTTGGTACAGATATTTTTGAGAGCATTTGCTTGAAACAATTTCGCCGATTTTGGATAGGGCTATTTGATGACGTCATATTTGACCGTTTGCAAAAGTTGAGGCGGCACTCTAACAGCTACTGTTTTTAATCAATTTGTTTGCAATGTTCGTTACATGATCTTTGACTTGGTCCGGACTATGGGATTGCATTTCAGCTTGGTACCTTACAATTCGCTTATGAAAAATTCACTCAAAATTAGTTGATTTTTTCAAGATTTGAAAAAAATCGATATTTCAATCACAAAGGTGACATTATTGTAATCTGAGTTGCCTCCTTAAATAGCGACTTTCTTAATTGTGAGATGAAAAAACAAACAACTATCATTCCTCCATTCCTTATTATGTGCTGATTCCAACAAATATATAGTTTTATGGTGTTCGGCGCAGAAAATATGCAGACAATCTTTGAAAGGAAATTATGCTTCAGAAAGCCTGTATTGATTTTACACTAGCTCCAGTTTAGAACAGGCACATGACGTCATATTGAAAGGCGCGATATTTTGACATCACCCTGCGCGCAACGTTCTTTCTCCCAAACACAGCAAAGATTTTGCC
>NC_090245.1:83826118-83838618 GCF_037325665.1 Littorina saxatilis
AAAGAAATCTTTTATGATTTAAGAATGTTTGTGTTACAAGCTGTCAATTTATTATTTAGATTTTAAAAGTTAGTTCTAGCGCCAAAACGAGGCGCCTGATTGTAGAACAGACGGTCCACGAAAATAAATTCTTTGAAAATGTCTCACTCTCGACGGAAAGCAGCCAGGATGTTCCCGTTCGGTGAGCGTTCAAATGGAAGGGTGTTTGTACTGTGTGTAAAAGCATGACAGTATCTGTGATGGTTTACGGGAGGCTTACTGTGCCTTTAAGGTTCTGCTCTCAACATATTTAAATTCAAATATGTGAAAAGTATGCTTCTTCGTCGATTGGTGGGTGTCTGTGTTTGTGTGTGACGTAACGGGGGGGGGGGGGGGGGGGGGGGGGGGTGTCAGGTGGTGGTTAGATTTGCTTGACTGTGCGTGTAATGTGTAAGCCCACAGTGTGGAAAACCAGGTGTCGGGTCTGTTTGACAGGAGTAAAGTACAATGTACTCCATTGCACAAGCACACAGGCACGTTACATAAAAACGTACAGAACTTTCTACATGATTGTATCACTTTCAGACTGCACGCACTGAGGCGTAATTTGATCACACACTTGCAGCATTGTTTTGCAATACCGCGAGTCTCACTTTACAAGTTTTATTCATAAATCGTGTAATGAATTCATCGCTGTGTTTTAGAAATATACAAGAATAGCAGAGTGTATACAAATGTTTTGTTCTCAGTCATTTTATCATCCGTCCGGGCTACTATTTTTACCGCTTACTTCTTGTTTCACCTTGAGTTACACTGAGTCTCGTAAAAGTGCTGAGACTGAACAGGCAGTTTGTGTTTCTGTTAATCCGCAACTGTTCTGAAAAAACATTTAAAGAAAATAAGTGTCTGTGCTTGGTTAGGAAGTATGTGCTATTAATCTTAATTGGAAACTGCATGCATTAGCATCATGTAAGTTATTTAAATGTATAAGTTTTATACATAGAAAGAGAGGTGGGAGCAGAGACTGTTGAGTACGCAGCGTTTCTGGTTTACAGTCACTGTTGTTAGTTCCAGACCTGGTTCAGATTTGTTGACATGCACTAACAAAAGACCTGCAGGTAAACTGCACCAAACAATAGCGTCACGTCTCTCTCTCTCTCTCTCTCTCTCTCTCTCTCTCTCTCTCTCTCTCCTCTCTCTCTCTCTCTCTCTCTCTCTCTCTCTCTCTCTCTCTCAATCTGCCCCGTGTGGTAATAAGTATAATTCAAACGCCTATGATCTCAATTCGAAACAGGTATTTCTGTCGCCGCTCAAGTGCATCACAAAGCACAAGGTCATGTGATACATCACGCCCTGGATCGTGGAACGCCTAGTTGTGTCCACCGCAGGCGCTACACACTTTTATGTCCCCCGCACGCGGAATCAGAGTTGAAATATCGCAAAAGAATTGTATGTTATGGCAGATCACATTATTTATTATAGATAGTCCGAAGCAGAATTACCTAGGCTATAAGTACAATATTTTACTTAGGTCTTGTGTACTCGTGAACAGTGGCGTTCGATTTTCTGCCGAAGTCCGTGAAAATTATGCTGATGTCTCAATTTCTTACAAATTAACCCAGAACTACCATTTGAATCAATATTCTAATACTCACAATACACCCCTTCAGAGTTTCGAGTGCGCATGCGCGGCTAGTCACATTTTTGTACCAAACACACTGCAGTGTACCGTACACAAAGAGCAGTGACTATCGTGGGACAAAAAAACACAGAAATATCAAAGAGATAAGAGCTTACGAGGGAAAACTTGAACGCAATCGGCAACGTATCTCTTCTGAAGACCTCGTGTTTGGTACAATTTGCAATCCCAGCATGCAATGGGATTTGCTCTCGCCTGAGACTCCGAAAGGGTGTATTCAATCTTCGATACCTTGCAGACTTGTATGCGCGTTTTGGGGCACCAGCATCGCAGATAAGCTGCGCTAATCTAGCGTTATTTTGTGGTACTCGATTATCAGTGGGTTAGGTCCCCCGCAAACACCAGATAAGGTTCCCCGCATTTTTGCCGGAGTACGAGCTACGCCCCCCCCCCCCCCCCCCCCCCCCCCCCCCCCCCGCATGTGCGCGCTGACATAGCACATCATTCACAGCAAAACTAACCCGTTTGAAGCGTTTTTATTTGACACATGAAGACCAAAGACCACACACTAACTGCCGGGGAGGTGTCTGGGTAACAGATCGACAGCAAGCCTACCTGGATATCACGGTTATCAAGGGAAACAACTTGAGCACTTTTCTGGAGAGTGTACTCTTTTTTACTCGCAAGAACAGCTTCCAAAAATATCTGTGTTCACAGAGAGGAATGATGATAATTAGTTTTAACGTCCTCTTAGAACCATTTGGCCTATCTTGGGACAGGTAGAGTTAATATGCTTTATGTGGGGACAAGACACTGGACAAACATGCAAACAGAGAACACATATGATCGTGTTATATATCTGGAGGTCCTGTTGCGATATTTCAAAATGGGGATGGAAGTAATGATTGTGTACGCGGAATGTGGTTGGACTGGAGCGGTTTTGTAGGCTTATTTGCTTTTTATGTATGTAGAATATGTTTGTATGTGTGGCTGAATAAGTTACCCAAAAAAAAAAAAACAAAAAAAAAAAAAAAATTATATCAGAATGGGGAACTTAAGTTCAGGTAGGAGGGCAGTATGTGCTTAAGCCTTGTTTGATCAATTGAGTATAGCTATGCTTTGTGTTTTAGACGCTTTAGTTGTTGCGCGTGGGAGGGGGGGGGGTAAGGGGTCGGTGGGAGAGAGGACTGAGGGGTGTGTTTTGGAGAAATACCGTCGCGCGCAGTGTGATGTCAAAATATCGCGCCTTTCAATATGACGTCATGAGCCTGTTCCAAACTAGAGCTAACTATGTAAAATCAAATTTCCTTTCAAAGATTGTCTTCATTTTAAGCGAATTTTCTGCGCCGAACACCATAAAACTATATTTGTTTTGGAATCAGCACATGATAAGGAATGGAAGAATGTTTGTTTTGTTTTTTCATCTCACGATTAAGAAAGTCGCTATTTAACGGGTTTCTTCATTTTAAGCCCATTTTTCAATCCAACACAACAAAACTATATATTTTCGGATACAGGAGCAGTTCAGAATACAAACCTGAGCGATCGAGAAGAAGAAGAGAATACAATAATGTCACCTTTGTGATTGAAATATCGATTTTTTTCAGAAATCGAAAAAATCAACTAATTTTGAGTGAATATTTCATAAGCGAATGTGTAAGGTACCAAGCTGAAATGCAATCCCCTAGTCCGGACCAAGTCAAAGATCATGTAACGAACATTGCAAACAAATTGATGAAAAACAGTAGCTGTTAGAGTGCCGCCTCAACTTTTGCAAACGGTCAAATATGACGTCATCAAATAGCCCTATCCAAAATCGGCGAAATTGTTTCAAGCAAATGCTCTCAAAAATGTCTGTACCAAGTTTCATCACAATCTATCAAGTAGTTTTCGAGAAAAGCTTTTCACAGACAGACATACACACACACAGGCACACATACGTAGGGGAAGGGCTCCTAATATGGACCGGCTCCTAATATGGACCACCTCCAGTTCTGACAAACTAGCGGCGCTAGAGCGCTCAAAACAATTTCATTCGCTGTATTCACCCTCTCTGGATAACTTGCACATGTCAAAACAGTTGCAGAAACACAAACTTAGGCTTTTTCTCTTTTTTTCACTTTTGGCAGCGTTCACTCTAAATTTGCCGCCTAAAACGGACTCGTTTCTGTCCACAGCCAAAGCTTTGATCACACAAAACGTGCTACATATGACAGCTAAGACTGTATTTGTTACATTTTAGCAGTGTTGACCCCGAGTTTCTACTGCACAAAAAAATAATAGCAAAATCTCAAAGTATGCGTGAGTCCCCTAATATGGACCCCCTTCAACAAATCGAAGAAAATAAAAGCTAAAGGCTATTTTCATTAATTCATGAATAAGCTTGCTAAAAAAAAACCTACAACTAGCCCTCGAGATATCAAAAATATATAACAAATAGTCTTCTTTTCGTGGAAGTTGATAATTTCACTTATTTTCACTATGTTTTTGATAAGCTTCTTTAGTTTCCTGGTGTGCTTCAAATAATGCTCTCATCAACCCAAAACAGATAAATCTAAAGCATATTTTAATTAGTCTGACTTGCACACTAAGTTGTATCATGTTATTTTGAAGTATAGGGGGCTTTTTACAGCGATTCGTGAAGGCCTCTCCACTGGTCCATATTAGGCGCCCAGGCTCCTAATATGGACCATTTGTGATTTTTTCTGTATTTAATTTTTGCTGAATGTCTATCAAAGCTATTTTACTCTAATTAGGCCTGACGGTTAACCTAAGAGAGAAGGACTACCAAACACAAAATGAAACTTCTTCGCAAGAAAACAAGCTAGTTATCAGCATGAAACAAAAAGCGGTCCATATTAGGAGCCCTTCCCCTACGTACATTACTTGACTGAAGGTAAAAGGAGACAGAGTTGAGTGTGTTTATTTTATTTTAATCTGCTCTGTTAAAAAGCACAGTCCTTAAAGTACAAACGGATCTCCTCATCCTCTAAAGTCTTGCATGACTGTAATAGTATCCCTCTGGACTCAAAGCAAAAAGCAACAACCTCACAGCTTCCTGTGTGAAGTGGACATTATACCCATCAACAAAAGTTATGGACCACTTTTTCAAACGCATGCCATACAGAAATGACAAGATTTTGTTTTGTTTTATTGAAGAACTGAGGACTGTTGCCAGAAAATGTCACGTCAAACATGCCAGCGAAAACAACGCTGGAGCGCGTTACTCTGGACAACCCTCCGATTTCAAATTCACAACAGTAGTATTTCTTACAACGAAAAACGGCAAAATCTAATTCTGGCAGCGATCACTAGTTAATCTCCCACTAATCGGTAGTGAGATGTCCAGATGTCCTATGGCCTAAGGTGATCCATCACAGAGCCCCTGGTATCAAACGATTTCGTTCAAGAACAGCGCCATCTGCAAAGCGCTCACTACGACGCCTCCAGGCTCTGATGCGTCCATCAGCAGGATCCAACAAAAAGCGGGACCCATCTATAAAAAAGAACCCTACGATGACCACCTCACATGTTGAGTCATGCACCAGGCTCGGTGGACAGCTGGATGGTTGGCAGTCAGTGTTGTTTTGCGGACTGGGTGTCTTTCACTTAGGTTGAAAGCGTGTAAGGCACACAAAAAAAGCTGTATGTTTCTGGTCATCCGACCGTACCTAGTTTTTTCCCGCCGACCCTAGCCTTTTTTTTTATTGCTTTTGTAAAAAAAAAGAAGAAAAAAAGCGTCAAAACGAAAGTAACAGACGGCAGACGATACAAGGGGGATAACCCCGCATCCCTTTTGTCTCATTTGTTTTGTAATGTGTTGTCTTTCTCTTTTTATAGTAAGTCCAGTCTCTTTGCGTCACTGTATAGTTATTTTCTACCCTGACAACAAAACAAAACAAAAATCCCTACCTACCTACCCTATTCTTTGTAGCCATGTTACCAGAAACATACAACTTTTTATTTGGGGGGGGGGGCCTAAGCAGTGTGTAACACTTTGATTACTGACAACAGTTTGTGGTGGCATCTCATGGTCGATGCCTGCTGCCTTTTCAGTAACCTTTTTTTGCTGCATGACCTTCATTTGGATGAGGCGATCCTTCATTGTTGTGGTGACTGTAGGCCGACCATAACATTGTCGTAACTGTACTCTGCCAATTGCTTGAAGCCATTTCTTCTGTTCGATGATGTTGAAGTGAGACACTGCAACACTCTGAAACACTAGCCTGGCAGAAACAACATCTTGTTGCCATCAAACTGCCCTTGCCTTTTCCAAGTCGCTCCGTTTTCGTAATAGGGGCATGTTGTTTCATTGCATTGTTTTGTCATTGTGTCATTTTACAAACACAAATTTGTGAGCACATTTCGTGCCTGGAACCCTGTTCTAGCACGTGGATTACTGGTTTTTGTCCTGGCATTTTTGCACCGATTTCATAGGACTTTAAAAACTGCCCCCTTTTTAAAAAAAAACCCTCACTTTTTCCGCCTGTTTATCATGACACAGTAACACTGCCTGCCAACAATTTTCCTAAATAAAGACTCACTGCCCTTTTGTTAGTTCAAAAAGTGACGTTTCAATCAAATTGTCAAACCCTTGATTTTTGGCGAATATTTAAAAAATTGTGAACATTTCATGACCGGTCCTTAACTTTTTTGGAAGAGTATATTTATGTGCAATAATTTCACACACACACACACACACACAAACACACAAACACACACACACACAAACACACAAACACACACACACACACACACACACACACACACATACACTAAAACAATGGTTGATCGGTGTCTTATTGCTCGTACCAAATGTTGGAGTACATCTGAAGATGTCAGATGCCAATCACATCCATAATTAGTGGATTTAGACGAAAACCATAGCTGTATGCGATTTTTTTCTGATAAACATAACGGCGGGGGATCTTACCCTAGTGTTGCGGTGGGGTGTAGTAGGCAAATCGACCAAGCTGCGGGGGATCTTACCCCGTCAAATTTCACTGTTGATCTTTGTACCCATCGTGAGTCTAAACTAAGCTAAGCTGAAACTTAAAAATGGAAAGCAGTATCCCAAGTAGTTAGACTTTGACAAACAAGAAGATTTGAGCCCTTCTGTTGACCGTGCTTTGTGTTATTTTATCATTTTTAACGCGGGGGACAGTATTTCTGACCTGTCTTGGTGAAATTTCTTCTCTTATGTAGTTTGTTTGTTTGTTTGCTTAACGCCCAGCCGACCACGAAGGGCCATATCAGGGCGGAGCTGCTTTACCCAATATTGACGGACTGTGTGATGCCGGATATCTTCCGGAGGTCGAGATTTTGATATCACTGTCGAAACAGACCAATAGCAGAAGATATCATCACACAGTCAGTCAATGTTAGATATATTGCTAATTCTCTGGACATTTTGTATTTACTGTAAAGAAATTACAAAAGTATTTGTCTCAGTTTTGGCTGTTCCATATCCCTCCCTCTGATTATTATTTCTTTTTGTTCACGCTTTTCTTGTACTTTTCAGTATTTCAATGTCTTTTCTTTCAAAAAGTCTTTAGTCACTTGCTCAACTAAATTCTGGGATAATTACATTTTCATATATATTTGTTTGTTTTTAAATTTAGGTGTTTTTGTTTTTGAAGTGAGGAAGCAATAAAGAGGTCGTCGATATCAAAACTGATATCGACGGAAATGTCGTCGATATCACTTTTGCATTGAGCTCAATTTTGCCCAATTGACCAATGGAAATCCACGTAACATATGAAATAGCAATATTGACATATAAAGTGCACCACACACAAGACAGAAGTCGCAGCACAGGCTTCATGTCTCACCTAGTCACATTATTTTGACACCGGACCAACCATAACCCCATAATGCCAGACGCCAGGCGGAGCAGCCACTAGATTGCCAATTTTAAAGTCTTAGGTATGACCCGGCCGGGGTTCGAGCCCACGAGCTCCCGATCACTAGGCCAACCGTGCCGGTCTCTCTTATGTAGTACACGAGAGTATAAATGGTAAGAAAACTAACTGATCCGCTGCAAAAATAAGTACTGGTCAGTATGATATATATAAACTTCAATACAAGAAAGTCTGGTTATCTACTATTTTAAGGCATTTATTTGGAGACACCTACCACGTGGTTGGTCTTGCGGGAGACATAAAAGTGTGTTGCTCCTGCGGTAGACACAACTAGGCGTTCCACGATCCAGGGCGTGTGTTAACGATTTTCTTTGTAGGTCATTCTTCCTTGTTTACGTGTTCCAACACTTGCAGGCGCATGAATTTGTTCAGGTTCGCCTGCTTGTTGGTTTCATTCATTGAACATAATGAGCTGTTCTTTTCCGCATGAATAACCAGTCTCTGAGGGTTTTTTTCACATGCAATTAGTTTCGCTTCACGTACCTTGGGTATTTTGCCGCAGGGTTTGACTTGTTGGTGTCTCAGCGAAGGGGCAGGCACTTGTCACAAACGTCCTAAGTTTTGCGACATGGTAGCAAGTGGCAACACTGTTAGTGTCACTGTATAAAGCCCTTGAAGAAACCTCCCTGGCAAAACCTTTGTGACAAGCAATTCATGACTTGTTCGTGCCCTCTCCTGCGTCTGCAAACGTTTCTGGGTACGGATGAATATGTCATTATTAGTTTGGATCGATTCGGAGTTTGCACGCATGAGAGTAACAGTTGCAGTTAACAAGCCGTTATCTTCAGGGCCGGACCAAATGAGTTGTAAGGGGGGGGGGGGGTTCCTCCTTTTTTTTTTGGGGGGGGGGGGGGCAAATCAGCGAAGTGGCAAAGCCACAAGCGCGCGCCTGCCTTTGCAGGCGCGCGAACTAGGGGGGGTCCGGGGGCATGCTCCCCGGAAAATTTTTGAAAAACGGTTAAAGGCATATGTACTCGATGACTATACACGCTAATTGCTTTACCAACAGCTGGAGACATGCTAAATTAAGTTCCCTGCAAAATATTGTGGTCTAGGACCCCTTCAATGTTGAGATATGTTAATTTTCATTTTGATCTGGATCGTCCTATTTATAGATTTGGCAACACATGTAACGTTGATGCAAGGGAGCTAACACCGCGGCTTTGTTGACATCCTCACTTTTTCAGAGGCTAGAACAAGCTGTAATGCATGTATTATGGTCCGCGCATGGTGACATATCGTCATTATACTGGTCTTATGGTGCGTTTGACATCGATTATGGGCAAACTACACTTTGTAAACACGGGAGCGCGTACATATGCCTTTAAAATCTGTGCTATCTGGTGCATTCTGGGCCTTGTTTTGAGGATTAAGGCCTGTCAGTGTGAGTTGGTGGGGGGGGGGGGGGGTACCTTTTTCTCCTCGGATTTCACATTGAATAAAATTTGTGAGAGACACACACAAAATGTATTTAAAAAAAACAACAACAACACTCAAAGTAAGGTACATGCTTTTTCCAGGGGTGGGGTTCCGGAACCCCTGGAACCCCCCCCTGGGTCCGGCCCTGATCTTCAATCGTCCGTTGTTATTATTCTCTCTTCTGGGCATGGGACACTTTTGTATTTCCATTCTGTTAGTCGTTATTTATCTTCTCTTCACCAAAGGTGGACAAGGGATATTTCAAATGTGCGGCAATGTTGTCACAGTTTAGCAAGCTGTTGTTCGGTGTATGCTTCTCTTGATACGAATTGCAAGCGCCTCCCTCCTCGTCTATTTTCGGTTTCGATTCATTTTCTGGAAACCGACTACTGATTTGCTTCTCACAACAGTGAGTCGACTAGCTGTTTGCGGCGCGTGTGCATATTGTTAACAACTGAACAGCCGCAACACTGGGTGTAAAGATATGAACCTTTGAGTTCTTTGTAACTCAGCAACCGGAGATCCTTCTGCTCCACCACCCTTGAAACTAGGCGACGCTGACATAATATCCAAACTTGGAATTGTGGGTATTTTCGGTTCACAAGGAACGTTTTTGTTCACTGAACCGCAGTGCGAGAGTTGCACCCGTCTTGTGTCACCTGCTGTCGTCAGACGTGGTTTTGATTACAATACTTCCTGGTTCCCTCTCTGAAGTTAAACTGCGGTAGTAAGTGAATTCATCGTGAACTCGAGATAAGCAGATTGTACAACCTGGGAATCTGTTTGGACTTTGTCACCATTGGAATCATCAAAATACAGGTAAGAAAAGGAACCGAAAAGAATCGTTTCCCCTGGTTGATCTAAATTATTATCGATATTATTGATGACGATAATGATGAGTAGGAGAAGGAAGAAGATGGCGACGATGATGTTGGTGATTTCTAGTGAGTGCTGGACTTCGTTTTCTTGAGCTACATGTTGTCAGTCACATATCTTAATATTATAATCGACGCAGAATTATGTCATAAGTCTACATTTTGTACAATTTCTTCTGCCCCTAATATCAGAATTAAGAACGATCTCCCTCTAATGGCCTCAAAAACTGATGTTTTTTGTCGATATATCATCAGTTACAGGAAAGAACATCAGGAAAAGGCAGTTGCTATGGATCGTCCACCCATCTACAACCCATCCAGAAGCTCGTCCACGACCTCTTCAGAGAGCAGCCTTCCCTACGCAACGATGATTCCCAACTCATCCAAAGAGAAGCTACTTCCCACCTTCAAGCCCCAGTCACCCCGCCACCACCCTAAACCCTTCGCCAAGAAAGGTCTCCGCACACCCAGCCGCAAGATCGCTCTGTCTGCGTTCCTGATCAGCCTGCTCTGCCTGCTGCTACTGGCCCTGAGCGCTCTTCTCGTGTTCTTCTACCTGAAGGACCTCCAGGGAGGCGTCTTCCAGGGACACGAGGAGGTCTGCATGCCTTGTGACCAGGTGCGGCCCAACCCCTTGTCGGACGCGCACTCCCCTTTGCTGGACCTGCTGGAGGTCCGTCCCAGTAAGGATGTCGTCGACACGGAGATCTGCTGTGCTCACACCGCTGCCCAGTACGCAGCGCTGTTTAAGCTGGTGAGTTGGTTTTGCATCTTAAAAGGATGAGGTAAAACTAGATGAGATAGAATCCCAAATTTGTCGAGAGGTTGAAGATTCACGATGTGTAACTTAATTGATCTCCAAAAATGAGCTTTTTGTGTTACGATTGAGAGGTTTTGTTTTAGTACACTTAACAGTGACCGGCACGGTTGGCCTAGTGGTAAGGCGTCCGCCCCGTGATCGGGAGGTCGTGGGTTCGAACCCCGGCCGGGTCATACCGAAGACTTTAAAATTGGCAATCTAGTGGCTGCTCCGCCTGGCGTCTGGCATTATGGGGTTAGTGCCAGGACTGGTTGGTCCGGTGTCAGAATAATGTGACATGGTGAGACATGAAGCCTGTGCTGCGACTTCTGTCTTGTGTGTGGCGCACGTTATATGTCAAAGCAGCACCGCCCTTCGTGGTCGGCTGGGCGTTAAGCAAACAAACAAACAAACTTAACAGTGGACCTTGGTTATATGAAGCTACATACGCCATTTCTTCCGTCGCGATATAACCTTGAATGGTTGAAAACGACGTTAAACACCAAATAAAGAAAGAAAGAAAGAAAGAAAGAACGCCATTTCTTATTCCTGAATCTTTACCAAGTCAAAGGACCTCTTGTAAGGTCTGGGCTGATGTGAACCAGAAAGTCCAAAGTGGGGTGGGAACTCACCGCTGCGTTGGATTGATTGCAGTTGTGTTTTGTTTGCGATTTCAACCAGTCCGATTCAGCAGCTGGTTCGCGCCCAGTTGGGCTATTTCTTGTGCATACCAGCCCTGGGATCCATCAAGCGAGAACTGGCGCAACATTGTCAGCCACAGTGCTCACGTATTTTCCTGTATCGTGTTGCAGATCCTGCAGAGACAAGAAGAGGTGAAGCGACTCGCTGGTAAGTTCAACAATCACATTAAATTAGAAAATAATTGCACTGTAAGACAGCAAATGAGTACAAATTCAAGGGTTAAAAGAAAGACCAAAACATTTTTAAAAAAAGGTTCCACCATTTATTTCTGCTTCGCCCACGCGCAGTTCAGGAGGAAAACAGAACAATGCACATCTTGGTTTTCTATACGTTGTCCAAACGTTGTCCAAGCTGTCCAAACGTCTTGGTCCAAAGTACGACATTTTAAAACATGTCTTGTGTATATTCCTTAAGCAAATAACGTAGTTACGTTCAATCTGGATTGAAAAAAATGCCCTTTTTTGGATTCAAAATATCATTATTTCCCTTTTCTCTCCTTTTTTCGAATTATTTTTCTTTATTCCTACGTGTGTCCAATTGTCACATGTGTATTTCCTTTCTTAGACGTGTTAGGCTACCATGACGACAAAAGAGTAGGCGAGAACGGCGACGTTCTTCGTGACCCGGTGGCATCTGCCCTTGGGGAGCACAAGGCCATATCCGCGCATCTTGTCCACAAACCACCGTCGTCCAGTACAGGTAACACCTCCCCCCCCCCACATTTATCCGCAATTTTCTACCTCCCTTAAGCCAGAAACTAATTGGGCAAAGTCGCCTTCTTGAAGTCAATTTGACGAAGCTGGCTGCACACATCTTTGGCACCGAATTTTCGGTAAAAAGACCACGCGAATTAGTCTTCGCAAAATCGACTTCTGGCTGGTGGTGATGATAATGTTGTTTTACGCCCTTACGGTAAAACCATTAGGGGCATGTTCCCGGATGTTACTTCGACTTTAGATGAGACACACATACAATACAATACAATACAATAACTTTATTAATCTCTAAAAGAGAAATTACATTGCTGAGCGTTTGTGTCCGTAATAATAACATACATAACACATTCAAAATAAACATTTGTTCTTTGTCCTGAGAAAATATAGCACATTGGTTATCACATAAGAAAGTATATTAAAAATAAATTAACATGCATTCACCATCAGCAA
>NC_090245.1:83844653-83877375 GCF_037325665.1 Littorina saxatilis
CACACACATTACAGCCTGGTGTAGCTCTCTTCGTACTGTCTTCTCATCACAACACCACTACAACACTCTCACTAACCCCAACCATGCGTCGCGAAACTAAACAAAAGTCTCTTCGTTTCCTACGAAGTTTGTAACACAGACATTTACAATTGCACAGGCTCACTCCTCCTAACCTCGTGTATTAGGGCCTTTTTCTGCGTACACATGGACAAACTCTCTGGATTGTCTTGAGAAAAAAATAACGTTTTCATCGCTTTTGTTGTACTTTGTTACATCTTCTTGTCTGTCAACAGGTAAGGATGCCTGGATCGGCCTGAACGACCTTTTGTCCCATAATCATTACAAATGGATCAAATCCAGCTCTGTCGCATACTACACTAAATGGGATTCCAACGAACCAAGTTCCAATTCTGAGCACTGTGTTCTCATCAGAACCAATCATAGGTGGCACGACTACCGTTGTAATGATCAGCACGTGTTCGTCTGTGAATTGTAAGTTTATTTAGTGATAAAATATCCCACTCCAGCATTACTGTACTTTCAACTATCAACATAATTATGATATCTTCGGCACACACTCATTCTTTTGCTTGTCTTAAACAAAACTTCATTCAATTTTAATATCGTGACACTATTTGACATAATTTAGGATCCGTACTCAAGCATACTAATGCACATATTAGCTGATCATTTTTTTGCTTCTGCTAATGGATTTATCTTGATTGTGTATATATTGTACAGCTCGTTATCGTTTATCGTTATCTGGAATTTTCCAGGGTGATATACGTACGTCGATTCGAAAATGTTTTCCGATATTATGGAGGTTTAAATAAATGTCAGGAAATCAAAAATGAGTTTTAACTAACAGAGTAAAATCTTGTGAGATAAAATTCTATGTATTAAGTACACGAACAGGTCAGATATTTTGTTCACCACAAGCGTGAGGCGAAAGCGGTCATATTTTGGGAGGGTTATTCTTTCCTTTCTTTTTTAAAAATTCAATTTCAGTGTGTGTGTGTGTGTGTGTGTGTGTGTGTGTGTGTGTGTGTGTGTGTGTGTGTGTGCATGCGTGCGTGCGTGTGTGTGAGTGTGTGTGTGTGTGTTTTAGTGTGTGTGTATCGGTGTACGTGTTTTAGTGTGTGTGTGTGTGTGTGTGTGTGTGTGTGTGTGTGTGTGTGTGTGTGTGTGTGTGTGTGTGTGTGTGTGTGTGTGTATTTGAGTATGGGATGTGGGAAGGGGTGTTACTGTGTGTGTGCTTTTGTTGTAATTGCATACAGGATTTCGAATGCCATCCGTTGGTTACTATAAGTTTACTTATTATTGTTACATATCAGATCATTTGTGTTTCCAGAACACCATGAAGATGACCGAGTCAACTATGGTAACAGGATTTCCACTGCTCTACTTCTGTTTTCATCCGCAACATAGTTGAAAAATAGGATAACGTATGAATAAATACTTTTTTGGCCTAAACAAATTACTGAAGAATACTTAACAGACACATGATGAAACATAATTCACAGTTTACGATTTATTGTAGGTTTTGATGCACTGTATAATGTTAACGAAGGATAACTAATTCAATTAAAACAAAACAAAAACGCATTCCTAATCATTTTACACAAAAGAAAGGTAAATATTGTTTTAAGATGAGAGTAAGGTGATGGAGGGGAAGTGTTGCCAATATACTGATATTCAGCATCAGCAATTATTGTTTTTATTTATTTGTCAGTGAGAGTTAGTACACAATATAACAACATGGACAAAATTGCAAACTAAATGAACAAAATGCACATAAAGAACTAAGCGACTAAACATCGCACATAAAGCACACACACACACACACACACACACACACTTACGCACACACACACACACACACACACACACACACACACACACACACAAACACTTACGCACGCACATACGCACTTACGCACGCACTTACGCACGCAGGCACGCACAGGAAATCCACAGGAATGTGGCGGGTAGTTTTACGGGCGAGCATCTTGTATTGTATGACTTTGTTTAATTTATTTATCTGTGTGTTTACGCTTATAATAACACACACGCACGCACGCACGCACGCACACATACACACATGCACACACACACACACACACACACGCACGCATTACATACACACACATACACACACGCATTACATACACACACACACGCATCACATACACACACACGCACAATTTTACATGCACACGCACGGACACAAGCACAAGTGAGTGTGTGTGTGTGTATGTGTGAATGTGTGTGTGTGTGTCTGTATGTATGTGTGTGTCTGTGTGTATGAAAAAGTCCACTAAGTTCCCAAATTCTCAACCTTCGTCTGTCCAAGTAGGCAATACCGACATCTCTTTCTCTTCTTCAGCTAGAAACCTCGGCTTCACCATCTCCTCAGACATGACACTCAACAAGCACATCTCCAACATCTGTAGGTCCGCATACTTTGAACTCCGCAAGATCGCAACCATCCGCCATACTCTGTCCGTTCAAACTACAAACACTCTAGTCTGCTCTCTTGTTCTTTCTAAACTTGACTACTGTAACTCTCTTCTCTCTGGCTGTCCACTCTACCTCCTGCACAAACTACAGAAAGTTCAAAATTCTGCAGCACGCCTGATCCTCAAAGCACGAAAAAAAGATCATGTCACACCACTTCGCCGCACACTCCACTGGTTACCCATCCAAGCCCGCATTGAATACAAACTGTCCACTCTCTGCTTTCACTTCTTCTCTGCCTCGTCTCCTGCTTATTTCTCTGAACTTCTCACTGTATACACTCCTGCTAGACAACTCCGCTCCTCTTCTGATAGCCGCACCCTAGTCATCCCACACACAAAATCAAAAGCATATGGACAACGCACTTTTGCATTTTGCGCATCTACTCAATGGAACTCTCTCCCCTCTCACATTCGCCACTCTCAGTCAGTACAGTCATTCAAGCGAGCACTCAAAACTCACCTCTTCCTGAAACACAACTCCTAAAGTCGCAACATTTTGCCATCCTGTTCTGTAACGGTTCCATCTCTATTCAGCTTGTTATTTTTGTCTTTTGTTTTAAATTATTATAAATATAATTTTTCACTGCAGTAGTCCTTTAACTTTAACCCTTAGCTGTAGGCTAGATATGCACAAGTCATGTCGGTGCCACATAATGCTGACACACATGTTCCTGTGCATAGTTTATGGATAACGTGTAGTTGGGAAGTTAAGAGTAGAAATAATTAGTATTTAGTGTAGGAGGAGGGTTGGGGGTGGGTAGGGAGGGGGTGGGTATGGTTTACTTTGAGCAGGTCGGTTTCAGTTGTAATAAACAATTTTAGAGAATTGTGTATCTTATATTTGAGTCTTTCGTGTTTTAGACATTGATGCATTTAATAGTTTTAACGAGTTGCCTTTTGTTTTATCATTCTGGTGTTTATCTAGATGTGCTGTGTATCTTATAAGAAGTTCTTAAAAGTTCGAAGTTATTTTAGCATATATAGGTTTTTTTATGGTCTTAACAGTTAAACATGTATTACGTTATCATTAAGATTCATGCTTTGTTAGCACTAAGCAGTTGTTTTAATCAGTCTGGTTTTCTCTTGTTTTCATCTTATGAACATTCTAAATGTTAGACTAACTTATTGTCTTGTACAGAATAACAACTGTGTGAATGGTGCTATACTGAATGAAAGAGTGTGACATGAAGTTCTTGTACATCATTGTAAAGAGTGTGAATGACGTTTTAGTTTAGATGTCAAGCGCTTAGAGCAAGCCTTTTTTAACGAAAGTTTTTGATTTAGCGCTATATAAATGTTCTTCTTATTCTTATTATTATTATAGGCAGACAGATCGACACACAAACACGCAGGCAGGCCGGCCAACAGACAAACACCAAATCAAATTCAAAAAGATCAACAACAAAACACATACATCAAAAACAGAAAAATACAGGCAGGCAGGAGGGTAGACAGATAGGCAGCGGACAGACAGACAAACAGACAGACAGACAGATAGACAGACAGACTGTTGGCCTGCCTGCGGGTTTGTGTGTCGATCTGTCTGTCTATCCGTCTGCACACACACACACACACACACACACACACACACACACACACACACACACACACACACACATATATATACACATACATACACACACACACACATACACACACACACACACACACACCCCCCACACACACACACACACACACACACACACACACACACACATCAAAACACACACACACATCAAAACACAAAAACACAAACATAGTCAAATTAAAACCGACTGTAGACACACACACAATCAAACAAACTAACAAATAAAAACAAATAAAACCCCGCACAAACAAAAACAACAAAAAACAACAACAGACAGACAGACAGATCAAACCAAACGAATGCAGACAGACAGACAGACAGACAGACAGACAGGACAGACAGACAGACAGACAGACAGACAGGACAGACAGACAGACAGACAGACAGACAGACAGACAGACAGACAGGCAGACAGACAGGGAGACAGATAGACAATTTGAATTAATGTTGAATGTATGTTGAATTTATTTTGTAACACCCATTCGTGTCCCTTTAAAACTAATCATACAAACAATTCCAGCTCACAAAACCAAGCACTCGGGTTGTTGAGTTTGTGTATCATACAGGGTGACCCCAAAAAAAGAGTACCCAAACAAAACGTCATAAATTGAACAAAAATAAAGCAATCTTCATAAAATTTATTTACACACACAAGTAGCCTCTGCATGATTTGCACAGAAAATTTTAGCGTTCTAGCTTGTCTTTCAGGAAAGTTATTCTCATTCTACAGAACATGCTCCAAATGGCCTCCACGCCGATTCAGGCAAACTTGAACTCGCCGCGCAAAGTTATCAATCACCCGCACACACTCCTGTTGCGAGATTCCGCGAATGGTTGTTGTGATGGCTCGCTTGAGTTCTGTGATTGTCTGTGGGTTGTTCCTGTAGACGTTGTCTTTCAGGAACCCCCAAAGATAGAAATCTGGGGGATTTAAATCCGGGGGAGGCCATTTGGAGCATGTTCTGTAGAATGAGCATAACTTTCCTGAAAGACAAGCTAGAACGCTAACATTTTCTGTTGAAATCATGCAGAGGCTACTTGTGTGTGTAAATACATTTTATGAAGATTGCTTTAGTTTTGTTCAATTTATGACGTTTTGTTTGGGTACTCTTTTTTTGGGGTCACCCTGTATGATCAAGCGGAGGTAGAGTTTAAACGGGAAGGAATTGCCTTTAAGCAAAGAGTGTACCAGGGCCGGACTAGGCGAAGAGGAGGGGGGGGGGGGGGGGGTTGCCAGTGGTGGCCCAGGGGGATGTCCCCCCTGGCGGCAGGGGCGGATCAGTTCATTTTATGACTGGTTTTTTTCAAAAGTATATTGTGAAGATATGGGTGTGAAGGCGCGAAGCGCCGAGCCGACGGCGCGAAGCGCCTAGCTTGCTAGGGGGGTCCGGGGGCATGCCCCCCCGGAAAATTTTGAAAAAAGGATGCAAAATGGTGCAATCTGGTGCATTCTGAGGATGATCATTACCAGTTTCAGGCAGCAGATTTTGTCACTGATTAATACCCCAAAAATGGAAACTCAATGTAAAATAAAGAAATGCATACCTCATTCAATATTTTTATTTTTTGGCTGGGGGGGGGTCCGGAAACCCTAGAACCCACCCCCCCCCCCCTCGTTGTGGGGGTCAGGGGGCGAAGCCCCCTGAAGCTGACGGGTAGGTCATATTCTGAGATAGGAAAATGGTCGCTCCTTGCATGAAACGGCATAAAATAAGCAATAATAAAAAAAAAAATTAAATAAGTAAGGTACATGTTTAGGCTAGGGGGGGGGGGGGGGGGGGGGTTGCGCAACCCCCATAACCCCCCGGTAGTCCGGCCCTGTGTACTATCCCTACACTCTTTGCTTTAAGCAAGAGGACACTATCGGAGAACTCGGAATTCAGGATCACGATCTCTTTCACCGATCAGAAGGTTAAATTCTTCCCCGACAGCGTCGCGTTCTTTTGATCTGCACAGAAAGGAAGCGTTTGTTTGCAAACACTGATGGAATTGTTCGGGGTTTGCTCTCTCCATTCGTCGTCGCGTGTAGGCTAAGCCTGAGCCACGTAAGTCTATCAATTCTAGCGTTGATATGTTTCTTTCTGTTCTGTTTTTTTATTTAAGGAACCTTCTCTGTCTCGTGTAAACTCCCTTGTAAATCACCATCGATTTGCCCAGGCTTGAACATGGAGTACGGGAAAACGTTCACACACACACACACACACACACACACACACACACACACACACACACACACACGCACACACACACACACGCATACAAACACTTACGCACTTATGCACTTACGCACGCACACACTTACGCACATGAATTCCACACGGGTAGTTTTACGGGCGAGCATCTTGTAGGCCTAGTGTATGACTTTGTTTAATTTATTTATCTGTCAGTTTACGCTTATAATAGCACCAGTTTGAGGATTGAATTTAAAAAAGAGAGACTTCTAAAGTTTGTGTGCTTTGTGTCATGAGTCTCTGAGCTTTAAACCAGCGAGAAATTAGCATTTTCTTCAGATAAACCTGATGTCTGCAGTTAGGCTATTGACACACGTACGCACACACGCCCATTCACACAAACACGAACACACACAAACACGAACACACACAAACATGTATACACACACACACACACACACACACACGCACGCACGCATGCCCATCCACACACACACACGCACACACGCGCGCACGCACGCACGCACACACACACACACACACACACACACACACTCTCTCTCACACACATACACACACACACACACACACACACACACTTAAGCACGCTCGCACGCCCGCCCGCACACACACACACACACACACACACACACTCAAACACGCTCGCACGTCCGCACACACACACACACACACACACACACACACACACACACACACATTTAATAATTTTTTGATGAATTACTATTTACCATAAATTAATTCGTTACAAAAAATTCTTACGCACCAGAGCAAGCAGTCAGGGTGCTGGTTCTTGGTATGTGACCAAGTGGGGGGCGGCCTTATCCCGTGTACAAGCCCGGCCATTTTTGAAACGGCGAGCCGAAATGCTTTCACGGAAGGACTGCGCCTTTAAAGTTTCAGTGCAATGTCATGATATCCGTGTGTGTGAGTTTCTCCCCCCCCCCCCCCCCCTCCCGTAAACTTTTTTGTTTTCTGAATTCTGTCAAAGCCATTTGGAACCGTACGCATAGCCGTCTTTACTTTTTCACCATACCCAACCAAAGTCAACCACACCGCCGGGTCAGATCAATCCAAAGAATGAGTGACCAGTGCGAAACTACTGACCGTAATTAATGAACATCAGGGTGCAAGGATCATACTAGCCACGCCAGAAGTACCCTGTCAGTTTTCCTCTTGTATTTGTCTTTGAAAAGCGTGAGAGCGTGAGAGCGTGAAGAGACGTCCTCAGTGACTTGTAAGCGTAAACATGCTGATGGATTCTCGCCTTACGATGAATGCCGAGCACTCATCCGAAACATGACGACAAATGCCGATCTCTGGTCCGACACTCAGCGGGTTCTGCCGAGCGTTCGTCCGGACATCTGCGAACAAAATAATAATAATACAATATTGAATTTTCTCGATTTGCTCTATAAATCCCTTAGTGCACTGGGATGTCTCAATAACTTAAATAATAATAATAAAACATTATTTTATAGCGTTGTTTATTGCCAAATGGCAGTCTCATGGCGCTTTACATTAGAATCAATTCTAGATGACCACACTCACTGATACAGATCTAAAGAGAAAGGTCAGTTAGTCAGATGTGATTGAGTTTAATTCTGAGCCGCTCCTGCTGGAAACATTCATGCTGGGCTTCGCTGGAAAGTAACAATGAACTGCTTCATGATGTTTGGCTGAAAGGATTAACGGTACCTTTCCTTTCCTCAAACAATCGTGTGAACCACCACGTATCTTTCCAGGCATTGATTGACACGAGATAAGAGCGTGCTTCCACTTGACCGCATGGCAAAAACCAACCAGACTGCTATTTAAAAAAAAAAAGAAAAAAAAACCCTGAGTTAAATATTTCGCGAAAATAATTTCCCAGCTTGACAAAGGTGTCACTTACAAAATTGATTTAAAAACAAAAAACAAACAAAAGTTGACTCTCTGGCACTGGAAGCAGCCAGGCTCTGACACTGCTGATGTTTACTGTGAAAGTTGTATCCTCCGAACGCGTATCTCGAGCGGATTTCCTTGTTCCTGATTAGTTTAAGGCCTAGGAGAGATGCATATAATTTATGGCATTATTTGGCATTGTATACTGTAGGTCAGCTGTCGCCGGATTAGAACTTGTTTGAAGGCACTTGGAACCACTTTCTTGTAACTCTCTCTCTCTCTCTCTCTCTCTCTCTCTCTCTCTCTCTCTCTCTCTCTCTCGTTCACTCTCTCTACAGAGAGAGAGAGAGAGAGAGAGAGAGAGAGAGAGAGAGAGAGAGAGAGAGAGAGAGAGAGAGAGAGAGAGAGAGCTTCGCACGAAGATTGCATTGCATGTAAATGCAGTATTGCAGTCACCGGCAGTTTACGTAACACGATAGATGTTTACAGTTCCCGATCTTTGGCACTTTGCCAAACTCAGCCAAAACAGTCCAGGTATGAAACCGAAAGAGAGACAGATAGAGAAACAAAGAGACAGAGACACGGAGAGAGAAACAGAGAGAGAGAGAAAGAGAGACAGGGAGAGAGAAAGAGATAGAGAGACAGAGAGAAACCAAGAGAGAGAAAGAGAGAGAGAGAGAGAGAGAGAGAGAGAGAGAGAGAGAGACAAAGAGAAACAGAGAGAACAAGACACAGAGAGAGACAGAGAGAAACAGAGAGAACACAAGACAGAGAGAGACTCGGAGAGACAGAGAGAGAGACAGAGAGAAACAGAGAGAACAAGAGAGAGAGACAGAGACAGAGACAGAGACAGAGAGAACAAGACAGACAGACAGACAAATAGAAACAGAGAGAGAGAGAGACAGCGAGGTATAACAAAAACAGAGAGGGATATCGATCGATCAATCTCATCACAGCCAGCTGTTCCCTTCCTTCAACAACAGCAAAAAACACATATGAACACTCGATAGATAGACAAAAAAATAAAGTAGGTAGACAGACAAAGAGCCAGCCAGCTAGCCAGCCAGCCAGTCAGCCAGACACTGAGACAGATAGATAGATAGATAGATAGATAGAAAGAGTAGGTAGACAAAGAGCCAGCCAGCTAGCCAGCCAGCCAGTCAGCCAGACACTGAGACAGATATATAGATAGATAGAAAGAGTAGGTAGACAAAGAGCCAGCCAGCTACCCAGCCAGCCAGCCAGTCAGCCAGACTTGATAGATTTGATAGATAGATAGATAGACCGACAAACAGCCAGCCAGCCAGCCAACCAGCCAGCCAACCAGCCAGCCAGACAGACAGACAGACATAAATATACATAGAACCTCTTCAACAGTACTGTATATATTATCTTATTTCCCTCTGGATTTTCAGCAGACGAACCCGGCATCCAGCGATGGAAGTCAGACGCAGAAAGCCCCATGTCTCACGTGCGACAGGGTCTGGTCTTTGAGGACAACAACAAGATCACTGTCGTCACTCCGGGTCTCTACTTCGTCTACTGTCAGATCCTCTACAACAAGGCCGATAAGCCCCTCA
The DNA here is from genome assembly GCF_037325665.1 of Littorina saxatilis. Classification (NCBI taxonomy): domain Eukaryota; kingdom Metazoa; phylum Mollusca; class Gastropoda; order Littorinimorpha; family Littorinidae; genus Littorina; species Littorina saxatilis. The sequence goes on from NC_090245.1 coordinate 83,854,414, forward strand.
CCTCCATGCTTGCCAGCAGCTACGTCATGCGAAACAGCTTGTCATACCCTGCGTCAACGGGGATCTTGTTAAAGTCGCGTCACACGCGATTCAATGACGACACAGATCGTCACAGTAGCTACGTAGGGGGTCTCTTCTTTTTGCACAAGGGTGACGGGCTCTTCGTGAAGGTATCGGTCCCTGAAGCTGTCTCCCATGACGACAGGGCGAGCTTCTTTGGCCTGTTCAAAGTCGGGAATTAGTATTTGCCGTTCCGACTTGGTCGTATAAGGAGTTTTCTACCACGCGTAACGACTATTACCGTCACAATGTCGATTTCTTTCTTAAATGGCTGAATCAAATGCAGTGAGTAAGAAGGACCAGTCTCAGGCAGTCAGAATGATGAACGTTCAAAGTAAGAGGCTCTTCATAAACCCTTTGGTCTCGGCCACTGGCTTCTTGATACATGTAGGCCTTTAAGTCCCATATGTGCGTGAGGAGGGATTTTCATGTATGGTTGTCTGTTTGCAAAGTGTTACGTAACAAAGCTTTCTTTATTCATAAAAAATGACTTTTATTAATCCTTTCAGGGGACCGAGAATCTCAGAGAAGGAATTCTTTTTCCTTCCGACTACACGGTGAATTATCTTAATTATCCTGCCGACTATACCCAAAGAGGTTGAAAAAAACTCCTTCATACGATCAGGCGGAATTAGCAGTTGTATCTAACACACATTTAAAAAAAAACTGTCGACTGGGATTGTTTGATAATCCCAGGTGTTTATATAGACTCGATCCCATAATTATACATTCCATATTAGATACGACACAATTAAGCGTGTCTGTGTATGTACAGAGCAAAGGAAGGAAAGTGTTGGATGATGTCTTCTGTTCGAACAGTCACAGCACTGCATACTTTTCACACACATCTGTTGATTTGTTCGACAGGAGCAGAGATGTTCACGCGGTATACAAAGCACAGGTGGGCGTGCGTGCGCGTACGTGCACGCACGTGTTATGTGGGTGTATGCGTGATGCATTTAAATTGTTCTGTGTTAATTCACTGACGTTTGAATTTATATCCAACACGATGCAATCTTTAAAAACACTTGCTCCCACAACGTTACCTGGCTATGTCGCTTGGACTAGGTAATCGTACATATATTGGAATTTTCAGAAATAATAACTGAGAATTGTGTTGCTCAATCAACACAACTATGCAGATCATATAACTTCACACCCCCCCCCCCCCCCCCCCACCCCTCCGGCTTCCCTTGTTAAATTGCAATAGACGGGGAAAAAAAGAAGAAGAAAACAAGAGAATAATAAGGAAATATTTCAAAGGTAGCAACGTCCTTGCTTACATTTTACTACAAGGGTCCAGTCGATATAGGCCTACTCTCAGTTCCAGAGATAAACTAAATTTCTTTTTCTGCATTGTTCTCTGAAGTATGCTTGGTATGCGTGTCTCGATCGTATACGAAAAACTTCATAAGAACCCCGCATGTCCTTATGATATGTTTACCGCCAGTTTCAAACAAACACTGATTCCTCTGGTAAATTAAAGGCACAGTACGCTTCCCCTAATCCATTGAACATTTCTCGCTCTTTACGGAGGGCATCTAAGATGTTCTCAAGCGGTAAGTGTTTAAATGAAAGGGTGTTTGTACTGTGTGCAAAAGCCTGACAGTATCTGTGATGATTTACGGGAGGCTTACTGTGCCTTTAAGGTCTTCAGCTTCTTTCGACGTTGAATACATCATACCATTCAAGTTCACTATGTCGAGAGTTAGAATTCACCCACAAAGTTTGTTGATACGTCTGTGGCGATGGCTGCATTTTCTACTGAGTTGCACGTTCGCCATCTCAGCGATGTTGTGGCAGCATGCGCATGGCATGATAATGTCATTGACCAGAATAAGATTGCTACCAGTATTAACCCCTTCACTGCCACAGTGGTAGTAACTTATCCGAACGGTCTATGGGAAAGAACTGTGTTTAGAACCCCTACAAGTACTTGGACAGTGGTTACCTCCCATTTAGTTTTCAGAAATGTCCTGAAATGTTGTTGACACAAATCCCACGTATGAGATACGGTTATGGGCGTACGATAAACAGAAAATGACCACGTATTACATACGGGGTGGGCAGTGAAGGGGTTAAACCTATATGAGAAACGACAAAGGTGAGTACTGGTAGCGCAACCAAAATGCGATCTCATGCCTGGTATATATGTGATCTCATATTGGTGGCGCTACATGTAGTCGATAGTGGTAGCGATCTCGTTCAACATCACAGCACTCATTTTCGCAGCATATTGAATGCCTTTCCTGTTGTTGAATCTTCCCCTTTGCGAAAAAAAGTTTTTGTTTGAGTTTGAGGATGACGCCTGTGCGTGCCACCCCACTCCCCCCCCCCTCCCACCACCACGCATAATATTGATCTGTATTGAGCCGTCACTGAGTGAGTGTTGGATTGAATGGATCTACCGCTAAAAACTGCATCTGTTCTCATGTCATTGTATAATTATTTTCTTTCTCCAATGCACACATACAAATACATTTTGGTTACACATCTCTAGTAATTAGTACCAAACACTGTACATGAGGAAGACGTGGAACTTGCGAAGAAAATGCGAAAAAGTGTTTGTGGGTTATCGTCCCTAGTTACATGCTGGCGGCGAAAACAAAATGGCGGATCGCGTAGGTACCGATCGCGTGCGAGGTGGTGGTAAATTGTGCTCGGCTTTTTGTTGCAAGAACGCCCGTTACAAACAGAGCTGCTTCGGGAAAACTTTCCACAAGTTCCCTAAAGAAGAAAAAAGGTGGGTTGTGCAGTGATTATTTCATCAGGTTTACCTTCTTCAGAATGAGAATGTGCGGCTCGAGTCAACTCACTCAGTAGACTACAGCGTCAGCGAGTACTCAACTGTGATCGAGTGTGAGTCAGCAGTCAGTACAAAACAACCCGTGGGCATATTTGCCGAATACTTTATCAAACCTTGCTTACGGGAAAACTACAGTACAAAAGTACATCACTCATCCGTTTTGCGTTCAGGCAGAGCGTTAGATTTAGACTGAAGATCTGATTTAGCTTTTTTTGTCTTTCCTTTTTGCTTAGTTTAACAATAACATTGTTGTTTTTATTGTCAAACTAGGTGCAGAATATGGATGCAATTCACAAGCGAGAGGACTTTGAAAAGTTGCAGCCAGCTGATGTTCAAGGTCTCAAGCTTTGTACTGATCACTTTGAGGCCAACCAGTAAAACAATCCTGCAGAGAGGATCACTTGTGTGGAATGCTGTCCCGACATTGTTTGCAGTGCCCAATCCACCACCGAAGGTTATTTATTTATTGGTTTTAGGTTTTTGCAAACCAAAGAAGCACACTATTAAATGCAGGTTGAGTAATGACAAGTTTGAGGCAGATAAGAATTGAAAAAAACAGCATTGTTCCCATCAAATAATGCCTGTTTGCATTTAGCGCAAAAAAATTATAAGGCCAACAAAAAAAAGTTACTTATTTTGGATCGACGTCTTGATTATGATGATATGATGAACTTATTTTGCAAAAAAAACAGCCCCAAATGGCAAAAAAAAAGTATAGCGTCGGCGTCAACAACAAAAAAGTTGTATGTTTCTGGTCACCTGACCCTACCTATGTTTTCCCGACGACCCTAGACTTTTTTTTTTGCATTTTCAAAAATAAAAGGGGTATTCGAAAATCAATTGTTTTCCTGTTTTTCAACAAAATAAGTTAAAAAGATGGTTTAAAAAAAAAAGTTTAGAAAAAAATCTGCACCTTTAGTCATGTTAGGCCACAAAAAAGTCTGTTTAAGGTAACATAGGCCCCCAAAAAATAGCGTCGGTAGGTCGGCTTTTTATTTTTGTATTTTAGCCATCTGAATATTTTAATTTTATTTTTTAATGCCCCCAAAAAGTCTAGGGCCGGTGGGAAAAAAATAGGGTCGGTCCGGATACCGTAAACAGATTATTTTTTGTTTTGCCTTACCAGAAACATACACTTTTTTGTGTGGCCTAAGACCAATGCCATGAAATTGGGAGAATTGTTTCATTGTGACTGGGTGTTGGTTGTAAGTTTGTCTGTTAAACTAAGAGCTGTGCATTTGCAGGTTGCTAGTGGGAGGAAGCCACCATCGCAAAGGGTAGCTACAAATGAAGCCAGCACCGACCTGTCGCCTGATGCACAAATTGTTCAACCAGGTAAGAGATTTTTAACCATGTAGAACACCCTGACATCAAAAAATGTTTAAACCCATCCATTACATAGTTGATAATTGCTGTATAGGGTGACGGGCGCTGTGGCGGGGTGGTAAGACGTCGGTCTATTAACTCGGAAGGTCGAGGGTTCGAATCCCGGTCGCGGCCGCCTGGTGGGTTAAGCGGTGCGGAGATGTTTCCGATCTCCCAGGTCAACTTATGTGCAGACCTGCTAGTGACTTATCCCCCTTCATGTGTACACGCAAGCACAAGACCAAGTACGCACGAAAAAGATCCTGTAATCCATGTCAGAGTTCGGTGGGTTTTAGAAACACAAAAATACCCCGCATGCTTCCTCCGAAAGCGGCGTATGGCTGCCTAAATGGCGGGGTAAAAACGGTCATACACGTAAAATTCCACTTGTGCAAAAAAAATGAGTGCACGTGGGAGTTTCAGCCCACGAACGCAGAAGAAGAAGAAGAAGAAGAAGCTGTATAGGGCAGATGCATGGATGGATGAAATTGTACCTGTAGTTCCCACACGTAAAGGTGGGAAACATATCCTGTTAGAGGCATGGTGTAACAAGAAACAATTAAGTGGCTCTATTCCCATCTCCCCCCCCCCCCCCATTCCCCGTCGCGATATAAGCTTCGTGGTTGAAAACGACGTTAAACACCAAATAAAGAAAGAAAGAAAGAGGCATGGTGTGTGAGGAGTTTACCTGATACTGTTGTCCTAATCAATCAATCAATATGAAGCTTATATAGCGCGTATTCCGTGGGTACAGTTCTAATGGCCTCACCCATTCAGTACCAAACAAGGTCAATTCCATCATTGTTCCACATCGTATCCATAGTTGCTAATACACTTCATTTCTGGCCTGCCTTCCTACGCTATTGTTTATTTTCATTTTGTGATTTAATTACACGTGTTTTAATTTCTTCCAGGTTGTAACTTGTTATGGTTATGTTATTTTATGTGTGTTTTGTGTGTGTGTTTTCTTTTTTAGATGACATTCAGGCGATCCTGGAGGACATAGGATGTAAAGCATCAAAGTCGTCATCCTCCCCATCCCCTCGTGAAGCGGAACTTCGGCAGAAGGTCAACAAACTGAGGAGCAAGGTTTTCCGATTAGAAAAGAAAACGATGGAACCCCGTGTAAAACGAGGGAGTAAATTAGCCAAGCCTCCCAAGAAAGACTTTGTAATAGAACAGTTGTCTCATATATTATCAGGCGAGGCGAGCTATTTTGCCATTTATGCCTGTTACATATTTACCGTTTATCTGCTGCTGTGTCCAATCCTGGCAGAGACGGGAACGCATGTTACCAAGGAGCCGAAGGAGAGTCAATGAGATGAGAGAATGTGATTAACAATTGCCAACTCTCTCCGTACAAAGAGGGTCCAAAATTGTATCAAAATATAGATGGTAGGGAATTCAAAATAAAAAAAGACAATAGACAAAACATGTACTTCGGCTCATAGAGCCTTCTTTAATTTTTGACTCATTAAGTCCATGCTCCGAGAGTCCTTTTTTTAATTTTGAATTGCCTACCATCTATATTTTTATACATTTTCAAAAAGATTCAAGTCACCTTCCGTTATTCTTGAACTTGGCTATCCCAGCCTTACCTCAACATTCGATATTCCTGTGATATTTTTGACGTAAAATCAATTTTTATTGTAAAACTCTTCGGCAAGAGGATTGGTCCAAGCAAACAAATAATAAACTTGTTTACAAAAACTGTATACATGTATTTTGTTAATACCCCAAAAATTGTATAGTATATATACAAGATTTTTACTGATATTTCCGATCAATTGCCTATGGTTTTATTTACCTAAAAGATTCAAACGTCACACCTATGACTCATGGCTATTTTTAAGGGGGGAGTAGCATCCCTGGTGTGTTGTTTGTGATACATGTACCTTTTAGTCTGTTCACAGTAACATAGGCACACAAAAAGAGGGTCGGTAGGTCGGCTTTTCTTAATTTTTTTTTATAACCATCTTTTTAAATTATTTTGCAAAAAAACAGGAACAAAATTGATTTTTTTTTCTTTCTTTTTCTCCAAATGCCAAAAAAAAAAGTCTAGGGTTGGCGGGGAAAAAATAGGGTTGGTCGGGATACCGTAAACAGACTATTTTGCTTTTTTGCCTAAGCAATGACTAACAAACTTTCTTTAGGGTCTGACATTGTATATACTATACAATTTTTGGGGTATTAACTAAATACATGTATACAGTTTTTGATTCCTTTTATACTTTTTCACAAATTAGCCCCCCCCCCCCCTTTTTTTTTGTAGTCTGCCCTGGGGGCGGGAGGTCTCCTAATTTCGGTTTCTAGGGTCACCTTATGCTTCCCCATGAGCTGAGAACTTAATTAAAATGGGCCTCGATTTTTTTATTTGTATTTTGTAATTGTGCCTTTGTCCAGTCACATGATTTCACTTTGTACTTAAAAACTTGGCACTGTCATCATTTATTGCTATGTATTGTTCAGTTGTTCAGTATTTATTGCTATTGGGCATCAGTTGTTCAGTTGCCCTCTTTCGAATGAGCCATGCATGCATTATGGATGTGTTTAGCGAATTGGGATACCCAAAGCAATGTAAAAGAAGAAACAATGTGAAGCAAACATATAGCACCAAATAAAATAACCGAATCAGAATGGAAACTTCTTCAGTGTATGTGTGTGTGTGTGTGTGTGTGTGTGTGTGTGTGTGTGTGTGTGTGTGTGTGTGTGTGTGTTTTTGCTGTTTTAAATACGGAAAATGTGAAAATAAAGCAAGTCACAGCATGAGAAAGATCGACTGTACTAGTCATGACAAAGCAGGAGACTGCCTGATCAGCATGTAGAAAAGGGGAATAACTCGTATTTAGCCATTCTCATTTCTAAGCATGCCCAATGAGGAAGTTATCCTTCTTCCCATTGTAGTTTCTTTGTTAGTACAATGCGGACATACAAGAATTATGTTACTCAGTTGATCTGTATCTTTGCAGGGAACACAATCTCCAATGTCATCATGATCTTCGCACCACTCTTTGCCTGTATCCTGGCTGTTCAACAGAAGCTGGAGAAGCCAGTTTTATTTTCTTACATCAGTATAGTTGGTAAGTGAAGTAAATTTTGTCAACACTGCATATATATCTAATTTTCCTTGTTGCCCTGAAGGATGAGATCAACAAACAATGAGTTGTAATACTGCATTCAGATCTAACGGCCAGAAGCAAATAACAACAATATATGTGATTTTATGTTTCCTCTCTTAGATTGATGCGATTTTTGGAAGCGAAGGTGAAGGGTAAATCAGTTTAAAATTGTAATTTGAAGATTCATAGCTAAATATGGAACCAGCAATTTCCGAGTTATACCAATTACAGATTATATTTTATCAGGTTTACCCATCAGTTGACTAGTCACACAATTTTGGCTCTCCGGTGTAGATCTACATTATGAATCCGAAGTTATTTTACACATAACTATAAGGGGTCTTATTGGCATTTTTGCAGGTGGAGTATTCTATATTGATGACTAATAGTGCTGGAACAGCAAATTGCAGAGGAACTTTACACGAAGCCTCAATCATATCCAGTGGAGCTACAGACGTAACAAAGATACTTCCCTTTACACAGAGGATACTTGGGGAACTTCAACGCAGGCAGAGAAAGGGGGAATGTACGTTCTGGCTCACCGATTCCGACAGACCCTAAATATTAACGCAAAATAGGCTTCTGGACTAAACTTTTACTAAAATGAAACATGCGACAAAATCAGAAAAATACTGCATAAATCCATACCCAAAAAAAATATAGTAAAGTAAGGTTGTTTTGAACCAATGCCGGGTCTGTCGGAATCAGTAACCCAGAACCTGGTTAAGCCACTTTATTTTTAGACGCTCTCCAAACAGCCAGCGTGTGTTTGCCAGGCCTGCAACCTGGTTAAGCCACTTTATTTTTAGACGCTCTCCAAAGAGCCAGCGTGTGTTTGTCATTTTTCCTGGTGCTGTGGTGGTGTGAAGACGTGTTTTCTGTGAGAAAAGTGTTTTGCCTGTCTCAAGAATCTATAGGGTTAGCTCAGGACATCAAGAATTGTTAGATTATTCTAGGCGGCCAACAACTTTAATTCTACCTGACATGGAACAAGCTTGTAATGTCCCACTACCAGCGCCAACACCATCAGAATTTTGGACAGAAGAAGAACAGCATGTACTAGAAGAGAATAGAAAATATTTTGAGCAGATGGCCTTAATAGCAGTTAAGGCTAAAACAGAAGGATTAATGAGACTACCCAAAAAACCAAAAAGGAAGATAGAAGATTTGTTCAAAGAAAAAGACGGAAAGAAAAAGAGAGTAGAACCAACAACGCCAAGTGATTTACATCACTATCTCGTTTCAAACCAAGCAGATGTTAGCCATGCTATATCCACAGAAGCTTTCACAAATGCTTATTTTGCTCAAGCAGAAAATGAAAAAGATATTGTGGAAAGACTGCAAAAAGGGATGAGAAATCTCAAAAGACAGGACGCACAACAAATCTTAATTTACATTCAGTTTGGACAGTTTTTGATTATGTGCAAACAATGGCAGGAGAAGCAAAGAAAAGAAGGGAGAATGAAAGAAACGTGGGCTGACTGGTTGAAAGCAAAAACTGGCTATTCCGATGTTCATGCGCGTAGACTACGCGCCGTTGCTAGATCGCTTTATGCATTTCCGCGATTTACCACTGTTGGTTTGCCAATCAGTTTTATCATGGGCAAACTTAAACAAATCGAAGAGATGCTCCAGATCGAAGAGTACAGAGAGTACTGGTCAGAAACGCCGCATATTCCTGTCACATCAGAGCTCCAACAGTCCCAGTCTTAGACTTACAGTGCTTGTTTGTGCGCAACAACAGAAGTATCACACTGCGCCTGCACTGTTAGACAAGTGTTTAAATATAGTAACGATCATGCATGTACGGTTTCAAAAATAGTAATGACGTGATTCTAAATATAGTAACGATCATGCATGTACGGTTTCAAAAATAGTAATGACGTGATTCTAAATATAGTAACGATCATGCATGTACGGTTTCAAAAATAGTAATGACGTGATTCTAAATATAGTAACGATCATGCATGTACGGTTTGCTGCGCCTGCCCTGCTTTGGCTGTCTTCTTAATCATCCTGCTTCAACACCCTGCTTCAGCTGTGTTATTGTTTTTGCTTCACTCTGTTTCAACGCTTTGCTTCACTACGCTTCACTACGCTTCACTTCGCTTCAAAGGCTGCCTTCGGGCGGCCGCCGAGTGTTAACTTATTCAATTGACTTGTTTATTTTATTCAAGCTTTTGATAAGTGTACTTGGTGGCTGCTTTGAAACTCAACAAAGCCTAGTACTCCCCTTTCACAAACACTTCCCAAACGCAAGCAACTTCCTCTCCCCCGCTGCAGTCAAAACAAAGCTGTCATAGCGGGTTTTCCCGATTGACAAAAATTCTTATTACACACTCAGACTATTTGGAGTCGCGTTATTCTCCAGTGCCCAATTGCATAAGAATATTCTGGTGATGAATAAACGCGCTTTGTGTCATTAGCATCTAAAGATTTCTTGTTTACAATAGTTGTGTTGATCTGATGAAGCGCGGAACTGATCTTAGGGTTGTCATGGTGAAACACTCGCTTCTGAAACAGTGCTTCCTTGTAGTTATCATGCGATATGCTCGACTTTACAACCTGTTTGCTTACACCCTTTGCTTTTTTAACCACCCCTTTCTCACTTGCAACACTGTACATCTTTGCACGCAATCCAACATACTCCTTAATTATCTTCCCATTCATTTCATCTTTCATCTTTCCAATAACCTTCTTGTTAACATTTGAGTGCAATGGTGATTCTTTAGGGTAGTCGCAAGTGTCATAAAAAGAATCTTTTCCTTTTACTGCAGGACTTTCAGCTTCTAGATCTTTGTAAATGTCATCCGCTGGAATGTCAAGTAAGAATGAATCTGTGTCTGTGTAAAGTACTCTCGATTTGGGATATCTTGGTTTCAAATAATCATACAAAAACTCAAGCATCAACAGTTTTGACAACTCTAGCACAGTAAAGCCTATGAATACTGGTTTGTCAAGCTTGACTACAAGTTTTTTCATTAAGATACCATACAGCTGTTCATGAAAGTATTTAAAGTCTTGATACTGTGGTTTGGATGTCAGCTTGATGGCCTCATTTTCTCTTGTAACAAGTCTAACATCCTTTCTCTTGTGTGGGTTTTCCATTGTCTTACCAAAGCAACTGTTGTTCATCAGTTTAAAAAAGTCTTTCTCTGATGCATCAGCGGCTTTGGTTCTCAGTTCTGTGTTTTTCATGATGTAAGGTTTCATAAACTGTTCTTGATCAAATAAAATTATACGATGAACAGCCTTCAAAATTAATCCATGTCTAATGTAAAACTGTAACAGTCTGTAGTGACACACATACTTCTTTTTGTGAAACAGATTGGGCACCAGCTTTGGAGGTTCTCTTGGGTTTACTTTTAACCTCTCAGCCGCTAAAGGATAATCATTATGTAGATCATGAAGTGATAGTGGATAGTCTAAGTCAACTTCTAGTATCCATCCCTTTCGACTGTCTGGGCCTGCTTTTAATATTGTCAGCACAACACATTGTGAAAATGGTCCTGAATAGATCTTAAAGTTCCGAAGTGGAAGCGTCTGACACATTGCCCAACCATACAAATTGTTTGCATCTAGATACATGATGTAATTAGAAGGTTTCATAGGATCAAAGTCGTCCAAGTATTTGTTGTTGGCTTTGCAGTAATTGTGTGAAGCCATACTGATTCCTCCACGTAGTCCATTTTCAATCATCTGAAGTGTAGGTAGATCTGATAGCAAGTCAATCTTTACTCCTGTAAATCTAAGAAATGCATCCCAGCTCATGCCTGGTGCAGATATGTAATGTGAAGGATCTAGATTGTAGTGCTTCATACATGTTCTTCTGTAATTCTCAAATATATCTGCAAGTAAACAAACATCAGCCAACAAATATTGATCATGATAATCACCCATTGTATTACATCCTAATTTATTCCATGCAGTCTTAGCGTGTTCATAGTCTTCGTCACTTATACCTTTACCCTTCAGCCGTGAGAAGTAAGCATCCTTTGGTGGTAACTCATCTTCATCAAACCTCTCCCACGAATCCATGTATTCATATGGATAGACTCCCTTTCTAACTAAGTCACTGTCAAAGTACTTACATGTGATTGGGAAAGCAGTTAGTGATGAAGATAAAGACTCAAGTGTTCCCATCAGATGTTGAGCAGAATCGTAGAAGTGTAAACTATTCAGAGTAAAGGCCATGTACTTTTCTGAAGACTGCGCAATGCATCTTGCTTTGTATTCATCAGTTACTGCCTGCATGATCAGATGTGAATCATAACCGCGCAAGTTATGGAAGAAGATTGGAAGCTTCCAAGTCTTAGGATCAAACTTTAATTGTAGATTACATTTGCTGTGTGCTGCTCCTCGGAACTGCCCACTTACATGATCATGATCTCTTACTATTGGATTGTCTGTGTTTGGTGTTAGACTTTGTTCGCATATCCAACACTGTGTGGTAGAGTTAAACTGTTCTTGGTCTTCAGGTTTCATAACAATGTCTGAAAGATTCAGTTGTTTGGAGCAGTCATTTCGCACTTGGTTCATTTGCTGTAAGAAGTTCTTTGCTGCATTAGGTCCTCTGTACAATTGCGGTTTAGAATGTTTACCATCTGAACTAACAACAATAAATGCATATGAACAGACTTGATGATTACTTAGAGTTACTGTTTTAGGTAGGTCTTTTGGTAAAGGTCCTTCATATGGCACAATGATAGATTCAAAGTCAGCATAAACAACATAAGGACTTTTCTGTAGTTTGCATACATTCTTAAAATACACTTTGCTGTCTGGCGGTGGTGTTGTTAACTTCACAACCGCATCATCAACGCTCTTACAATGTTGCTTGTGTATAAGTGCTGCATGAATTGATGGAATACGCAAGAGACATCGCCTACAAAAGTCTTGTTTACTATTGTGATTGCTTGTGCTCGCCATCAGTCTACTCATTGTACGAATCAAAGTGTAATGATATTTTACACCATCAGTCATTAGTAACATGTCAACATGGTTAGTATCACAATCACCAATCGTTGGTGAGTTCTTTGATATTCTGACTGGTTTCAGTTCATCTTCCTCATCCCACGTGTAAACATTTACGGTGATGGGTTTGTTTTGCTGTTCAAATTTGTCAATGCTTGTAATGCTGACAGGAAATTCAATACCAGTAAAGTTTAGTTTATTTCTGTATGCATGATAGTTAGACACTCTTTCTGCATTTTTCTTTACACTGTACAGTCTTGCCAGAACACACCACATAAAACATTTGTCATCATCATTCTTTATGTTCAGCACAGCACGTTTTTTGACAAGAGCAGGAGGTAAAGGTATGTAACTTCTACCTCTGATGGGGGCAAATTTACTTAGCTTCAATTCTATTTTTATAATTTCACCTTCTGACCATCCGGATCCTTTCATCTTTGCATCCTCTGCAGCTTGCTCAAACCGTTTCATCATTTCATCTGCCCAGTTTCCATTCAATTCTGCCATAGAATTAAGTGCTAGTTGTCTGGTTGAAACATGAACTTCTAGCACCTCATCACTGACTGTTTTGTATTTTATTAAACTGACTATCTGCACTTTTACTGGAGGTTCAATCAACAAATTGTTTGGAATTTGTTCAATGGCGTCTTGCACACTGGACTGCACATTTTGAGGATCCGTTACTTGTAATTCAACGGTGTCAAATACTGTCGATAAAGATTCTAATACAGAGTCTTCCATCGCTGTGAGTTTGATTTTATAACTCAAAATAAAAATATAAATTAAAAAAATGAAGTTGCTTAGAATTCTTTCTCAGAGCTTCCATTTTTGTTAACACTATAAAATCTGAAATAAAAAATCATTTAACATTTGTACCACGTGGAACTAATTGTAATTCCTCTTTTACAAAGGCTCTTTGCGGTGCTGGTTCTCTCAAGTAATATATAGGTGGTTTTGTCTCTACTACTCTCTTGATTTCATGAATGTCAATACTCCAGATTGGATCCGTTGCACGCTTCCTGCTGTCACCCTCAGCTTCACCGGGTGCATATAAATATCTGACTTTCTGATTGAAAGGTAGTAATGCCACTGGTGTTGTTGACTTTGGAGCAACAGGTATTGTTTTCTGTTTGATTGCATCAACTGGTCTTAACCCTGTAGCTTTAAATACCTCCAGATTCATTGCTCTAAGTACTGATGGTAATCTTTTGACCCATTCAGTGTTACGCAATTTACTTTCTGTGTCCAAAAATTCCTGATGGTACTGATATGAAAACAGTTTTTCTGCCAACTGTTTGTTAAAGCTCTCAACAATAGCCTGTGACCTGTGGTTTCCTGGAATACCTCTCTTCACTGTAACATGATGTTTTAACAGAAGCTGGTTGACAGCTCCTTTAAACTCCTTACCATCATCGCACTGAATCATTCTGGGATACTTTAGTGGTCCACGTCTGTAAATTTCTTGCAGGGCAACAGCTGTAGCTATAGCACTTTTCTCTGTCAACGGTTCAGCATCTTTGTATCTTGTTGCAACATCAACTACAGTCAGTGCATACTTATATTTCTTCCTTCTGACTGTGTCATGCGGTAAATACAGCAGGTCTATTTGATGAGTGTCATTCGGTTTAATGTTAACAAAGTGTGGTCGTGTAATTTTTCTTGGTGCAGGTAAATAGATCTGCCAAACTGCCTGCTTTGACAACCATTTCTTTGCTGTATCTTGAGAAACACCTGCTGCGTCACTGAGCTTGTCAATAGCAGTTCTTCCTTTCCAGTATCCTTTTGGGGAATAATATATTTTAGATAACAAAGCATCACTCATGGTTTTTTAAATGACAGAATATTAAGATTTGACAGCACGCGCAATAAAGTAAACAACAGCCATACCAATAACAATGAAAACAATCTCGCCCACCTTCTGCTCTTCTGAAGGCTGATAAAAGTCACCCAGTTTTGGAGGAGCACTTGTCTTCATTTTCTTTCCAGTTACAAGATAGTATTCTTGAATGGCTGCATCAACATTGTCAAAGGTTTTGTTTGCATGTCCTTGCTGCCTGAGTTTATCATTCATAAAGTCTAACTGCGCAATTCGTTTCTTCTCGTATTCATCCTGTGCTTTCGCCAATTGTTCCATGGCTTTGTTGTGCCTTTCCCTCTCTTCACCATTTTGCAGTTTAGAAAACAAATAGTTGCTGCCAGAAAATGCAAGCGCATTTACAATCGCACCTCCCACCATCATAACCAAGCTAGCCATTTTATTGTCTTACATGTTTATATTTTCTGGAATAATTCCTTGCTTCACCAAAAAGTCTTTTGTTGCAAAGGAAGCTGTCACAACACCAATTAGTTTAGCACCGTCTTCGAAGTCTAACTTTCCCAAGTCGGCTGGTTTCATTCTGAGGAGACTTTTACCCAGCATTGTGTAACCTACACTCAAGCCTCCAATCACTGCAGCGTGATAAACTAGATTAACTATTGTCTTTTCAGAACTCATTTTTATGTTATCAAAATTAAAATATTAAAATTATTCCATATGAAATGAATCCACTGCAGGTACTACTGTGGGCTTTTTTATTGTTTGTACTGCTTTGTTTGTTGGTTTTGGTGTTTCTGATTTTGGTCTTTCTGATTTTGGTCTTTCTGACACTTTATATTTGCCTTGCCAAAGTTTGTAAAGCAAGTATCCACCTCCTCCAACAACAGCTGCTACAGCTACTTTTCTGTATGATAGAAATGAAGATTTTAATTCTTGATCAGTTTGTGTGACCTTAGTCACTTCAGGAATGTTTGGTGTCTGCTCAACTTCAGACATAATGTTCTGCTTTGCCTTTTGATTTAACTTTTTTTGTCTGTTCCATTCGGCTAGTTTTTTTCCTGCTTCTACTCTACCAGGTTTCTTTGTCACTGTGTTCACTTCTGGTATTTTCGTCTGCTCCACTGTCTGCTTCAACTGATCTGTCATCTTTTTTATTCTGAAAATTAATGTGTTTGAAAGTAATTAATCCAGCAACAAATGGTACTAATAAAGCACCAAATCGATAATACAGGCCACAGGCAAGAGATTCGAGGGACTTGGAAACAACAGGGTCATGAGTTAGATCATGTGTTAAGTCTTCCTCCGAGTCGAGAGGTGTAAAATGTCCAAAAATCTTTGTGTACAAACCTATAACAGTCTGTCCAATACTTCTAACCATCTTAGAACCAAGCACTGATTCATACCGTCCATGATACTTTTCTATATCTTCTGAGGAAAGATGTTGTACTTCTTCCACAGTTAACTGCCGCCCAAGGTAGTGTTTTGTTTTTCCACAAACAGCAAGTGAATACAATCTTTCTTTTTTATCAGGTATAGTCCTACTGTCACAGATTTCAATATCTGTAGCAGTCTGCATCAGCAATTCATCACAGTTCATTTTATTTTGATGCAGAATAAAATTAAAATCTAGTAATTAAACTTGAGTAAGAACTTAGGTAGGAACTTAACAAGAACTTAGGTAGGAACTTGAGTAAGAACTTAGGTAGGAACTTAACAAGAACTTGAGTAAAAACTTAACAAGAACTTAGTAAGAACTTGACAAGAACTTAGGTAGGAACTTGAGTAAGAACTTAGGTAGGAACTTAACAAGAACTTAACAAGAACTTGAGTAAGAACTTGGTAAGAACTTGGTAAGAACTTGGTAAGAACTTGAGTAAGAACTTGGTAAGAACTTGACAAGAACTTGAGTAAGAACTTGACAAGAACTTAGCAAGGATTTCTACAAACATACATACTGAACTGGTTGATCAGTTTTTAAAACCAGTTTCGAGTGCTTAGAAGATTTCAGATTATTCTTTATTCTTTCTCTCTCCTGTTTGTTTTCAATGACATCATTTTCTCGAAGACACTCTTCAAAACTGTCACGGTCCTTTGAATAGAACAATGTTATTGTTTTGAGTTGCTCTCTAAAGTCTTTCAGAACTGCATTGTATTTTTGTGTTAATATCCAAACTGATATTAATGCATGTCGTCCACTGAATGCAAGCTTTGCTAGTGCACTTTTCTTTCTAACAATGTCACGTTCTGCTGCACAGTCATCAATAATAAACAGTGTTGGCGTGTTCTGAAAAAGATCGAAATAATGCTCCAAGCAAACATTTAGACGATCAGAAGGATTTACAATAAATATATTTTGATCAGACCATATGAATTTTCTCTCCTTGTATGTTCTGTTATGCTTTATGGTTGGACAGAATATGACTATGTGTTCAAAGTGATTTATGTAAACAGTCTGTAATAAATCCAAAACATATCTTGTTTTGCCGCAACCTGTTGCCCCACAAATCAAAGAACAGTGTGGATCTTTTGGAAGAAAATCTAGATACTTCATTTTAACACGTTCAATAAACAATATCCTGTAATCTGCTTTCAGAGATGTTTAACTGCGCATCTGACACAACAAACACGTAGATCTTAACTGATTTACTACTACTCCCTACTTCCTTTTCAATTTGTATTGTGATTCCTTCTGATCCGTTTTCAATTCGCCTTCCACTTCCATGCAGTTTGTTGTCGTCAGTTGTTCTGAGATCCAGCCATAACGCATATTTATTTGTCAAGAAATCTTCTACGCCAACACCGTGTAAATGTAGATCTTTAGCCACAAGATCAGATGTTGGGTCTTTCAATCTTCCTCCAGTAAAGTACTTTCTTGCTTCATCATAGTGTTGGTATGGCAGCATGCCAGATGCAAATATTTGGTTTGGCTGCCCTTCAATTGTGCAATATACTCTATTGATTAGTGGATTGTAAAACTTTTCTATTTGCCTTTCATATGAATCTTTTGGTTCCTCAAACAACATAAGTATTCCCTTCATTGACCTAGCTGGTGTATTCAAGTTAATGTTCCAGATTGGATCAGCCTGGCTTTTTGAAAGTGTACTGTGATTCAACACTCTTTCATAATAGATAGGCAGCTTAGAACTGTACTGATTTTCTATAAGTCTAGCCAGTTCAGGATGGTTTACAACATCAAACTCTAAAGAAATTCCAGACACCTTATACTTTGCTTCCGGGTCTTGTGAAAGCATAACACGATCATAACTATTGAAAGTCAGGTCGTATGACAGCCTGTCACGCAATGCTCCTTGATAGAAGGGAGGATGTGAATTTATGAGTTCAAAGTCAAGTGGAATACAAAATTTGTTTCCAAAAGCAACATTGACAGCGTTATCTTTTTTGTTATTGTCAGCTTTATCTCCTGCTCCTATTCTAACTTTTATCCCATTGTCTGACTGAATCCCTTGAAACACTCTGTTTTTCTTTTCATTGTCGGTCAACCAATTATCTGCGTAAACTAAAAATACATCTGCATTATTCAATGACATCACTTCCCGCCCTTCCAGTTTGACAGTAATCTTCCTCACAATTGCTCTTCCTACATTATAAGCCAAAGTCCTATTTGCATCTGAGCCAGATTCTAATTCTAATTTGAATGATAGTCTTACAGTGCCTGGTACAATAACATCGTTCTTACCTAGATTAGGAAACCTAACAGTAAGTATTTCATTCTGATCAATAGTAGAAGGATTATTTGTAACTATAACTGTTTGCCTTATTCCTTTTACCCCGAGAGGTTCTTTCAGCCTTCTGTAAGGATCAAGAACAGAACCGAACGATTGTGCCATCTTTTTTTATTTTCAAAATAAAAAATAAGTTACAAATGGCAGAAGGTGGATTTGAAGATTTATTTGAGCCAGCGGACGACATGAGCGAAGCAATCCCTTTGGTTCCCTACCATCATTCACTGCATTATGAGGTGGCACGACATGAACTTCTGGAAGGTAAAGTTAGAGATTTCTACAAAAGTTTAGGAGAAGAACCTGATGTTTTAGATCCAAACCAGTTCAAAATGGAAGCAAATCATTTATATACAACTAGCGATAAAGGAGAAAAAGTCCAACTTACATATAAATCTAATCCTGCTAAGTTTCTATCAAAAGTTTCACTAAAACAAAAACTTACTGCTAATCGACTTAGGCAATTAGATATTGTGCCTAGCACACGGTCATCATCTTCCCATGTTGTTTCCTTACTTCAACAAGCAGAACTAGGACTACCAACTGCTACTCAAATAGAATCTGTTCCATTGCAAGATCTTAATAAACTTGCAGATGAGGCTGATCAACTTATACAAGAGATAGAGACTTCTTTTTCTGAGGAAACTTCACTGAAGACTCCACATGAACTATTACCTATGAGAGAAATAGAAGCCCTTAATCAATCACTACAAACCATCAGAGGTGAAATAGCAAATAATCTGTCAAAACTAGGTCAGCTGGATGAAGATATAAACAAAGAGAAACAAAAACTTGCTGATGCTGATGATTTGAACCTAGAACAAGAAGTAAAAAACAGAATTTCTAAGCGTTTAAAAGATTTGCAGGAGGAGAAAGCCATAAGGTTAGAAGTTCTAAGTAACAATAGAGAACAACTGAGAACACAGGTCAGCAGAATAAAAAATACAATTCAAAGAATCCTTTACGAAGACACAACTCTTGCTGAAAGAATTAGAACGCTTTTCAGAGAGCAGGGAATCACAATAGCTAGTATACTAACTGCGTTAGGATTTGCAATAAGCACATTAGTGTTAACACTCACAGGTGGCACTGTCACACCTCCACCTCCACCTTCACCTTCATCTCCATCTGATCCGGGATGGGTAAAGAAACAACTCAAACACATTGCAGAACTATTAAAGAAACTAGCAGCAAAAGCTTTGGATGCACTTCCAGGAATCATTGGTTCAATTGTTAGCTGGCTGTTATCTTTTGCAGGTAAAGTTGTTGGTTTCATGGCTGAACATCTCTGGACTCTAATAGTTTTAATTGCAGGTGTTCTGCTAACGAGAATAAAGCAAAAGTAAGCCTACACCCACTCCACCAATTACTAGAGCAGTCTTCTGCGATTCATGATCATCACTAATACTAACAGCTTGATCATCACTAGTGACAGAATGATCTTCACCTGCAGCGTGATCTTCACTTGTCACGCTTTGTTTCTGTTCATTGTGATATGGCTGTAACATCGTTCTGATTTCTGAATTCAGTTCTTCACCCTTTCCAAGCGGCTGGGTGTCACTAGCAATAATGATTTCATTGTTATAATTTGTTATTGTTCCAATCTGCAGCTGGAGATCAGAAGGTAACATGTAAAGGCCGTTACCAACAGCAAAGTCAACTTTTGATCTTGCATAACGGAGAGAGTCTTGATACCTTTTGATGCTGGAAGGCAGATCAACTGCAGAGTTTATGACATCTTCTAAATTTGATAACAACTGTTTCTGTGCACCAAACCCTGTGCTTGTTCTCATTATGTTTGATCGTGTCTGTGCCTGCGAGCCTAGCAAGCACCACGCATATGTTCGGATAGATTCATTGATCCTTTCAACACCTGATCCAGTGAAACCTTTGCCGGTGTCTAATATAAAAGTAGTCCATGCATTGTGTGCTGCTTTGTTCTATTGATCCTAACTGTACCTGCACATTTGAAGAAAAAGATGTATGACCTGGCCAGTAATCAAAATTATACCTCCTGTGGACACCCCATAAATATAGTGTTCCCATGCCATGGTTTTGTCTTGCTTTTGCCTAAAGTCGGTCTTAAAATCTATATTGAATTCATTGCAGAGACGCTCATACACTTTCATGTTTATCCTATTGTTGAATGGGTTCCAGCTCTTTTCATGCGGCATTGGTGCCTGAAGTTCAGACAAGATTCTCCTGCACTGATAGTAAACGTGAAATGTGTACACACACTTTGTCAGTAAGTTTGAATTATTCATGTGGTCTGCATAGGACACTCCACATCCTGTGGTTGCACAGAATATTGCAAAGTTTAACTGATTCTGATAGAACTGAATTGGGTGAGAGTTCCACATCTTTGGAACACTATCATTTTTGATTGGGGATTTAGGTAAGAATGGAATGGGTCAGGCACTTTAACGCGAATGGATTCTGTTTCTGTTACAGCAAAGTCCAACTCATGGAAAGAAATAGTCTTTGGATTGTAATATGGTCCAGTTTTGTATTTAACGTCTTTGTTGAATTTATACTGAATCATTTTTGTTGTTGAATAAAAAATGTTTATCACACTAACAAATGTGAAGACTGGTGTGCCAGTTAACTTGCAAACCCTATCAACAATCAAAATGGAGGAATGAAAGTTGCACTGCATGAAATTATGTACAAGGTTACTTGGTATAATATCAGTAAAAAAAAGGCTAACAACTGGGTTAGAATTAATGGTAAAACACATTCTGTAGAAGATGGTTACTATGACTTCTGCACTTTAGAGAAAGAATTGTTTGCTCCAGTAGGTATTACAGCGAGTTTAAATCATGCAAGTCTCATTGCTACTCTTACTATGCCCAAAACTAGAGAAGTAAACGTTGAGTTTCCAACCAAACTCCTTGATATGCTTGGAATTACAAATATATACAAGGGAACACGTCCCATTGACATGGATGTTAACAGTGTACTGTTTGTTCACATGAGAGAGCTTAACACATCTATAATCTGTTTAATGATCAGCGTTCTGATCTGCTTAGGATTCTTCCACCGAGTGATGCCTCTTTTTGTAAAATGCACGTGCCAACATTTAAGACACTTCAGTTCAAGGACTTGGAGGAAGGGTGTCATGAATTCCTACACATTGATCTGAAAAATCAAAGTGGACAACCAGTTGATTGTTTGTTTAACATTACATTGGAAATAGTTCCATAAAATATTGAGTATTAAAATGTCGAGTGGACCTACAATAGCTTATCCTGTTGCATGTTCAACTATAGAGTTGAAAGATTTAGCAGACGCTATCGACTTTGAGAGCAATGCTGAAGTTGGTGCAGTGTATGCATTCGAGTTTACAGACACTGGTCATTACAAGAGAAAGAAATCGACGATGAAAAGAAACCAAGATTCCTCAAACTAGGTCAAATCCGTGATGTTAATGTACCTGATCCAATTGTCGATGACACATTCTACATGTGGAAACATCAGAATAAAAAATGGGTACTTAGTCCTGTTATGAAAAAGATTGACTGGGAAATGAAGTTTGAATTTGTGAGTCCATACACTCTTGTTGGAAAAGACGACACATTCCGTAAGTCAATCAATGCTAAACCACTAATTGTTAGCCTTGTTCCTGCGTTTAACAGCAGGGGAGAAGTTGCAGTTAAACCTTTCCATAAGAACAACTATCTCATTCACAGAAAACAAAGTGTTGAAAAGGACGCTGACACCATTGTCGATTTTATACCCAAGCTTCCAATAGGGCAGAATGCAACTATGATATTTGATATAGTTGTCAGGAAAAGGGAAGAAACCACAAACACTGTTCTAATGAGAGGAATAAATCTCAACTGGAGACCATTAAATGTTGAAGAAGTCAGAGTATTTATTGCTGTTCAAAAGGATTCTAACACAATAAAACAAACAGACGTCAAACCAAAATGTTGTTGTAACGCAGATAAATAAATAATTAACAGAAATAAGAAGTATTAATCTTACTTATCTTGATTTGATTGCTTTCTACTATACAGATAAGGTGTTAAGCAATGAACAGCTTCAAAGCTTAGCAGAAACACTGGCCAGTGAGAATTAAGATAAATATTTTATATTTTGCATTAAAAAGATGACTAGCAGTGTGAAGCTTTATCCTAATATTGATGAAAGTGCAGCAGAAAGTCAACAATTCAGACTGGCACACATTAGTAATATACAAAAACAACTAGAAGATGAATTAGAAAAAATATTCTCGCGCTAGACGTAAGTACTCAACAACTTACAACAGCCTTTCTAATGCCAGCACTGGTTCTACTATACTTGCATCAGCTGCAGGTGTAACGGGAACAATTCTGTTAGCTACCGGAGTAGGGACTCCAGTTTCTCTAATCCTAGGTGGTGTCGCAGCAGCAGTTGGTGGTTTATCATTTATAGCATCAGCTATAATGAAAAAAATTGTGAAAAAGCTTGAAAAACACGAATCCATTTCCACTCTTGCATCATCAAAAATTGTCTAGCCTAAAACTGTCTATCAGTAAAGCACTTGAAGATTCAAAAGTTTCTGACGAAGAATTCAAACAGATACAAACAGACTTTGATGACTACAAAAGTAAGAAAGCAAGTATTCAAACAAAAACACGAGCTGAATATAACAAGCCAATCGATATAGAAGATCTGAAAAAGCAGTTTTTAAAAAGGGGGGATTCAAATAGGACGGGAAGAAAAAGTAAAAATAGAATCACTTGTAAAGAGTTAACTATTCGTTTAGACAGTCACATTGCATGTATCAGATATAATTCTAACAGTGAAAGAACATATGAAGTAAAGTTTGTAAATGAGAGAGCGTATTGAGCTTAAGAATGTTTTATAAGAGAAAGGGGGAATGTACGTTCTGGGTTACTGATTCCGACAGACCCGGCATTGGGTTCAAAACAACCTTACTTTACTGTATTTTTTTTTTGGTATGGATTTATGCAGTATTTTTCTGATTTTGTCGCATGTTTCATTTTAGTAAAAGTTTAGTCCAGAAGCCTATTTTTGCGTTAATATTTAGGGTCTGTCGGAATCGGTGAGCCAGAACGTACATTCCCCCTTCTCTCA